>NC_139450.1:9870865-10470865 GCF_963924565.1 Ascidiella aspersa
TTGTAATCACGCTTTTATTGAAATCTAACAGTTCTGCTTTTGGTGAGTTACCATATACAAAAACGCTATTCGAAAAAAAAAAACTGAAAGCTTTTTATTAAATAAAATTCTTGCTGTGAGCGCTTTCAGGCGATGCGAAACACATTAGCGAAAATGGATTCGAAACTATCAACTAGTACCATGGTCGTTTAAATAAGGAATTTCTTAATAAGCTAGATACAGCTTAAGGAGAGGAGTTTTGCAACCGATTTAACCTCAGGGCTACGTTCAATCCGTATGTATTGTCTTCCTAAACCAACTTTATTGTGAATAACTTCAACAGTGAATTCGGCATGGGCATGACTTAAAAGGACACATTTTCGCTTTTATAATTTTGATTGCCAAATACCAATAAAACCTGTATGGAAAGGCGGGGCAAAACAGACCTATTAAGCCTAACGGATAAATTATATTATTCGTGTTTTACAAAATATTTATAATGAGTAGGGTAGCAACCAAAAGGTATTACTGGGTTACTCCTATATGCTAAAAACAACAACTGTAAGAAAAATACCGTCTCAATAAATTAACCTTTTTTTTTGCCACAAGTTGCGTCACAACGTGACCTCATAATTAATTGTATACTTGGCTCCTTAGGTTAAAAATATTTTACAAGAATATGCCAAAACATACAAGAAAAACAAAATACAATTGTAATTATATATAAGTTACAGGGTAATAAATAGGCCGTAAGTAAACTGCCTTATATTTCTCTTGTGCTATACTAACTGTGAAGTATTAAAACAAATATCAATTAACCTTTTTTACAACAGATCTTTGTTAAAAATAAAATTTTTGATTGTTTGGCTTTTTCCAAAACTAAACAAAACCCAACCGTAAACGTAACACATTTATGACTTTTAAAACACTCAACCACAAATTGCGTAAATAAAGAGAGGGGTATTGCTGAAATCTCGGAACTTTAAAAGAAGCTCTTTCGTGATCTGTTTTTCGTACATCTAATAGGCTGAAAGTGGAATAATTTTTATAACCTAAGTCAGTGGTTCTCAACCTTTTATGCTTCGTGGCCCCCTTTAAAGTGCTCTCGACCCTTGTGGCCCCCTGCTTATAAAATACCTAGCGTTGTGTTTAACGTATTTTACTTGTTTACTTCTTTAAGTTAATAACAAATACAGCCATAAATCAACGAATAAATGCACTTACTTTTAAAAATTGTACAATTTTATTTAAATTAACATAGTTAGTCATTATAAATCTTGTTCTTCGACGCCGCCAAGTTATTTTGTATATTCGGCTCTGTTTTGTACTGAGCCAAGCAATGTCACTGCATTTGTCGAGATGGTTTCTCGATTTTCGTTTTATTAACCGCAGAATATTGGCCTAAAAATGACCTTGAATATTTAAATAACCTTGTAGCGTACGTAATGCGTTTTACGATGGAATGTTTATTTTGCAACTGCCCTTAAAGTAAACCGTGGCACCCGGCATTGCACACTAGTTGCTCGCCTAACAGAACTTGTTGGACACTTAAATGATTAGGCAAGGGTATCGGCAAGTAATAATTGGCCGCCCGAAAAAACGCTGACGCCGCACTGCATGGCGACGTCACAGCGACAGGCCTTTAACCAAACTTGCCAGTCGCGAACGACCAAATAGGCGTAACTTTCCGCGATGAAACGAATAAAAATCATTCAATATTTTGCTTTAAACCTCCCAACTGACGAGTCAAAGCATGTGTCAGAAAAATGGGTTACAAAACATTACAAGAAAGGTTGACAGTCATAATAAAAAACACAAATTAAGTTTACTGCTAAACTTTGAAAATAGTGACACTTTGGTTTTCGCAATATCTAGCGAAAGAGGTATGCTCGTGGCCCCCAATGACCGCTCCTGGGCCCCCCAGGGAGCCGAGGCCAACGATTGAGAAACCCTGACCTAGGCACTGAAAAAAGATAAAGTCTTACCGGAACGCATGAAAATGTTCAGTGATTACACAACAAAGTTGCATCTTAACGGGACGGTAAAACAAGTAGGCCTAATCCTGGGATCTTCGATGTCGTTACAGTTTATAGGTTCAAAAAGGTAACAAAATAATCTAAGAGTCCTAAAGCGTTAGACAGCCTAAAAAGTTTGCCACATACGATATCATTGTATTTATCAATACTTTTGATAAACTGTTTGAGTGGGCTATTGGATTCACAGCGGTGTGGCTGAAAACACGTTAACAATTTAACGCGAATCGCAAACAAACAAGCATTTAAGTATATTAGGTTTACAAAACTGTTTTTTAGAAAATGCGATTCTTGCAAAGAAATTTGAAGTAAAATTAACAGGCAATTTTGATATCTACGCCACGTGATTAACATACAACATAATTTGGGACTTTGCCTTGTGAAAACAACAGACATATATTTTGTTTTACGTGAACGACATTCCGAAGCGTTTCGGCTTATTTTCACCACTGGTAAAGGTGAAGTGGTTGTTCAAACTAATTGGTTTTTAACACCCCTATGAATGTTTCCTTCACGAGAGAGTTGGTCGAAAAGCAACGTGTTTATTATATAATAATATTATATATGTGTAAAAAGTTATGTTAATGAGTAAAATACAGGCTGTAGTGTCGGAGCCGAGCTGGGGACGCGACGAAATCACACATTTGGCCGGAGTCGGACTCAGGTTATTTGTAACCGTCTCCGCAGCCCTGTTTTAAACGTTTTGAATATATCTTTATTAATTAATAATCCGAAATGAATAAAGAGATAATTGAAAACGTTTAAAATGCCATCTACTTTTGTATAAACTTTGATATGCTTACTACATCTAATAGACGGGGTTGATTTCTTCTTCTAACGTCGGACTGGGACAGGAGTAAGACCACGTAAAACTACCCTAGTCCAAAGTTCGGCGTGCTGCGCATTACGAAATTTTGAAACTGATATGGGCCGCCAATTGCAAAAGGAAAGGGCGGAATATTGCTAAATTAAAACCACCCCTGTGACTGGATTGCTAACTATCCACCATATTTAGTCAAGTCTTAGAGTCGGACTTGCGTTATTTCTAACCGACTCCACAGCCCTGCATTTAACTACAATCTCCAAGCATTGTATATTCTAACACGTATTTTTTGTGTTTTAATTGTAACAATGCAGTTTAGTGCATGACACAAAATATGCAGAATGCACTTTAGGAAAATCAAATAAAAACACCACAAGAGAAAATATATAAATAATGTCTAGGTTTGGTTAGTTTTGAAAACAATATTTTAAAAGCGTTAATATAAAACCTAATCATTGGTAGTACAATGTAGGCTACTTATAAAGACAATAGAGGTCTCATGCAAACAAACACATATTTAGACTAAAATATCTGATGACAAAAATTTAAACGTCTAAGCAACAATCACAGTGCCATTGCCACAGAGTAAAATGTGCCTTGTAGTCTTGACAAGGAAAACAAACTACAAACAGTTTACTTTATGACCACGTAATTTGAAGATTGTTTCATGTTCGGGCAGTAGCAGAATGCATAAGAACAAACCATCACAAAATGGCTGATGCTACTTATGCTGTTGCAACTGAGGGGCAGGTAAATCTTCTTTCTTAAAATATCTTTGACCCAAAAGATAGGCGGCACCACCGGTCAGAATTACACACTAAAAATACAAATAAATATTTTTAGATGATATTAATATTATATTTTAAATGAAATTGGTTAATGTTTAAATTGATTTTACTACTCAAATATATTTTTAGATTACAAACATACTAAAAAACTTCCAAAATGTTTCAAATAAATACAAGGATTGTTAGATCATGATATTTATGAAACTTTTTTAATTTTGACTTACAAAGCTTCCCTGTGCAGCTAAGCGAAGGTTAATGAGGTATAAAGACATCCTTATTTTACGAGTTTTCAGTCCATACAACCCATAAGCTGCAATTCCACACCATGATGCCGTACCTGAACAACAATTATTACAATACTTACTATTTGGTTCTACATAAAAGCTTTATCTAGCACTTAACAAATTAGGTATGTCACACATAAACATGTTGAAAAAAGGAAATGTAGGCATAAAACAATAACACACTTAATACAGTAAATTGAATATTAGCTAATATCAAACAAAACTATAAAATTATTCTAAGAATATATGGTTTCAAGTTGCAGTTTACAATGAGTTAAATTTCTCTGTGCAAACTTTTACAGTTTATTTTTCAGCTTTTATGGCCCTCACAACATGTTTGTCAAAAGTATCTTTATAAATAAACAATATATTGAGAATAAGCACTGTGTAATTTGTGTGCCCAATGTGTCATATATTTCACATAAAAAGTTAGTCAATTGAATCAACATATTAATGTACTTTTCATGATGAACAATCATCGTTGTGTTTTCATGTTTTTTAACTGATGGGTCATTAACAAATACAAAATTATTTTGGTGTATTGCTTATTAAACAACTGAGGTGAGCGCAAGGCACATGACAATATATTACAAAACGAGGGCATGACAGAAAAAATCACGGCTTCAAACTAAATAAGTTGAATACACTGGGAAAAAAATGCATACTTACCGATGTAAAAGAATGGTTTTTCTTTGACCTTTTGTACCAGAGTTCCAAAAATAGAAGGGTTTGGTGTGTTGCTGGACATGTTGCAGATGTGTGACAAACAGTAAGTGAACAAACAATCAACACCAAATATTAACAAATATCAACTAAAAATGTAATAAGTATTGAGACATATACTGACTTTATTCTACATACAGTAGCCTCAGTTATCTGTGATTATGATTTACAATTGAAGTATACATTACTTACAAGGTTTGGTTGGGTATTGACTGGTATAACTTTTATACTTTCAAAAGTTAAGAAGGGTTAAAAAAGCAACTAAACTGAATATTTAAATAAATGTGCATTATACTTTCAGTTTATTTAGCCTGTAAAATCACTTCTCCAAATCTCGTTAAAGTGTTAAATCCTTCACTTGACTGAAACCGTAACATTTTTTATCAGTATACATTTTTATTTATCGTGTTACAGTAAAAAATGCCCAAACGTATTAAAGTGCTTCTAAATAGCTGATGCTGGGGAAATTAAACGGCGATGTAAATCATTAACTAAAACCTAGATATACCACATCATTGTTTAATTTGATAACAATGGTTAATCGTTTAGCTGCAATTTAATCAGAAATTACCACCGTTTTAGTTATACGCTTTCCTATACCTATCACAGTGTGACAAGCTATTCCTGATTCTTTCGACCACAGTACCACCTTTAAAGCAGTGTGGACGTGACCTGAAGCAAGTACGCTATGACGCCGCATATAAACTGTTTTTCCGCTGTGGACAAGCAGGCTTGTTTGCGATTGCGTAACACAGTCTCTTACGTAAACGCCGATGGTCATGACGTGACGAAACCAGCTGATCAACAGTGACGTCACCTTTGGACTGGATTTAATTCATTGTTAAAACCCTATTCACAGGTTTAACTTGATACCCATTTATTTCCATTGGAAATTAAAGTTAACTAATTTTTTTTCTTTTGTCTTCGTACTCACGTTTAAAGACGTAACTCATAAGTACGAAAAAACTCAACAAATGTTTACCTGAGGCGGCTGTGACTCCTGTTGTCATTATGTGCTAAGTGACCAGCTGATGAACAATAATGACGCGTTGAAACAGATGGTATTTTGTTTAAATTACCTATCAACGTTTTAGCAAACAGTTAACTTTTTATAGAGTCGTTACCTTCGAAAAAAGTTTTTTTTTTAGTTTTTACCAACTTTTTTGTTTTTAATAAAATCAAATAAAGTATTTAATGATAGGCTATTATCCTACCACTGATCTCTACTGACACTGGTGGTCTCTATGAAACCTTTTAGAGATCAGTGGCGCTGCAAATGACCAGTATGAAGTCGTAATATAAAGCGAGCGATCTCTTCTATTCGCCATTCAATCCCCTTATGCTATTCTAAATTGTTCGTCTTTTTACTGGGTAGCCTACAGGTGTGACCAAACCGGCTCGTGAGTTGCAAGCGGTTCTTGGCCTTTGTATGTAAGTTTTTTTATGTGAACCAACGCTTCTGGTGTGCAACATCTGGCCCATAAGAAACCTAATTTAACAAGGTATATCCTATGTGTAACTGACGAACAAACAAGTTGACTCTCATTTCTTCCCATGTGTAAATTAGGCTGCATTGGTGACAATATAGCCTAACATACTCAACGAGCAATATTTACTGACTCATCAGTGAAGTGACTCTTTTGTTATAAAAACAGGTGGTTTAGCAGCTACTTCTTCAGATATGAAGTTATACAAGTAGGCGAACGTGAGTCTTAGGCAGCCGCTTTTCCTCGCCGCACGCAGTTCCTTACTTACACTAGCAACCAATCGCTGGGCCGACCTCCAACGTCCCAAACGTTTACGGCCTTAGAATTGTTTAATTTCTCCTTTGGGAATTATTAGCAACAGTTTAAAAGCAGTTGGACGAAGGATGTTTTTTTTTGTTCATTGAGTTACCAAGATAACCGGTTTTTACACAAAGATATTGTGTAGAAAACGCTTTTAAAAAAAAGTTTCTTTTCACCAACTGTATGGCCGATATTCGTCTGTCTATGTGTAACTTTTCTATATTTAAATTTCATTTTCTATATGGACTAATCGAGTCAGCAATCATTGTTCGTGGCCCGCGGAGCACTGTTGAATTATTGTAATGCGTTCCATTGAAGATTTAATCAAACAAATATAAGTCAGGAACGAATTGCTAGCATGTTCGAATAGTTTGGTTATAATTACGGTTTGCGAGTTAAACTAATAAATTAACCTGGTTCCGATCGCTTATCAATTACGATATAGAGGGTGGCAAGAAGGCCTAATACTTCGTATGTGTTAAAGGGCTTCGATTGTACGCGCATGTGCGTCCTATGTCAGTTAATAAAATGACTGTTTGGCGAACTTATATGTTATGTTTCCGTTTTTCCTGCAGCACACAAATGTTTTCCGTCGTTTTTCTACGAATTTAACATAGAAAGTACGAGTCTATTTAAATTAATTTTTGCCACTTTAAACTAATGAACGATCAAACATATCGAAGTTCTGGAAAATTTTTGTAGGTTTTATGTGTACCCGTCCCTAGTGTCCTGACTCTTTCCAGGATGCAATTTCAGCAAAATTATTCTAGTTAAAACATTTTTACGTAAATCGAGTACGTCAATTTAGCGATAGCGTAGTATGCAATTTTATCTAACTTAAAACTGTACAAGATAAACAACACACGGTTCGTTTAGTCCGCGAGCGTTTTACGAGTTTTTAACCTTACAGTTATGGGGTCTCTCACAACTCGTTTGCCTAAAACATCTCGTGCATCACAAAAAAAATTTCGCAAGATTTTTCCGAGCCGTTTGCAATTTCATTTGCATATTGGCGCACAACCTGGAATGATAGGCCTATGTCTTTTGGCGTTATTTGTTTTTCAATTTTTTTTTGTGACGTCATTTTCGAAGATTTTATGCCCTGATCAAACAAAAATCGTGGATACGCCCGAACACACAAGTAGCCTACGTGGCCCGCCAAGAATATTAATAAAATATTAATGTGGCCCGCGATGCTGTCAACCTTGGACCATCCTGCTGGCCAAGCATATCTACGACACGTGAACAATACGCCAGTACTTCAACTATTATTACCTGAAGCTGACCTTTGCTTAAAACTGACACCAAGGCGATGACAATTAAAAGGAAATGTCTCTTAAAAACAATGACGTATTAGTAAACGGAGCAAGCGTAACGAAGGTTTGGATTTTTGAAGACAAATACGTAAAAATTAGTTATCTGAAAACGTTATTCATAAAATGTATTTAGCGTCTCGGGCGTAATAATGCCAATGAATTTTCTACACTTCGTTTCAATTTCGATTCATAAATACCATACAGCGACGTTGTTATTCATGATTTTAAAAACATATTGCACAAAAACAACTTATACAGTAAGAGGTAAAAACAAGATCCCCAACAAGCCAATGTGCCAGTACAATTATTATAGTTGATTCTAAGTAGTCCAATGCAAAATGCACGGAAAGTAAGTGGTGAGGTGTCATTGGTTTGCTTCCGTGTGTCATTACGTGCAGTGGGCATATGCAAGGCGAGTATGACCGCACTTTATTTACGAAAATTATCGAAGCAAAGGAAATTCGGTCGACACTTGCAGACGAATGATGAGTAAAATATTTTGAAGTCGAACGTGCAAACTTTGTTAGCCGGGCATACCATCGGACAGTTGGGGTTTACATCTCGCCCTGTAAAGATACAATACAATAAATGTTTACTTTCGTGTTCTTTATTACTGATTTAACGACAATCAGGTGGCAGTCTTACGACTGAAAAATGCGTTTTGTCGTGATAGCATTTACATCAGGTTTTACAAACTAACTTTATTGTGTACACAAGGTGGAATTCAACATACAAACCTATAGCTAGTAAGAAGTAATGTAGACTACATCCTTAAATAAAATGGGAGATCCAGGGAAATTTTAATCGTGACGTCGTAACTAAAAATAATTCAACTGTAACATGGCACCATAATCAAAAGTTTTGACTAAGAGTACCATTTGATTTTACGAGGTTATTAACTCCTTCATGAAATAGTAAATTGAATAACATTTCACAAATTGAGTTTTCCAAACAAATGCCAAATAAAACACATCCTATAAATACTACGACAGATAAAACGCAATAGGAACATTTAAACTCTTTACCAAAAATTTAGACGTAAAAGTACCATACACAAGTAGGCTTCCCTTGGGATTTTGAAAACTTATTTCTAAACTAGCCAATAAACATATTTTTTGTACTGAAAAAGAGAACCTTAGTAAACGTATGCTTATGCCGGAAATCCATTTTCTGCCTGATCTCATGCAAAAAAGATTTGCGTTAAACACGATATAACTAATAATGGCGAAACGTTCAACCCAAAGATTCTCGTGAAAAAACTGTGGCCACACGGAATGCACATAAAAGTTTGACAAAAACAAAAAAATCTCTTTAAAATAGTAGGCTTGTTTTGCAACTTTAAACGGTCTTTTTAAAGAAGACTATACTTTCACAGCACTTTAACCACAAAAAAGGTTTAAAATTTTCTCCAGGGAAAAGAAGCGGATTAAACCATTAAATTGAAAACAAGTATGTAGGAAAAGTTTGCGGCCGTTGTTCAACATAATATATCCTTCGGCTTACATTGCACATATCCAAGATTCAACAAACTTAAATTATGTGCGATTTGAGTTTTACGGTCAAATCGACTATTTAAAAAGGGTAGTGAATATTGAGTTGTATAATCTTGTTTTTAAATATGTTTACTTACGTATACGTAAGCGTTCTAGACACATGCTAACAAGAAAATTATTACATACTTGGTGTTGTGTTACCGCTGTCGTTGTTGTTTAACAGCCGCCGCAATAAATTGAAAAGAATCAGAGAATTGAAGTTCTGTGCGAGCACGGTTGTTGGTCTATGTACAGGGCTAACCAACAAAAAAGCAACAAGCACATATTTTAGCAACCTATTCATGTTCTCGTTTCTGTGCAACACAAATTCTCCACCTTATAAGTTAGCGAAAACTTATTTTCACAAATTTTACTGTATAAAAGGGTTACCATCTGCTAAGAACAAAAATTAGGCAAGATGCTCTGTAGTGACGTATAGTTATACACCCGAAATTATTTTACATCAAGCTTTTGTGTCTTTCAGAAAAATTATTTTCGAATAATAGTTTATATTGGGGATTATTGATAATTAGTACCAAGATAAGTATAATGAATGAACATTCTTATAAAAACAACCTGAGACAATCCAAGCACACAACCCAAAAATAAGCAGGTTTCCTAAAAAATAAGCACATTGCTGATTTCCAAGACACTGCACGTTTAGATAGTCACAAATCTTAGAAATGAGCATAGTCTGGCAACTCCAAATATTAGGCTACCTAACAGTCAAGTTACAATTTACGTAAAGGCTGGTTTACTTTTCCAACCTAAAAGTTATTTGCATTTAACTGACAAAATAACAAACCCTTCAGTTGTTCGCTACAACTCGGTTCCAGTTGCCTTTTGCACGAATTGGTAAAATTAAGCGGTCGGTCGACGTGCCGACGATAACAGTTTCCACACTTTCAGCTTTGCTTTATACGCTGCGTTAAAGCTTGCATTTGGTTGAATGACTTGCCCTTTGGCAATGCGACCGTTTCAGTACAGCGAACGCGCAACTGGCTAACTGGCAAGAACTGATATATCTAGATTCTAGAACATTCCACTACAAGTTATCAACCATATACACTGTACATGCGAAACATCGGATAAGTCATAGTACGGCAGTTATCTAGTTAATTAAGCCGTTAACAATATTTCAGGTCCGCTCCTTCCGTCTAGAAACGACACTTAAGTTTAAGATCTCAAGGTTTGGCAGTCGTAAAGTATCGTGCAAGCCCCGTAACCATAGGCCTACTATCAACACGACAGCAATTAAACTAAATGACAAAGCAATTAAATCCTGAACGGCCTTTAGTCAGAGGATTAGAAACTGTGGAGCAACGTATGATGCAGCGATACACTTTGAGCAGCAAACTCCATTTTAGTAATGTACGCATAACAATTTTAGGCCTATAGCTTAAGCTTTCTTTCAATACAAAGTTTTTTCTTGCAACTAGTGTTCAAGTGAGAAGCCGAGTCACAGTTTTCGTGCCTTTTCTGTCGAACATGAATTTCTCTAAACGTTAAGTATAACTCTGTACTTAAACTGAAAGGGGAATCTAAAGCACATTACTAATATGACCCTAGAATTGAGTTGTTTTGGCCATCATACATTTAGCGAGGTATTTCAATTAATGCTTCGCATCCATTCCAATATGTTTGAAGGTATGAAATTCTATGCAATAAACTTTGTGTACCGCTAGTTTTTTTCTGGAACATAATAGGCAAGAGGGTATTTCACCCTAACAGCACATCGCACATCGCAAAATCCTTAACACGTAAAAATGAAAAAAAAATCGCGTCGTCTTTGCGAATTGATGTGGCCACAAAATATAAGTGGTAAACCGTCATAAAAGATCGCACAAGAATTCGTGTTCGTGACAACCTAAACATGCTTAACTAAATCAAATAAATCGTTCGTCCCCTTTAACAATTGTGAACAGCAAGTCAAGTTTAATAAAAAACTACACATCGGAACGTAGGCATCAATTCATTCAAGATTCAGTGTATTTCGAACATTTTATCGCATAACACAAACTACAGCGACCTGTCATCCAGGAACAAAAGATATACAAGAATCGAGAAAAAAACAAAACATCTGTAATAACAAAAACGGCATAACCATAAGGGTAAACAATAAACATACTTCATAGTTTTATTATGGCGCTGTTGGCTGTTGAAGGTTCAATACGTTGCTATGTGACACAATTATAGGATACTAGCAGATTGGCGTCAAGGAAACAAATCTATACTGAGCGCTGTCCTTGTTTCGCAAAAGAGCCAAAGGTGCCGACACATGTTGGCTAAATTCCGCCATCAGCCAAGAATTCGACGACTGTGCTTTTAACAGCGACACCATGTGATCAGTCGACACGAAGCCAACACCGCCACCAGCGGCGTAAGAGAACAAAAAGTCCCCGGAAGTTAGAAAGCCGATTATATTTCGCGTTGGAAAAACCTTGAATTGGAAAGGTTTGGCAGATGCCAATGACTCGATAGGGCTTGCCTTCTTTTTTTGTTTGTGATTCTTCTTGGCCGCTTTGCACACCGTTTTTCTGCAATTACAGCAGGTAATGCGAAATTATGCTTTGAAAATCTAATATATTTTGTAATAGTTAAGTACAGTAACACCCGCTTATTAAACAGATAAATAAAGGAATATTATAATATATATATATACATGTTTTTATATCATTTATCATTCATTCTTTTATTGTGTTTTTCAAAAACGATGTAAATGTATATTTTGTACAATGGAACTATCCTATGTTTTATAGAGTAATTATTATTAAAACGCGACAAATCTCAAATAGAATTTATTCTCGATTGTTCAATTGCAAAAAATGTAAGGTCAAGCGCTATAATATGGGTAGGTGCTGATTACTTTTTAAAAGGCGTGCGAAATTTTTAAACAGAAATATCGTCTAAGAAGCATTGATTGAAATACCTCTCCTCGCGAAAAGGGTCTTTGTGCTTGGGCTCAACAGGACCGGAGCAATTCGTCAGACCCTTGCCGTGGAGATCCCTGTATTGCATTTCAAGTTCGACGAGGTCGTCGCTCGTTGGCGCACAGAGCATGGCCTGGGGTTCCGGGCTCCCTTTGTTTATAGGGGTCACTTGCACACAAACGAGGGTACGTGGGGCCATGGCGGACAGAGCCTCTATCGCTTCAGCTAAAATTAAAAATACACGAGTGTGTTTGTTGCGCTTCTGCGAAGTAGAAGGCGAGGAACTTGAATTGCTAAATCGTAAAAACTTTATAGATATTTTTACTTAAGTTATAGGTCAACTTTTTCATAAAGAATAATCCTGTGAGGTCGACAATCGCTAGCCGGATAATGTAAAGATTGGATATAAAATTTTGTGCCAACTTTTTCTAATTTGATAATCGTTAGAAAAAGGAAAGATATAAATAACTATATGCAAGAAAAACTGTGAAGCCGTAATGAATCGTCGTTCAAGTCAAAATTTCATCAAAATTTTGTTTGAAATGGCATCCTTAAACATTCAAATTGTACTTTTAAACTCTGTGTAGTGTATACCAAATAATATTTAAATCAATTCGCAAACAATGATAACACCTAACCCCAAAATAACGAAAGGCATAAATATTAAATCTCCTAAAGGTGTAAAAATCAAACTCTTAACAGCAAATAGCAACTTACAGTATTTTCTGCGGCAAAGCATGCACGTCAGCTGCTTCACTTGCTCCACATCTCGCAAAACAGAAAACGACGTGTCGAGCTTCGCCTTTTTACGCGGAGCCATATCTTCCAATGCTTCTGAAGTCCGTTTCGTGCTCTTAGATGTCGACGGTATACGCTCCGACTCGTTGCCGATACCATCTTTAGCGATCAAAACGTTTCCGGCAACTTTGACAACATTGTTTGTTGGATCCGTCATTTCTTCGGCTTGAGGTTGTAGGTTTTGTTTTTCTGCCAAGAGGTATTCCCAGTTCGGGGCAAATGGAAAGGGCGCGGCGAGCACGGCGTAGTTGGGGCGCTTTGCTGGAGGTTTCCTGTAATGTAAAAAGCGTACTGACAGGTTTGAAAAAAAGAGTCGAAAAACAAGAAAACGATGAGTGAGGAAAAAAACTCGGTTAGGAAGGGAACAATGCATTTTTGTCGTGAAGGTGACAATTTCAAAGCAAATTAATCTCTATTTATACAGCGCAGGCTCCAATACGATGAGTTTAAAGGGTCGCACGTTGTCGTCGTGTTATTACTTTTGCTGACTTTTGATATACAAAAACTAATGCAACACGTAATCTCCTTGAGTTACAGGAAGACGTAAGGAAACAGACAACGATAAATGTTCTGTTTATAACTATCAAACTTTAAGGGTGGCGAAATGTTTAGGAAGCCCAGGTTTAAATTATGTTTTAACTGAGCGCGATTTACCACGAAATCAAAGTGAGTTTAAATATCAGCGACAATGTCAAAAAACAGTATTAGCAGTAGTTTGCCGATTTGTCCTCAGCATGATATTAAACTATAGTTCTTGAAAATTGACACGCCCGTACACAGAATCACATACTAAAAAAATTGTTACTTAAACACAGTCAGAATTTTTTTTTTTCATTCATCAATACTTGTTTGTCAAAACATAAGAGGTGCTTTAACCGAAAAATTAAACAGCACTAACTTGTAATAAGTGGTGTGATTCGCTTGCTTTTTTGCGTTCCACCAGGTTAAACCAGCATTGGTGTCGGGAAAGTCCCGAGGGAAGAACGGGACTTTGCATTCCTAAACATGATAATAATATTTTTTTAGTTTTTTTTAGTGAATATTAAAAATATTTAACACAAAAAGTGGCTAAAATTTTAAATATAGATTAAAACTTCGATGGCCAGTGCTCACACAGAACTAAAAGTGTTCTATAGTATTACGTAATCCAAGGGGTTTAAACCATTGGTTCTCAACTTTTTTAGCTTACCGGTAAAATTTCAGAACTTGGAAAGGATTTGTGTTTTAGGTGCCTTAAATGTGGTCGGTGCCAATTTTTTGTGTACGATAAAAATTAGGTGCCACAAATTAAAACGTTTTTTTGTAACCTTGTTGCACAGTTAATGTGCAGTTTCAATCTCGTTTATTGTAACGTTAAAGTTAACCACTCAGCAAAAATAAGCGCAAGGGTCCGCTAACGATTGATAATTTATGTAAAGTGCCGCACACTTGCAGAATTGTCACGTATGATAAAGTCCGTAATAGACCATTAACTAAACTTGACGGACAAGCCTTCAACATCTTGCGTTTTGCAATTGAGATATAAAATAGTAATAATTTTAGCGGACCGGCAGAAAAGTTGACGCGGACAGGCGGTTGAAAGCCACTGGTTTAAACTATTCTGGATTCAAAAAGTCGGGATTATGAATCAGTACGATGACAAAGTTTTGCTGCATTTAAGGCCAAAGCACCAGCAAAATACAGAATAAGGAACAAGAACTTACCAAGTGCGAGTGCTCGCTCTCACGCAATCCACCGGCTCTTGCGAGGTGGTACACGAAAGGGATCCAAAACGCGGTGGCCCAATTCTTGGGTAGGATGATATCCCATCCCGCTCCAAAATCACTCGGTGGACCGATGTGCGGGCCTGTTGCCGTCTTGTCGTTATCGGTGTCTTCTGCGTTGCATGGTTTTAAGGGTCGTAACAATATTACCAAAGATTTTAGAGATCACAGGTGGTAAAAAAATTTGCAACAAAAAAAAAAAAAAAACGTTAAAAATACCTCGAAACGTAACGTTTTGAGTTTTTCGCAGAGTCATTTAGTGCCTACTGTTTTTCAATTTATATATTTTGTACTTTCCATATACTATTTATTTGAACTTTACTACATATAGACACTTGTTTTTTGTGTGTTTGTTTGCATTTTGTTTTGCCACATTTTCAAGGAATCTTACGGTTAACTATATGATCGGCTTTAGTTCACTTGGTTGTGTCAATTTCAGTGGCGAAGCAGACTCGAATAGCATTAGACGAGACCACAGATCAGAGTTTCTCAAGTGTTTTACGTCACGGCGCACCTGAGTCTCTGTAGTGACGTGTGCAGATATTTACGGGGGAATTTAAAGGTAAAAACAAAGCGGAACCGAAAGGTGAGTGAAAAAGTTATTCATGAATTATTGCGTGTTTCTAATTCAATCAAAACATTCGAAAAAATATTAACTTACCCGACCAACGCCGAGTCAACCCGTCTCTCCTGATCAGAATGACGGGAACAGGGGTGGCCATTTCCTGGGACAACTTTTCTTTGTCTTCTTCGAGCGCAAACTTTCTCTCGTTTTTCCGCGTGCTTACCACGTGGTCTGGAAGTCGGCTGTCGGCAACCTATCACAAAAATCCAAGCTTTCAACGTTGATTACAAGGATACAATTCAAAATACATTTCCAATGACTACATGATCTATATCATGCGACTTAATCGACGTTACTGTTTCTAAGCCTCGTAATTGTAAATTAAATCTCATCCATGTCCTGGCCAAAGAATATGACCAGGCGTGGATATAACTAAAAGGTTTAAGGAAAAATCCTTAATCTAATAAAGTATACTGCTCTATGTAAAAAAAGTATACCATAACGTATTGTTAAACTGAAACAAGGTTAGACATAAGAAAAACATTGAGATAAAACTGAAAATAATTTGTTACAAAATATCTGCTGTTCATTAAACACCTCGATTACACTCAAGTAACATTTCCTACGAATTGGGGATATTAGAAAGCAGTTTTCATAACTTTACCTCCTGCAAAATTTCGGTGTCCCACAAGGGTGACGAGACATCGTTTAAACTGTGCTTGCGAGATTGGCTGTTATCGGTAAACCTTTTTAAATCTGTAAATAGAATACCTTGATAAGGCAAGCGTACTGAGAGCAACGGCATTGGTTTACCGGTGACCATCGTACTGCTGAGCAAGTTGTACGAAAGCCAACTGTTCAATGAAATTAAAACTTTAATTCACATGTATAACTTTAATAGGAGTACACGCTCTTTTACACGTAATAAAATTATAAACACTTTAAAACAACCACACATATAAATGGGATATTTCAAAAAGACATAAACATACCCTCTGACAGCTCTTTAAAAGTCGGTTTCACCTTCGTTAACGGCAATGTTAATCTTGGGTCATTGACCAAAATCGCCAGAACGTTTTGAATTGGCGTTTGCTCAGGGCAAGAAACGGCCGTCTTGTTAAAATTTGCCCGGTGAATTTCTGTGTCAAACAATGAACACTGGTTAGTTCGGAGTCCTTCAGACCAGTGTTTCTTACCCTGGGGAGCCAACCAATTTTTAGGGGGAAGCGAGCTCCGTTCCAATATTTCACTTTTTATCTGATTTCATTGGTTCCACGTTAAGTTTGGTGTTCATTCTGCTTTTATGCTGTCCTATGCTTAAATTAAACGTGTGTAGTTGAATAACTAAAGAAATGGTTTACAAATTCTCGGATTTTGGACTTTATTTGCTACTTTTTACGACCTATTCAGAGTATATGTTTAGTTCGAACAATAATGTTTTCTGCCTATTAAAAATACACATATCATCGAAAGTATAATTCAAATTACAGATGTGCAAACTTAGAACGGGCGACATTGTTACGTGGTTTCTACGCAGCCTTACAACTGTGGACCAAATACCCTTAAAACATGTTTGTCCAAATCAGCTAGATAAAACTCAATATATACGCGTGCAATTTGTTGTGCGCCCAATGTGAAATGTATTTAAGTTTAGCCAATTCAAGCCAAAAAAACCTCACAATTTTAACTAAGAACCAGTTTTAGCATTTTCATGTTGTCTTACTGAAATGTAATCGGAAAATAACAAATTGCATGTGATTATTTAATATCTTTATAGGAGGGCGCAAGACGCAGGCAATTAACGAAGGGGAACGCGGTAACAAAAATGTTAAGCGCCGCTGGTTTAGACAAATCAACCACAAATGCAAATCCAATGTTCCAACCTTTTAAAGTGTTGACAAAGCAGGAATGCTGCTCGTCTACTTTGGCTTGATTTTCGTCGATCCAAGTCCAGAGCTTTTCACTTGATTGTTCTTAAAAAACATGAGTAAGTAAAACAACCACAGACTTAAAATGCACTTAACTAAAAAGCATAGTGCAACAGTAATATATAAAAAAAATAGTAAAGGAAGTCAATTCATAAAAGATCAGCAGATGCGAGTAAAATTTTCCTATATTAATAATTTCGTAGAATTTTGGAACACAATACACGTTTTTTTAGTATTTTCAATAAAAATATTAAAGCCATAATATTCAATAGAATCGACATTTTACGGTTTACAGACGGTAATACCTTATGCTATCTTAGATTTTTACTTGGATTTTCACATTGATAGTTACACGAGGTATTGCCGAAACGTTTGTAAACCGCAAAATGTCGATTTTATGGAATATTTTGGCGTTAATATTTCAATTGAATTTGTAGAATTTTAATCTTATTATTATACCAGAAGCCTTACCATGAACATGACTGGTGGAAGACTGGACGAAAGGTCGCAATACCGACAATGCTGTGACGCTTGACTTTGGACCGGTTAAGCGAAATCGCACGAGGGAGCCCAATTCGTCTCTATATTGACAGTATTACAAAAATATGGATGAAAACGAATGAATTTCGGAATAAAAACATTATAAAGTCTTACTTCACGGAAATGTCTTGGCTTTTCGCCAACGCTTGCAGGATTCCAAACGCCTCCGAAAATATGGAGGGGTGAAAGAAACACAAAACGGTTTGTAGTTGACCTTTTATAAACAAACAAACTCGAATCAAATTTTACATAATAGAAAGTTTTCTTTTTTTATTTACTTGTTTAACTCAATAAACTACAAAGTGACGTAGTTACCGTTTCATTGTCGTTTTTACTGGTAAAGAAACTAAATTAAACGCTACACGGTAAAACGTGAACGAGTCCAGGCGACTCGGCAAAAGACATCCAACAAATAGTTGGCTTCCGCCACACTGCAATGATGTAAAATATTTCGCTCTTCTCTGTGCATTTATCAAATCGCTATGCGAAGCGACATAGAGATGCTTTCCACCGACGTTTAAGTCAACTTTGGCCCTAATCAATATTTCCTATTGTGTTTTACAATTTACGTGTAAGTTTTGGGAATTTTGTTTTGAAAGGTTTGCGATGTATGACACCGTGTAAGGCCGTTCAAGCAAGATAGTTTTCTGTCTACGCCACGTCGCCACCGTTCCCCTTTCTTTAATGATTTGACGAAGAGCAAAAAAAATCCTCCACCCTTTAAAGTTTAAACGAACTGAGCGACACAGCACACGTTAATTAACAAAATAAGGCTAAATATTTAAGTTATAACTGAATAGTTATTCAATCGACTAAAAAGAAGAATACATGTAGTTTACACAGGAGGCGTTAATATTTACATTCATCTTGCTGAGGTTGCCAAAGCACTGTAAACGGACCAACAAGTGTGCTCCTGTTGTACATCATTGCTGTTAATTCTAGATTTCCTCTTACGGTGTCCGACTGGAACATGGCAGCCAAGTCAGAAGCATTTAACACATCAGAAAGAATTGCTTTTAAATTGAGATTGGTTCCACACATTTCTATACAGCCATTGTATGAAACATCCTATAAAACAAATACCGCCTTATTATTTCATGTGAACACTCTTAAATAAAACGGTTTTTGTCTTTGGGTAACTCAATTCTGATTTAGATATTAATAACTACAACTTAATTCTTATTGGGATGTTAATAACTTTTTCATTCTACTTTTAAATATGAAATATAATGAACCTGAATAAGACAATGTTTAGCCACAGCACGGTAACATGCTCGAAAGCTTTTGTCACATGGAGATATGGCAACTCTGTTTTTCCATTCAGTAAAATGCCCATCTGTTGACTGTGTCATGTGAAATCTCTTTGAATGCCACAAATGAGTTTCGAGCCAGCCTTGCTTGCCTAATAAAATTCAAAAAATTTATTAAAATATAAGAAGTGTAGAACAATAATCATAGCTGATCTTTGAAAATGACAGAGGTAAAGTTAAAATAGTAACCAGCTCTTTTTGCATATTCATTCTGCAAATCAATTTTCTTTCTTCTTTTCTTTCGACAGACCTTTGACTTTGCATCTTGTACACTCTTTGACTGCAGAACATACACAACATAAGTGATTTTAAATATTAGGTGGGTTCACATTAATAGATAACACACATCTGATTGTTGGCTAATTTGTTGGCTTGCAAGTTCCCTTAACCGCTTTGGCAGACGCTTTATATTATGTGAAGCAGCCCTTCTGCGAAGGTGTCTGGGTAATATCTGCAGGATAAATAATAATTTCAAGTAGTGGCAAAAGCTTCAACTGAAAAGTGAGAAGTAAGCAATCTGATGGTTTTTAAAATAGATACATACTTGCAAAGCAGTTTTACTGCCAGCATGTTGTTTAACTGCGGACAGCATTGCTTCAATTTCCTTTTTGGATTCTTCGGTATATTTCATCACTGAAACCGCTATCAACATATAAGAAGTGGCACTTTATTATCAAAAATGCATGTCTCTGTAAATCTCACTTAACAAATTTATACCTCTTGGCAATTCAAAGGTATCATCATTGGGATCTTTTAACAGCTTTTTGTAATATTCATGTTTCTCTGTAAAAATTTTTTTATAGTTAAGTTAATAGCATTGTTTCAGATGAATGATAAAACTTAAAAAAACAGTAATTAAATAGAATTTCAAGTGATGTGTACATGCCTGTATCAAGAGTAACATTTTTGGGTTGAAATCTCATCCTCTTCTTCCACTTTTTTATTCGTGATGCCTTTTTGTCAATTTCTAAAATATTAAAGATGATATATAACATAAATACATTTTAAGACACATTTTTCATTTTATTGTTTTTTTTACACTCGAATTACTAATAACCAAATTTAATTTTAACCTGTCTTAACTTATTGCATCTTTTACCAAAATATGGGGCAAATATTTTTTATACTAAAATAAATATTATATACAAAAATTTTACTACAAACTTTCTGTAGCAGTTGGAGCTGATGAATCTTCAGGCTTAATCCCAGTACTATTTTCTTTGAGATCGGTTTGATCGATGATGCTAGTATTTTCCTTGGTTTCTTTATCAAAGGCAACAATTTGTTCTTCTGATTTTTTATCATTTATGCTGCAGTCTTGGCTTGCTGCTTCAATCAAAGAACAGTTGTCATTTGCTTTATTTCTTAAATTATCTTTTTGATTTAAATTGGGTAACTTGTCGTGTTCCAAGACATATGACTCTGCCGTTGGTAAATCATTTGAAGAACTTTGATTCTGAAATAATATAAATTTGTGTCAAACTAATAATATATATACCCAAGTATGCATGCATTAGGTGTTTTATTTCATGCGAAATACAAGTGTAGCAATTCAAATTTGATTTTGAAAAAACATTAAATTTTTACTATATGCTCAATTTTTTCAGTTGTCATTTGTTAGTGGAAATCTTTTTAATTCTCCTTCTCAAATAAAAGTTGGTTATTTAAACCAAATAAACATATTTCTAGGCTCTACTTGAGTTGCCACATGAGTTCGCTTAAGATGACATTCTATTATAACATAAACTTTGTGACGTCATTTTTAAACATTTTTATGTCCCACCAAAACAAAAGTCCTAGATCCTTCCCTGCTCTCAATACAAATTAGCTGAGCGGATTTAAACAATATTTAAGTCACGCACTCCCACAAAAGGTTGACACGTAAGCTAGAATGAATACAGGTTCCTTTTGTTATTTATTTCAGTAATTTTTAATCACCATATCAACCTTGTTATGCTACATGACAATTAAGAATTCTAACATTCCCCATACACATATACTTAAGACTCAACTCCAGTTAAATATTTGTACATGAGTTTGCTCGAGCATAGCAGGTTGTCATTAATTTTACTTGTTTTATGATGCAACAAAATCTCAAAAAATTTGTATGGGCCCCCAAACTAATCGCGATCAAGCAGGATGCTGGTTTCTCTGCCTTTACTTTACATTTAGTTTATTGGTGTTCAAATAATTTTGTAGCAAAAAAATATTTTAAATTCAGACAGTCAAATAAAAGTGTGCCAGCAGCAAATAGTTTGGCCGTGTACAGATTCTACATGCAACATTGACCCACTATTTAAAATGAGATACTTCTGATGGCCAGCAACAAAATATAGTTGGACTACATTGACCCGTGGTATTGTTGGATTTACAACCTGTATACTGCTTAGGCTTAACTGATAGCTCCTTAAAATACCTTAATTGTCCAATTTTAACTTTTGACGAACCAGCAAAATAAAAAATAAGATAAGTCATACCAGTCAATATACTTGTGCACTTTGTCACACTAATACCCAAAGAGAACATCTATGAGATCTTTCGTTTATGGTACTAAATTTAAATAGTAAATACCTTGATCCATTAAACTATTATTTTGTAATGGTATGTTTTTTCATTGTAATGAATTACTTTTTTTTAAGTTTTGGTTCAGCTAGAGTTTAGTTAATTTAACATATTCAGCGCGGCTCTAGGTTGACTTTCTCAATTAAATAAATTTAATTAAAAACTGATTCATAGAGATCTGTTTTTTTAGTTCTGGTCCTGCATTCTGGTGTACCTGTTTAATATTACATAAAAGTATGCATACCTCTTTTTGTAGATTGCTTGTTAAAATTGGTTTTGAGTCCTCTGTACTACTAATTAATAAATGTAAGGACTTGTCACCATCTTTGCAATCAGTCTCACGTTTATCAGATATTTCTTTCTGTGGTTTGTCCATGATCTAATTACAAAACAGGTAAAGTGATCTGTTTTAACAAGCAAATACAACAAAATTATTTAACTAATGAATTAAAACATATTGTGTCCCGATTGCATTTTAGTGCCTTCCCGCCAGAGATGTTTGGCATGGAATGCTTGCACAAAATCACGCCAGTTACGTTGAAGCACTTTCATTTGGAGTGGAATATCACCGGCCTAGGAAATTTACCAAAACAAATTGTCATTTTTGGCGTGTATATTGTCCTAATTTGTCGTAGGATTTCAGCAGAAAAAAAATTTGGCGTGAATCTTTAGCGGCCACAAATTTTGGAATGCAATCAGGGTATGGATATAAAATGACAACTTTCAAAAGTTTATTTGGTTTGCGCCGAAATTGAAACTAAGCAAAGTAAGACAAGAGTGTAAAGCAATAAACTTACATTAATTGCTTAGTTTTAATATAGTAACAGGCCAACTAAACTTTTAGGACGCTGGTCTAGAATCCTACCACATTTTCGTCAGGGGGTTCATAGTGCTAACATTATTTGGGTTAGGGTATAAGTTAGCATTTCGGTGGGTCAAGTATTTTTTTCTATTTATTCTCCAATATTTAGTTAATCCTGGCGATTTCAACTTTGACAACCTGTTTCATTACTGTAAAGAAAAAAGTGGTAAGGTTCTAGACCAGCGCAGAAAGTTATTCAACAACAATTAGCGGTATCTTGCGCGTCAATAAATGAATTACTATTAACAACCATAAACGAACTTTTTGCGCGTTTGCCCACCGTAAGGAGTTAATTTTGTTGAGAATGATTAAAAAAACAAAATAAACTACAATTTAACCGGGAAAAATACTGGTCAAATTACCTTACTTTATTTCAATTAGTTATTGTTTAACCATGTCCAAAAGCAAAATTCACATGGTTTATCTACGTTGTTATTTACTAGAAAGACAATTATCAAGCGAAAGTCAGCAAGACGTCTGCCATTAGGTACACGGGTGCATGCGAGTTGCTTCGTAGGGAAATAACCTTGCTAGAAACTAATTAAAGAAAATTTGTGATTATGACAAAATAAACAACAATAATACACAACCTCGTCCATACGCAGTAAATATTAAAATAATGCGAGCTACGAGTTTTAGTTTAATATGTAGAAGCATACAATGTAGTGGTGTTGATAACGTGTTGTTTTATTTTGGTTGACGCGATTTCTTTTTTCTTCGGCAGTTCGAAGCTGCTTTTTTCTCCTTAGTTTAAAGGAGCGCTGTCCTTATCTCTCATCAGTCAAACTTGAATTGTGCTTAAACGGTGACTCAGGTGACTGAAGGTGGCGCAGATTTTACGTGAATGTTGTGGTAATATAACATCGCGTAACAATTAACTGTTTTTCATGATTTCACTAGTTTCAGTAGAATCAAGAAAAAACTTCCACACCATTTGAAGCATTGAGACCTTTTATTTTGATATGAAAGAGTTGTCATTGCCAGACAGAGGGGAAAAGGTGAAAATGGAAGGATTTGATATGCAGAACAATTACCATGAAATGATGCCGGCTGGTGCAATGGAAGACAGCTTGTTTCCATTTATAGGAGATAACTGTTCAACTCTTCTTTCTGATCATGCTACAAGGAATAGATCAAAAGAATACTCTTCGACATGTGATGAGCAAAGTGATTTGGAGGCAGATTCAATGCCCGAGTCCCAAATGGAGTTAACTGAGGTAATTAAAAGCAGAATTCCTAATAGGAACATAAAGCTTAACATAGTAAATAAATTATACTTTTTCCCAAGTACAAACTTTTACACATTTATATTTAAACTGTTGGATATTTTGGCAATGTTCTAGAATCCTACCACAGGGTTTAAACAATTATTAAATCAATGCACAATATTTGGGTTTCGGTGTGGGTGGGTCAAATATTATTATATTTGTCATTTAATGATAATACTTGACCAACCCGAACCCAAATAATGTGTGTTGGGGTAGGATTCTAGACCAGTGCCGATATTTTTGGTATGTAAACCACATTTTAGATTTTTCTTCCCATCTTCTTTCCCATTTATGGTTGGCTTAGCTGTTCCTTAAAAATCATTTATTGTATTGTTTTGTTATTTAGGTATTTGTAAGAATTGTATTTATTTAATTATAGGCAGATGTCTACACACAACTTGAACACAAAGAAAGAGACTTGATTCTTGCCGCTGAGCTGGGAAAGTCTCTTCTAGAAAAAAATGAGGAACTCGTACAAGACCATGAAAAGCTTTGCCAGGAGTTCCATGAAAAGATTGAGGTTTGTGTGTTTTTTTAATTCTCATCCTAGTATGCATTACAATACTATACTAGCCTAATCTTCTCAAGTTAGAAGGAACTACTTACTCCAGGGCAAGCAGCGTCATGTAATGTTAAGACATTTTCTGATGCCTAGATGGTGTTGGCTGAATAATTTATTAGTCCAACAAGGCTTACACTCGAAATGACCCCAAGGTAAGTTTAATTTGGCTGTATCACCTGCTTTCTGTTAACAAGCAGGTATATTGGTAACCAAACAACACCAACAAAAGAAAAAAGACTCATTTAAAGTAGAAAGTACTTTTTTAAATTTCCCAATTGATTGTACACAGTAGTATTGTCTATTAAATAAACTCTGTATAATTTCAAAGGTTTTCCTTTGCTTACCATGTGATTTAAAATGTAAAGTAATTTAAGTGGTATGTCTGATCCTTCAAATATATTTAATTCATTTTCACTTTAAAGGAAACACGGTTTCCTAAATCTACCAAGAGAGTCGTCATACCTTACTAGCTTGCTTTATGGGCGCCTTAGGTTATTATTGCCCAACGTGTATACGTAAACTATGAATTGACTTGTTATAAGATGAAGCACGCCCAGTAAATCGGATTGCAATTTCAAGCGTCTGAGTTACCAAATTATGAGGTTTTTGTTTGGGGCATTTAACGCACTACATTTATAATTTCTGTTTTGTTATCAATTACTTCATATAGAAAAATGTAAAATCTGTGTTATTATTAAAGATTTCTCTAATCTTCACAGTTGTGACTTTAATGATAACCATCAGTTATGATTTACTCTGTGAATAGTATTTTTTTCTGGTAAGCGTTACACGTGATGACTTGCGGGTCGCAAAGTAGCTATTAGGTTTCCATTTAAATTGCTCGCCCTGACTGATTGTGCTAATTGCGGAAGTTTAAGTCGTCAATTTGCGTCGCCAAAACGTCACCGTGTTTAGGCGCCAACGTCACCGTTTGTCCGAATTTTGTTAGGTGGCCTAGTAAGATTTCGATACAATTGTTGCGACGTACTAGGAAAAAGGCCGTTGCTGAAGTAAATTGTGCTTACGCAGTTATAAATTATTGCCAATTACGAGAGCGACTCCAATTAGCTCTAATGTTGATTGCCCTCGTCGTACCTGCGGTCGCGTGTATCAGACGCGTGTTACAGCGATGCGCTACTTTGTTATCAGTAATTATCAGGAATACCCCGTCGCAAACTCAGCGTTCGTGAACTTTTCTGCGGTCCAGCCTTTCTTAACTTGAGGTCTTATTTCTTAATAGAAACAGAAATTGCTTTGATAATTTTTTTTTATCAAGGGATAATAGAATTGTTTGGTCCCCCTTCATAATAAACATCATTAACTCGTTTTGACACGACAGAATGGATGTAGAAGTTTCTGCTTTTCAATTAAATGTTGAGGAAAAAAGTATTACTAACAGTTTGGTTTTACTTACGCTTTCAAACTTCAATCTGTTACCCGCACACGAACGATAGTGTTATACAGTACCTAGTCAACCTGTAAACGCCGTATAAAATGTAGACATAATGTTTTTTATTATCCTAAGTGTAGATTGCCCAACACACATGGTTGGCAAGTTTATCTGGATTATCGCTAAAGATGGTTTTAAGAAAGCGAGCTTAAGCGGTCGATTTAAGCCTTATCCTACTTTGTAAAATCCCTATAACACCACTGTAGTGTCGTTTTGGCATCTGTCAAACACATTTTCTAAGATTTGCACATGGACTCTTAATACACGATAACAACACATCAGATTTTTGTAAAGGGATCTTTTTTTTTCGTGTGCGGAAGTAAGCTTCACAAGACTTTGATTTGATAGACTAATAACAAATTTATGTTAACGCCTCTCGATTTAACAGTGAAATATCTTATAAACAAAGGTTTGTGATATGGTTTGTTCGTTTAGTTCCATGTATAGGTATTTTTAACTGTTTTGTAACTACAGCTCGTGTTAAGTTTTATATTTTTTAGAAGGGAAAATCAATGCAAAACGAACTTAACCAGGTCAGGCGCAACTGTTTACTCAGTAAACAGAGTCGTATTACTTTGTTTTAATGTGTTAGGCATTCCTCCTGGGCCAAAAACGCGCACCTAGGCGATATTGTTGACCTGTCTTTAAATATTATTTCTGATATGCCGGATACGCTTGCTTTTGTTGCGTGGCCATTGTCTCTGTCACAATGTCGGCGCAGATGTTATTACAGCTGCATGAATTATTTAACAAAAAACTGTTTTCCTGTATGCCGGGTATGTAATATGCTTTTTTACACCTAAATACATTTTAGGTTTTGCCTAAAATTGAAAGGGTGTATTTCAAGTTTGTTCGTTTTGTACCCCAGCGAAACTACGCATTTTGAACATAAAGTATGTTCGTGATCATCCGCATTTCGAAAGCCTCGGTATCGTATCGTTTCCATAACATTTCTCTTTTCGGGAGACCTATCAATGCGTTTAACCTTTGACACCGGGTTTCCAATAAGCATATAATAATACGGTATATAATCAACACGTATTCTAAATTAAAATGGCACGAGTAATATATTGCAACAGCCAGTCAACAAGCTTGCGCGCATGCTTTAGAGATATTCCACTTCTCATCTGCTTTTCCATTACGAGGGCCATTAAGAGGCCCTCGACAACCCCTCATATGATGGAAGAACGTGGACTTCTCACGAGTCATAAGAGAGCTGGTCCGTTTGCCGCGATCAATGACCGCATTATTTCACCGTATTGAAAGCGGATGTGAGAATGTGTAATGTAAACTGCAATATGTGTGGCATTTAAACTCCCATTCGCTAAAACCAAAACGTTTTGATTTTTTGTTTAGGTCTAAACTTTTGATATGAAAAGCATTTTTTATCGCAACGCGTTTTCTTAAAAGGCTCCGAAGGACACTAAACGTAATTGCGCCGGGTACAGCTAGAAGTTTGTTACGGGTCCGTAGGTGTACAATAACATTACTTGTGGCGGCCTGTCGTTAGTACTTTTCGTATTGATATTATATTAGGTTTTACTATGTTGCAACTTTGTTTTCTTATTAAATTCTTTAAGGACTTGTAGCAGCAAAACAAGGTTCTCTTTGAATCAAACTTGTAATTAATTTCCATAACTAAACTTTTCTTATTTTTTAAGTCCGTTCCGCGATAAAATTTCAGTTTTATAGCGATCCGCGATGCAAAAAAGGTTGCCAACCCCTAATTTAGAATATATTTTTTCTTGATTCGTTTTAAAATATATTTGTTGAGACCTATTTGAAATGTACTGTGTATGTCAGAAAATTCCATAAACTTGCCCAAACTTTTTTTAAAGCCTTGGCACTTTTTTCAGTCTAAATAACATAGCCTCTTACGCTTATTGCTCAAAATGAAAGTCCGCATAGTTTGGTAAACAGTATATCCGATAAATTTTAAGTTTAATAATTTACAGTTGTGTTAGTAAAATTGCTCTTACCTGGACCACACTGTTTTGGCGACTGACTGAGGTGCGAATACGTCACAATGGTTGCCTGCAGAGATCAGTGTTTGGGTCGAATATTTAGGGCCTTTTTGTACATCATTCGGTCACCACCCAAACTATTACCCGAAGTGAATAAAACAATCCGTTTTTTGTATAAATCCAACTACTGTGACCATTCTGGTATTCAGAAAAAACAAACATAATGTACCTCACCACATCCACAAAAAAGTCGGTTTTGGCCGTTGGTCCTATTGTAAAACTATACAGAAGTGTGGTCATTGAAAGTATTTTTAAATATTCTGTTACCACTGAAGTGAACATTGTGTGTTGGCGTACTTATTATATTCTGATACATCGTCAACAAAAAATATGTCGATCTTTAGAAAGGAAGTTCCGTGCTTAATGTAAACCTCAGGCTGGACAGTAAATATATAACTTAAAATTTATTTAGATATTTCGCGTTATTTAACGTGTAAAAGAAAGCCTTTTATGAGTGAATTGATGACAATTAAGTTTATTTTATTATGTTTTTTCTTCAGGCTTTAGAGCAAGAAAAATTCGAGTTACGCCAGCGGTTGGAATACAAAACGAGCGAATGCGAGACCAACGCTTTGCAACTCAATGGCGACATCATGCGAACACAGGTAAATAACAATCCGTAAAAGTTTGATAATGTATTGACGTCTTTACTGATATAATTTGGGCACGATAAAATGAAGAATAATTTATATCCATCATTTGCGTGATACTGCGATTTAGTTGGTTGAAAGTGTGGATAGCTTACAGGCATGTTGTATCATTTATTTTAACACTTGCTATGTTCACAGGAAGAGTTGCAAGAACGAAAAGCGGTGTTGGCCGCCACCGAGCGAGAGAAAACTCGGGCTATCGAAGAACTGACCGAACAGAACCAGAAATTATTAACGCAACTGCAGCTGGTGAGTCATTATTGGGTAGCAAATAAAGTTGAATTAGAGCAGGGATTCTTAAACTGTTTCTACCGCGGACCCTTAAATTTATTTAGTTTTTCGTCGTGTGGACCACGCTAGGCAAAAAATTGACGTCATAAATTGACTTTACAATACAAATAGATTTCATAAATCTGCTGATTACGGTTCAAAAAGGTGAAAGAGAAATGAAGTTTAAATACATTCAGTGTAAAAACATTTTATGCTCAATTAGACTGTTTTCTTTAAAAAATTAATTACTTCTTGGATATACACTAATATTTCAATTAGGCTTTCATGGGCACCCTAAAACTCGTTCACGTACCCCATGGGGTCCATGTACCCCAGTTTAAGAACCCCTTGGGTTAGAGTAAATATGAACATGAATGGGTACAAAAAATATTACCTTCGCAAGTCATCGGCTTTGGTGTTTAACCCCACAAATCGAAATTGTACTCAAAATTGAAATGGTTGTTGTCTCCTTAAAACTTAGTCAACAATAACAATTACGCAGCTCAGTAATGTCGAATTGAGATTAGGTTTAGCAATCGGTCGTATTATGGTACAAACATAATTTGTCCTGTGGTCGTCTTTTATTCACAGCTATAACAAATTGCAAATTAAATAGTCGTAAAAATAGTCCTTCAAAAAGGCACACAAATTTCCCCAAGCAGATAAATGCCGAAAGATTTATACGGTATTTAGAAGATTGCGGACGTCAAACAAATTTTTTGGAAAAATAACGACAAACCCAAAAAAGTGTATGTTTTTCGCGCATTTACAACAAACACATTAGAATAATGTGGAGAAAAATTAACAATATAATACACCGGAAAATTACCAATTTAGCAAACTCTTGCAAGTGAGGAACTGAATTCATACGCTAAAAATTTACAAACTGATTTTTGCCGTATGTTACAATCATAGTTGATGAATAGCTTAATATATATTTAAAACGTTTAACCCTCGCCTAATATTTTTTATCAACTCTGTAATTTTATATCCTTTGTAAAGGTCTTCCTTTTTACCCCGCTGTGAGCGCTTAGCCTTGCGTAAACAATTACCTCTGAGAAAAAGCGGAGATTTCAAATCGCCCGGCGACCCAAATTATCATGCGCATTTTGCGACATACCTTTTAGGGCGTAGCGAAAAAAATAGCATAATAATCATTTTCTGAGCATCTTATTGCATAAAAGCTTCGGGTAGCCACCAGCCAACAATCGTTTGTGAGAAGATCAGGTTGCCAACCAAGTTAGGCCGATTTCCCGTGAGGTTTGTGGCTTAGGAATTCAGCTGCTTCTCACAACGCCATTGCCAAACGCTCCTATGCGACGCAACTAACGGTTCATATAGGGATAACGGTTTTGACTGATTGTACGCATGGGAAGCGTTACGCAGCTTGACAAGCACGGCTTGTGTACGATAGAAAAGTTTGTTTTGTAAAAAGCTGCCTCTGCTTTTGGCAGCGATGTGTGTGTGTCTGTTTCAATCTAATAATTCCTAAACCACGTGTAAGCAGGGTCAGCATATGTTTGCTTTGCTCTCAAACCGAGCGACATATCTCTGCTGGTAGCTATAGCTGTGTGCTGAGATAAGTTTTCGCGCTTGTGTACGTCATACCGCCGCGTCGTGATATTGGAAACGCAATTTTTTTTTCGGAAAGAACAAATCGTGGACAGTTATTGAGTTTTTGGCTGGCTGTTTGAGGCGGAAGCTCTTACTGCATTTTGTGCATTCCGCAAGCTATTGTGTATTCCTCGCGTGACTGTTACTTTGACTCGGAAAAGAGGACTTAACAATGGTAAGGAGTTTTTTAATTTCCTGATGGCAAGAAAAAATAGTTTTGGGTACAGTTTTGGTCAGTACCGTGACACTTTTAATGACTCATTCGTAATTTGCTTGTTTGTTGTGTATTGAAGTGTTGCATTGATTGATTGCGTTAGTTTGCTGGAACTGTACCACTGTTTCCAACGATTAGTTTCAATTTTCACGAAAGTTATAAAAGTAGTTATAGTAATCTGCAGGCAGCAATACACAGCATTTTTCACAATTTATAAAAGTGCGCCGCTGTGACTAATGCTTAATGGTAAAGATAGACTGGCAGCAGCTTTGTCAATAGCGTTAAGTGTAATTTTTTTACTAATTCCTCTGCTACAACAGTTATCTTTCGGTTTGTTTTACTTCAGACTTTAGAGTAACAGTTTTTTAAAAGTTGGATCTCCGTTATATATTTGAAATCCTATAAGAAGGTTTATATGTCTGAAGTTTGAAGTTTATGTTACAGAGCGACTTGCTTTTTTTTGCCATATCAAATTCATATTGGTCGCTATGAAATAATAAGTTCACAGCAATTGGTAACAAACACCTGCAAATTGAGTTGCGCTATAAAAACCGCCTAATCTGCTCTCATAGATTGTCAAATGCCGGAAGTGTGCGACGTCACTCTATGACGCTTCATTAAAACAGATTTGTGGAGCGCTGCTAGAGCGAGCATTGTTGTCAAATAAGCCTTGTTGATGAAGGAAGGTTTTTGAATAGCTGGTAACTCAAGATTCTACGATAGTGTTTAGTTACTGCTAACAACTATTAGTGCTGTTTGGGTTGTTGGCTTGGCTGTGTGCTACTAACTCACACCTGTATGTACCAGTCAGATTGGACGCGCCATGTGATAATTGCAGTGCGTCTATAGCACCATAGTAGGCCTAGTTAAGAATTACTTTGACATGAAATTGAAAGTGTTTTAGGTGTGGTGATCTGAATGAAATCAAGGGCAGTAAATTTAAGTGGTTGTTTAAACTCTGTGTGAACCCAAGGGCTGCTCTGCTGAGAAGGTACAAACCTGATTGAAACTGCGACTGTAGAATTGTAGATTGCTGTGCAAATAACATTTGAGATGTCAGTGAAGCGAAAGTAGTTCAAACACGGTAAAGTAAAGTGTCAGCTTTTCATTCAAAGACTTGCGTGATTTATTCAAGTGAAATTATCTAATCACAATAAAGCTGTAAAACGTGTTAAGTAAGTTGGCAGTAATTCAGATTTTGTATGGGCTGGAAATATGTGACAAAAATGCATTTTAAACTTATATATTCAAGATCGCTGTTTAATTTTCGCGTGTTTCATCAACCTAGGCCTCTGATGCCGAGCAACATCTTTCTGCTCAAGTTCAGCAACTTAGAAGAGAGTTTCTAGAAAGATCCAATTCAGCCACAAGCAAGATTCTGCAACTGGAGAACCTTAAAGAGGAGGTAAGAATTTCAAGGCACTAATTTGTTTGTTTTGCTTGGTCTAATTTTCTAATATCACGAACAATGCAACACTGTGCTGAACTGGAAACATAAAAAATTGTTATAATCTTACAGTAAACATAGTAGTGCTGCTACAGCCGCTCTTTAGGCGATGCTAACAATTCTTGGAACTTATTAAAATGCTTTAAAATACAAAACGCTCATTACTTTACATCAAAAACGTCGAACTTTCGAAACAAAAATTAATATTACTTTCAACTGATTTTTTGTATTTTTATTTTCATGCTTTTTACAAACAAAATAGTACGAAGCCAAGGTAAGGGTGTCCAATGTGTGTAGATTCAATGTTTGTGTTGTGCAAATATTGTTTACATCAGTAACATGTTCTTTTTAACCTTAGGTTAGTCAGCGATTAACGTTTCCACTTTCGGTAGCCTTTGGCTTGAAACAAAGTAAATTCATTTGTTTAGCTGTAAATATGCCAAACAACGTAGAGCATAAAGCTATAGCAACTTGCAATATAACAAACAACAATAAAACAAGTTTAGTATGTAGATAAGTAGACGACTCATTAGATTCTTATTTAGATAACCTCTTTGAAATGTTAAACGTTGTTTCGCCGAACATTAATTAACAACAATTGCTGTTTGGTAGCCGACACCATGCATTACCCACTAGCATTATGGCGTTGTGTCTATATTGACCTTATTTCTTAGCCAAACATGCCGGTCGTGTATTTCCGAGTCACCGCCCAACAATGTGTAAGCCAAAAATTACCATTTTTTTTCGCCGTACAGATCCAGCAAGGCTCTGCTACCCGCGTAGAGCTGGAGTCCCACTACGGAGCCATGAAGGACGAAACCATTCAACTGAGAGAGGAGCTAACATCGGCCTCGGAACGCGTTCACCAACTGGAACGCCAACTCCACGACCGCGAGAGAGAGGTAAAGAGCCGACGGTTTCTTCGTTTAAGTTTATTGCCGACTTTGTTTGAATATAGGACAGCTTTAAGTGCTGGCTTTTTAAATGCGATTTTTTGATTGAAGTCTTTATAAAACCAACACGATTGCAGACAATAGTAATGAAATAACGGTTTGCCGGTATGGTATGCATCAATAAATCGGTTGTTTAATTGGTCGTTTGTTTACCGACTAACAAGCGGTAAAACAACAAAAAGCAAAACATTCTACTATTAAACCATTTGCTATACAAAACCAGAAATTTTGTTTACTGTAGAAATAACAGTTTACCGGTACGGTATGAATCAACCAGTCGTTTGTTTGGTCGCTTGCTTACTCACTAACAAATACACTGACCACTAAACCGTTAGCTATACAAAACGAGAAATTTTGTTTACTTCAGCAGTGAAAAGCTCAACCACCAATAGTTCAAGTTTATAGTTAGGTGTTTTCATAAACTGTTTTTACCATATTACTTGACAAAATTGTATTATATTTCTTTGCAGCTCAAGCGAGTTGTTGTGGAGCTGAACGACGCGCATGCCTCGAATCGGCAACTTCAAACTAGGGTCGACGAACTGAGGGAAGAAATATCTATGCAAACATCTTTTGCCTCGAATGGTAAAATTGATTTGATAATTATATTTGGATTGAATAAACCGATGGGTGGGCTAATATAGGTCTTTAAAAATTGTCCAGCTTTAGTATATACTTCAAGTAGCTTTGCGACAACTGCTAGCACGCCATGTGTAAAACGTCGAATGAAAAACTTTAGTAATAATATTAATTGTAAAGCTAAAGCGTTAGAATATTACATTTAGTGAGAAACAAGAGATTTGGTTTGTATCTTTTGTAGGCTACATGAAAGTACAACATAAATTTTGTTGAAATTTATCATGAAAGTACAACATAAATTTTGTTGAAATTTATCTTGTCGAACGATTTTTATTCCTAATTTATAACAAAAATATATTGTCTATTCAATCTTTTTTCGGGGTTGTGGCAATTGATTTCCTCAAAATCAAACTGTTTTACATATTTTAGCGAACTCAAATTCACTTCTTTCCGAACTGGAGGAATCCGGCTTCGAGCACGGAGTTTTCGACTTTCGGTCACCCGTGACGTCAAACACCGATGACGTCATTGAAAACCAAGAAAACTATGACGACATCAAGCAGGTAAGTCGACCATCGACTGTGTTGCCAAGTTCACTCACTTGTATTGATTAGATGGCGATGTTGGTTCAATTTGTCGCTAAGTGCACTTAGTTCCTTTGTTATAAAGCAACGGTTCGATGAATGTTGTATCCTGTTGTAGAGGCGAGAATTTAAAACGAAGTCGAGTTATTTATTTTTATACAATGTGGAGTACGCTTCGGCTTGTTGCATTCCCGTGTTCGTAATCGTCTGAACTGTTGTAAACTATAGATGTAGAACGTGGTGTGTAGTATGTAGATTGACGTGTAAGCCAATAACTGATGTGGTGGTAAAGGTACGGTGCCTCTTTATCACATGACGTGGTTTTCGGTGAAGTATAGAATTATGTAATTCGCATTTAAAATACGCACCGCACTATTGTTCTGACTTTCTCCCGTTTCCTTCAACTCTCGTCACCCTGGTGACACGGATTCTTCCGCAGACGGAACTCTCGACTGACCCGGACTGGACCAAATATGGCGACGAAGTCGACACCGACGTGACCTTACGGTGCTACAAGGCACTGATGAATGGGGTCAATAAATGTCACCACCAGCTTTTTGAGGTTGACCGAAACACACGTTTGCAGTTTTATTTTCTGCTCATGCAAATAACACGTTTCTTTGCGCTGTTTTTGCTGTGCGACAACCAACATTTAATTTTTCTATTTGGGTGAATGTTTTTACCATTCTTTTAATCTCTAATTCAAACCTTTTCTTTAAAACAAATAACTTTCATGCTGTAACGCAATTGGCATTTGTTAAAATATCGTTTTTTGGCCAACTTAATTACAGATTTTACTTGAGACAAAAACGACAATCAACCGAAATAATTTTCACACATTTTCGTAATAACTTTTCAAACCAAGCATCCCACACAGCGTGCATTTTGCAAACTAATGAATTGTTGCATATCACTCACAGGCAATTTCACCAGTCAAAATCATGAAAAAACAAACTCAATTTACAATTTTTATGCATGTTTAAGCGTATGTAAAACCGTGTGATGCATGCTTTACGTACGATGATGCTTGTGCATTATACATGTTAAAATCTGTTATCTTTGTTAGGAATGTCCGGTACGTCTAAATTTATTCCATTCTGATAGCATCGATTTTAACGAAAAGTCGTACCCTTTTGCCCGATAAGAAATACCGTCATTAAAAACAAAATTGGCTATTTAGAATTCTAGCGACGTTGACTGAACTGCACATTTTAATTTGGTATGAAATCGGCACCTATACTGTCTTATTATGTGGTGAGTACCGATACGACCACTTGCCATCGCCTGATCGGACATCCCTAATAGTCGTCAATTATTTTGTGACCGAAAACTCACTTTGCATGACAAACTTCATCTGTTTTGAGTAATTACTGTTGTGTGATTAAGCAAAATGACGGTAAAATTTCTAGGAACGGGTTATGAATCCAATCGCAAACGCGACCAATTTGTACCAGGTTAAATGCTCTGACATTTGCACGTGAAACTTGGTCGTTTAGGTGGTTTTGGTTTCATGCGACAACATCAAATTTCACGATTTCAGCTCAAGCAAGACATGTGGGAAAGTTACCAGCGGGTTCAGACCGTGTCCACCTGTCTGCGTTCTTTCGTACACAAACAAAGCGGAGACCTGCCGAAAGTAAACGGCGCCGTTCCCCTTCAACTCGAAGAAAATCGCCCAATATCGCCCACCAGTGGCGGCGCTAACCTGTCGAAAGCGATAGACGAGTTGTCATCGCTTGCCCAAGAAGCGGTAAAAGTCAAGGTTGGTTTCTTTGAATGTGACTGCAATTTCTACGTGGTTGTTTCAAGCTCTGAAGGAATTCCAATTTAAACAAGTGGTCGTGTATCTCGTGAAACATCAGTGAATCATTTTGTTTAGATATTTAATTAAACGCTTACTTTAAAAAACGCTGGCCATTTTAAACATAGATGCAGCCTGTAAGTGCATTAGGTTAATTACTTTCGTGTTTTTATTTGTTTGACACTTCCTTCAAGCCTTGTCAAATCCAAGGAATGTATATACCTATTTGTGATAAAAACAAACATTTGCCTGTCTTACAATTATTTGTGTCATTTATTTAATCTGGTAGTCGTAATGATTTAAAAAACTTAAAAAACAACGTTTGTGAATTTTAGGTTTTATGTGAATCGCCCAGCAGCGACATCGTGCGAATGCTGAAAGAAAAGAGCAACGCAATGATGCAGGAACGAGACGAAGCTGTCGCCACGAAGAACATTCTGGAGGTAAAATTGCGGTGTGTAATGGTGTGAGGTGAAGTGATCCAAGCATGTTCAGATACGGTGTATTTTTACTCCGCAATATATGGCTTTTCTATATACGTTTGTGTTTATAGATAGATTTTTGGGATACTCGATTTGTAATGTGGGCCGCGGCGTAAAGGTAAATATAATTTGTTATACGTGCCACACTGAAATGTCTTGGGAGAACTTATTGTATCCCTTTAATGAATAAAAGGTTCCCAGTAACTCCTTGTTCACTTAAAACGATTTATAGAAATTTTGCGAAAATATTGCGTTGCAACGTAGGCAGCGGCAATAGCGCAAATCTCAAATAAAGAAAAAAAATGTTTAAATTTGTGGCAAAACGACCGTGTATGCTCCACTGAAATGTGGCGCTTTGGTACAGCCGCTTGTATCCTATTAAGTAGTAAACCTTGTCGGTTGTGCTGTGTCTCGGTGGACAAGGTGTTATTTTGTCGGGCCCATTTTCACCCGGGTGTGTTTGCGCTCAGGTCAACCTTGCGCGCGCCAAAGTTGATCTGATGTCGGTCAACAGCCAGTTGCTCGAGGCCATTCAACAAAAACTGCAGCAGCAGAAGGAGTTGGAAGCATGGCAGGTGCGTTTGAAACTTTGGTGACGCTTAGCGCAGCATTAACTGTATAATACAGCGAAGCAAATATCTGTTTTCGGCGCTCGTCTGGAATTCTACCACAGCGTTGAAACAACTATAAAAGCAACGCACAATATTTGGGTTAGAGTGTCGGTTAGTGTTTGTGTGCGGGTTGGTCAAGTATTTATATTTAATAATATTGCTTAACCAACCTTCTTAAACCCAAACGCTAATTAGCACCCTATCCCAAATATTGTTCGTTGTGGTAGGATTCTTGACCTGCGTCCTATTTTCCTTTAGTGGTGTCCGATTATTTCTGAACGATCTGCTTTCATTTTGCAATGGTTGTTTGTTTTATTGCAGGACGACATGGAGCACATGATACAGAAGGCGTTGGTGGAGCGAAACAGCGTCAACAAAATGAAAAGGACTCAGCAACAAAGCTCTGAACCCCCTCAGCCTGCACGTTCCTCCTGGTTTTCGTTTCGGAGAGCCAGAAATCCGTCGGGTGTGTTTAAATTTCAAAACATAAAGACGTCACCTTAAACGGCATCTAACGGCTAGTTACTGCCTATTGAGTTGCGGTATGTTTTTCATAATGTTCGGAGTTCGTGGTCAAACGTACAGTATTTATAAAATACCACACAGAAATAAAAATTGGTATTTTTTTGTCTGAAAAAACAAACATACTTTATTTTCAGGCCTTCAGCGAATTATTATTAAAGGTGTCCCTTTCCTTGCAGGAGAGTCTGCGAAAACGGCCACGTCATCAGGTAGTGACGTCACTTTGAGCAACTCTGGTGCCGCGTCGCCCGCGTCCGACCGCAAGTCGACGAACGGGTGTGATCCCGCCTCAAGCCCAGCCCCCAACCGGTTCACACAGTGGCTGAGGCGAAAACAGCCAGAAGAACCCCCTGTTCCTAATGACGCAATGCTGGATGACGTCACTCCAATCTGATTCGGTTTCAGTTTTGGAACGATTCGACCGCTGCAAGCACAGGGCCGTTAATGCCCTAGGTGGAACTAATGACGTCACCAGCTCGTTTGTCCATTTTGCTCGGCCATTGATTTAGTCCCGATTGCCCAGAGCCTACGCGCAGATGCACATCTTGTGCTTTGCTGGTCTGGCATGCGATTGGACGTTAAATTGTTACCAGGAAAATGGACGTGCGACACCTGCGTGCAGGAAGAGGTGTAGGAAGCAAGCTGAGAACATAAGGTCTGCTGTTCGAGTGCTTGTATTTGTAACGAACCGCACTTGGTTGGTGTTGTACACTGTACTGTACACTTTTACAGGGATGTCTGATTATATTGGCTGTTGATTCTCTACTGGATAGCGGCATTATTCTGCATAACTCCGGTATAGACAAATAAGTTATAAGAATGTCTTATTCAACACTGCTACAAAGTTGCAAACAGTTATTTTAACTAGAACAAATCTAACCAGTTACTTTATTTGCTTTATATTTATTGGGCAACAAATTAATGGTCGAATATCCTTACTGACTGATTTGTTGCGACAGGGATCTAAAATTTTTTCGTATTATCCTATTTTAAAAAAATATATTTTTTTTTAAGTATGGGAAGTACCACCATTTTCAACTTGTGACGTAATACCAGGAATATTCCTCTGACTCGATATGATTGAGAATGGTTTTCGTTTTGTTTGGCTGTTGATATTCCATTAACAACTATTTCGCAATAGTGTCGCAATCTTTTTTGGTTCTTTCATTACGTAATGTTGATTTTATTTTATTTTGCACACCAATCGACTCCTTTATTTTAACTTTAATACACGCTGCTTCAGTATTATGCGTACACTCGAAGACAAAGCTTCTAAGTATTTTATAGTTCAAACGAGACGACATGCATCAAATATAAAACGATGCGGAATTACATCGATTATATAGTTTTTACCACAGTATTTTGGACGAAACAACCTTGCACCATGATTGTTGCTGCTCCTTTCTGGTAAATACTATTTTGCGGGTTTTCGACGAGTTGTGCTGAAATATATTTTTCCGCTTTCTTTTTCTTTAAAATTACTGTAGAATTTTATTTATGAAATGCCGCAGATATACCATGTGCCTGTGTTAAACAAAATAAAAACTTGATTTGAACCTTGCAGTGTTAAAGAATTGCTTCAAAAACTACTAAATGCACTCTATGCTAAATTAGTGACGTAGATAAATAAAGCAGTTTTAGAGTTCACACTTCTAAAGGTCGTTTGACGTTCAGGACCAAACCCTTTTATAAATTTCTTTTTTGGCTGATATAACTATGCGTTTGTAGCTACAAAAATCCTAAAACACACGATAACGATGGAGTAAACTTCTGTACATTGGTAAAACATTAATACATCTTTAACAGGAAAGGATGAAGCTCGAAATGTTGAAGTCAAATTAATACAAGAAGATTAGCCTCATTAGCGTAAAAGATTTGCTCAGTTTTAAATTTTGGCAAACTGAGACCTCACCTGAAAGCTGTAATGCTTGTCAAAACAGTTTTATTGAAATATAATAAAACCAAATCCCAAAATATCGACAACCAGCGCTACATACCAGGCGGCAAGTTTTGCACTAGTTTTCCCACAATTGAAACGCCAAGAACTGCCCTTTTCGCCTTTCAAATATGAAACTCAAAATCAAACTTCGCGATTTAAGGTAAAAGTCGCTTTTGCCATTAAGGCCCGTCGTGTAGTTGACTGAACCAAAGATTTCCGACAGAGATATTTCTCTTTTTAAATAAAGGGTGAAGTTTTTCATAACTAAAATAATTAAAAACGGTTTTCTGGTTTAGTATACAGTCGTCATACAAAGAGCTAAACTTAATGTTTGATCACATTTTATCAAACATATAAGCCATTGGTTCTCAACCTTGTTTTCACGGCCCATTTACGTTGCAAAACAATTTTGCGGCCAAATTAATTTTTATGAAAGAAAAACTGTAAAATAGGTTTAGAACAAAACACTGCAGAACATATTTCAAAACAGATTATTTATTCAACCGCACATTAGTGCGATACTTGCGGCTGAACAATAAAACCATTATTCCTGTAAAATTAAATATAGTGACTACAATGAAACTAATTATACCTTTTTTAAATCGGTCAGTGGCCTACCTCAAATCAACGACATATAAAGATGTCGTTGCTCAAATGTTGTTATGGCCCACTAGTGAGCCATGGCCCACTTGTTGAGAACCGCTGATATAAGCAAAGCGAAATAGCTGTTTACTCAAGGAAGTTTACCAAAACGTTATTACAGTGAATTAACACGTCAACATCCTTAGGAGTGGGGTAAACAGTTCTGAACTTGACCATATTATGCACGTTAACAATTTCTTTAGAAAGCAACAAGTTATGAAAATTTAGTTATAGTCATTTGTTTCTTCATAAAATTGTTTGTTTGAATATATGATTAGTTAAAAAGTTACGATTAAAAAGCTTTTAACATTATTTCTGATTTTTTTCCACACCCCAAAGTTTGACGTTTTATTGATGTAAACATATTATTTTAACACGGAAATTGTATTCGTTTTTATTCTTTTAAAAATAATTTAGAATGTTTAATACTGTGTTTTATCGAACTTTATTGGATTGAATGTGCAGTATGTTAGGAGTTCTAAATATAAAGGAATCTTAGCCCAGATTGGAAACTTTGTGTATACTGCACGGAACGTGCTCACTCTAACCAAACATTTTAATCATAGCTACCAGTGTTCTATAGTGCTGCGTACACAATTAAACGTAAAAGTAGCCAAAATGGCAAATGTTGTTGCTTGAATCAAGACAATTTTAGAACCTAACCCACTTTTGTTAAATTACACTCTTTAAATACCAATTTTCTTGGCGCTGGTCTAGACTCCCTACATAGTGTTCGAACAGTCATGAAATCAACACTTGATGTTTGTGTTATGGTATAGGTTAGCGTTTGAATGTGGGTGTGTCAAGTATTATTATTTAAGAATATTATGCTTAACACACCCAACCCTAAAAGCTAACCTGCAACTTAGGCAATTTATCAAATAATGATTGTTGTGGTAGGATTCTAGACCAGCGCCTTTTTCTCACTTTTATGATGACAGTCTGACATTAAAAATTTGGCAATGTCTAAATCAATCTCATTTCCATAAGTTGGCCTATTGGTTAATTTTGTTTTTATTTTGTACTGTTATCTTCTATTTGTAGTTTAGGGAATTTAAATTTTGCCAAAATGGCGCAAAGGCAGGGTGTAATGTATCATATGGATGGTATTGAGGCTGCCAATGACAGAGACTGGTTGAAGGCTCTTTCGTTCTTTCAACAAGTTGATCCACCATCCTCTGCTGTAATATTTAACATTGGAATGTGCCACATGCAACTTTCTAATTTTAATGAAGCTGCTTCTTCATTTGAACAGTGTACAATCAAAGATAGATATTTCGCTGCCGCACATTTTCAGCATGGCGTAGCACTTGCCCATTTAAAGCAGTATAGTCAGGCGATCGACAAAATGTCAAACGGCCTTGAAGCCATGAGGGGAAACTCTGCAATTGACTATAAGCAACTGGGAATGAAATATAAATTGTTTGCATGCGATGTTCAAATGAATATTGGTGTATTGAACTTGTTTAATGAAAACTATTCCAAAGCAGGTGAATGTCTTGAAAAAGCAGTTGTTTTGCCAAGGGATGAGAACAAGCATTTCTACATAAACAGCGCTCTTGATGCGTTGACCAATCAGAATTGGAACTATTTTGGTGACGATGTGCTTCATCGTCTGGTTCAACTGCCTTTGAGTTGCTTTTTTGCCCCAAGCAAGTCGAAAATGGATGGAATAAAAACCAAATCTAACTTTCGACAGAATGCAAAAGTTGTTTCAGCCACTGATGACACATACTCTTTTGTTGGATTCGTTGGTCCTCGAAAGTTAAATAAAGACAGACAGAATGATGGCATGGATAGTGTACCCTCCACCAACGCGAATGCACCTCCTCCTTTGCCAACAATGGCTCCACCTCGAAAGTCAACTATAAGGTCATCTTCACCGAACACTGCTCCTCCTATGCCTACAACTGCTCCACCTATGCCTACAACTGCTCCACCGAAACTAAATAAAGGAAACTCTTCCCCGATGAAACAATCTGGTAATACGAACAGGCAACTTGATTCTAATGGTGATTCTCTGCCCTTGTCCAACAAAGCATTTGCTCAAGAGTTGACTCAATTCACAAAGCCTAAACCCTCTAGTAGGCCGCCACCTCCAAACAAACAAAGCTTTAGTCACAGTGTTCAATGTAATTTAACCCTGAAAATCAATCTATCTAAAAAGAAGATAAATACTTACCAGGATTTTTTGGAAGCTCTTACAACCAAATGCTTTGATGCCCAAAAAAATATTTCCAGTGGCTCTGCAAACATAAAAATGTCTTCTGAAGATAATGCAAAAGGAACAAATTCTCAAATTAATGAAAACACATGGAGGGAGGTTTTTCTCCAAGCGGTTAGAAATAAAGTTCTTAACGTAACCCTAAATTTAGAAAATCAGACTTTCCCAAATCCTACTTTAACTACTAAACCAGCTGTCAGTGCAAAACCAAGTCCCACCAACAAAAACTGCATTCCAAAGCCAACATACAAGTCTATGCCTTCCCCGACCCCAGATGATGAAGATTTGTATGTTGATGCAAAGGGAGCAGGAAATGTGCAAGAGGAATCAGAAGAAAGTGTCTATTCCGATGCAAATTACAGTGACCAAAATCAGGAAAAATTTTACACTTCCACTGTACTGCCTAGGTTTAGGTGACTATTTAAAATTTCTAATTTGAAAACAAGTATATATAACCAAGAAAAACATTTTTTATTTATATTTTTTTTGAAAAATTGTATTTTTATTGAAGGTTCTTTTTTGTGTATTCCTAAAAAACATTCTATTGTTCAAAACCTTTACTCCACAACTTTTTAAAAGTATTGTTGAGGTACGATATAATTTTATATTTCCTGCAATTTTTAACAAGACATACATTATTATTATTTGTTTTGATTAAGTGCATTTTTCTGTAAATATGTTTTGCAATACAGCAGGCACAACACATCTGGCACCATTTCTTTTTTATTTGTGTTTGAAGTTTTCGTATCTTTTTAACCTGTCATGTTATGCAAGTAAAGAAAGGTATGTTGATTCATCAGGAATCATGGCCACATTGAAGTTCAATTGTGCTGTCAGCAATTGCTATTAAAATTATTTACCGTATATATATGTCAGTGTAAAGGTGCTTTACACATGCTGAAAATCTAGGGCAAACTTTAGCACTATGCCACATTATTCAGCTTGTAACATTATTTTGATTTATTTGAGCACTCTGCTTCAATATCATATTTAAACATGTTATGTAACTAACTTTGTTGTAAACAAGAACAATCTCAATCAATTTATTTCGAATTGTTATTAGGGGATAATATAAAAATTATTCAGGTTCTTGAATCTAGGTATCATAATATGCATAACTGTCAGTTATAGACTGGGATATTGGGGCCTCTTTAATACTTGCTTAAAACCAATAAGTTGCCTCTTATACAAACCCATTGCCTTGTTTCAAATCAACTGATCTTCTTTTGTCTTAGTGTATATCTCTAGTGTTTTTGTCAGGTTAAATATATGTTTATTTTGGTCTTATCATTGCCTTATTAGCGTCAATTAAACCTGATTTAAACATTCGAGATGTATATAATTTGCCATTGTTCTTTTTATAGCCAAGAAAGCCTCTTACAAACTATACACCTTGTATTATTTTATAATCTGTCACCATGCTACACGTTTCATGCAATTGTGATTTTTTTGTGCAATATTTGTTATACAGTGTTCATTTTTACTGATATTCCAGGTTAGAAGTAAAATTAATTACCAGGCTTACACCTGTTTCTGTTCATCCAAAATGTCCGAGAAAGATACAGGAGGAAAAGATGAAGAGAGTGAGCATGAAAGCGAGGAAGATGAAAGTGAAATCTTGGAGGAGAGTCCTTGTGGAAGGTGGCTCAAACGAAACGAAGAAGTATGTATTCACCATTTTTGCGTTTTTTTTACAATTTCATGCTGAAGCATTTTAGAACCGTGGTTCTCATACTTTTTAGCTTACGGACCGGTAAAAGTTCAAAACCAATTTTGCAGACTGGTGGACCTTCAAAAATCAATCCAAAATCTAATTACAACAAAAGTATGCAACTAAAAGACTTCTTAGCTTTTACATACAACTGGTCTAAATTTTAAGACTTATCGAGCTGAAGCCCACTTTTAAACAGTCGGGCACAACCTAAAAGTAGACCATCAACTCTATGTCTATGTCACAATGCTGCAAATTACTGAAGTGGCAAAGTTCTAAATTTAATAGACAAGCCTTCAACATCTTGCATTTTACAATTGAGATATAAAATTGTAATATATTTGGCGGACCGGCAGGAAAGTTGACGCCGACCGGCGGTTGAGAACCGCTGCTTTAGAAAGTAAAAAATCTCCCACATACAATAAAATGTAGAACATTATTGCTTTCGTATCAGATGATCTTAAGACTGTTTACAAAAACAGGTATAAAAAATAAACTTTAAGAAATGATTTTATGCTTTATATATATATACCTGTTTTTATAAACAGTCTTAAAGATCTTCTTACAGTTTTAGCTTTGTTTTATCAAAAAAAATTGTGACCACCTACCATTTTTTCATTGTGTTTTGTAAATTTTTTATTTGTGTATGTTGTTACCATGAAAACTTTTAGGTCTCCCAACGCAACGTTCCTGGTATCGACCGTGCATATCTTGCAATGGACTCTGAAGAAGGAGTTGAGGTTGTGTGGAATGAAGTACTCTTTTCAGAAAGAAAGAGCTACAATGCACAAGAAGTTAGTTCTGTTTGTCATAGGATTCTTGACTAACAATGTACTGCAAATTAATGTAATACAGAACCTATATTTTTGCACATCAGATTAGTGGTGAAGATATAGATAAAAGCGTAAATTGCAGTAAAGATATTTGTTTAAGGGCAATTTAGTTTAAAGAACATATGATACCATTGAGATCTTACAAGTTCAATATGTTTGTATAGCTGTATTTTTACATACTTTTTGCAACAAGTTGAACATGTTTGATTTGATTTATGTTATTTTGGCATATAAAAGCCTTTGCTTCTAATATATTTGTTCAAATAGGAAACCATCAGAGCTGTGTTTGACAACTTGACCAGGATCGATCATGCAAACATTGTCAAGTTTCACCGCTACTGGATTGACTGGTCCAAGAAAGATCCGCAAAAGACTAGGGTTGGTTCCGTGTAACTATTTGCCGTGCAAGTTGAAATCATTTAAAATAAAATACCTAACCTGTGTGGCAGCTATAGTCAACACTTTTAGTTTAAATCGTTTGTGATGGTTGAGCTGTTACTACAGATTTTATCATGGCCTTTCTATAAGCACACACTTAGTACTGGAGCTGTTGACAGTGTCCTGCCACAGGGCTTAAATTGTTTTATGGCAACACGAAAATGTCGATCTCTTTTGGCATGTTAAAAGTTTCTGCAATACAGGGCAGTGCATATCACAACAAAGGACACTAAATAATGATTCATAAAAAAGAGTGATCAGGATAGAAACCACACTTATTCAGGTTGATATTTTTAGTTAATCTTGTTTTGTAACAGGTTATTTTCATCACCGAGTACATGAGCTCCGGATCTGTGCGAAAGTTTCTCAACAAAACCAAGGAAGTTCACAAGTACAAGAGCTCAAAATCGTGGAAGAGATGGTATGAACAAAATGTCAATTACAAGATTTTTAAAGTCTATATTTGCTAATTCCATGTGCGATGCACCTTGTGGTAAACCGAATTTCCGTTTCTTTGCTGTAATTGTGTGGCCACACTTCCAACAAAGTTAAAAAAAAGGTTTAATTTGTGAGATTACGCAAACGTTATACACAAGTGACTTCCAACATTTACACCCAGGTGTCGACAAATTCTGTCAGCTTTAAGCTACCTGCACAGTTGCGACCCGCCTATTGTTCACGGCAACCTTACCTGCGACACGATCTTTATACAACACAACGGACTGCTCAAAATAGGATCAGGTAACAAACGAACCTATTTTATAGTTATTTTATTTGGAAAGCATTTTAAGGTAAAGTGTAATTGTTATTTGTATGATAGTGATAATTCCCTTTGTAATTAATGAATTGTGTGAAGCATTCTTTGTGGCTCCTACAGTTTATTTTGCGCTTTGTGCAACTTCCCGATTTTAAATTGGACGAAGGCTAAACTAAACACACCAGACCAGGGGTTCTTAACCTTTTTTGTATGTTTTACCCTCTGAATAAAAATTAATATAATTTACCCCCAATATATAATGTGGTGCTCATTTATTAAAAAACGAAAGTACCCTTGCTTTTTGGCAACGAGTTTCAATGTCTGACAAATTAATAGATAATGCACAACGAATACCAGATTCAACATGTTTAGTCGGTTTCGGGATTTAGCTTTGATAGTAAGCTATGCAGAGAAGCCACTTTGCCTAGGTTGGTTCAAGCAAATATTCAGAACTTGAATAGTTATCCTTTGATTTACCCCCTAAAACGAGGAAATGTACCCCAGGTTGAAAAAGGCTGCACTAGACCAAAGGCCAGCTATGATGGACGCCTTCTTGACTGTCTTGCAATGTCGTCCGCACGTCATAAAGCCAGAGTCGATAGCAAAACTAAGGGGGAACTCTGCTGAGCTAACGTTTCCACCTGCAGGCGTTTCCTGGTCGTCATCACGTTTGAGGAAGGAACCTCTAAAAACGTTAATAAATTAGGGCGGGCGCTACATCCTGGTGTGCGGCTGAACCAGGTTACTGAACGCAAAGGCGCCAAACTTTAAAATTTCAGGGCGTTATTTTTTAATTAGTGCAAAATTGCTCTACTTATTAGAAAATGGGAGCTCTTAGATAACAGCTTATGCGACGTTGCAAGTTATCACTGTATCAAACCATTTCGGCTTTAAAAGTTTCCATTGAATAGGCAAAACGTAACGTTTACTTATAACTGGTCTACGGGAATTAATTTGGCACACAAATTAAGCGCGCAGCTTGGTCAATGTCGGAGCGTTTTGACGCCCCACGTTTGGCGCCGTGACTGAACGCTGCGCAGACCGCGTCACTTTAACTTACAAGCATCTCGCAGCCGCGTTTAACGCGTCTTTTTGATCTTGTCCGCAGTGGCACCGGACGCCATACGAAACCACGTGAAGACCTACTTCGAAATACACAAGAACTTCGAGTACCTTGCGCCGGAATGCACGGGTAAGTGGACCAGCAAGTTTGCTCAAAGCAAGGCCTTTCCTGAACTAAAATTGACGTCGTGAGTGGTAGATATGTCGTGACTTATCACCATGGATACCAAACCATAAATAACCTGTGGTTTAAAATATTTTGTTGGCATTCAAACATTCGTTATTTTCCATTACCAAATTAAAAATCATCGCCGCCCTTGTAATGCGTATATAAATAACTTAAACTTTTAAAAATATTTTTGTTAATTAGCCTTTATGTTTTTTACACGAAGTAGTAATGTCAGTTGCTCGTGATTATATATTTAATTAAAGAAGCGTCTGCTTTTCTCATTTAAGAACTTTCTTTACAAAAATGCCCCTGACTGCCATTAATATATATATTGTCATTTAACCACCGAAAACAAATCCGGAGAAACATCCGACACTATAAAATCGATATCGTACATTTAAATCAATAACGTGCATTTTCTAACTTCGGAAACGACCTAAAAAAAAAAAAAAATTTACGAACCAAGCTTTAAGTTTCCTTCAGAATTAGTTTTACAATCTTCCCCAAAACTTACCACTCGCACATTTGTGAACCGCAGACCCGGAGGCTGGCAGCATCACTCCGGCAGTGGACATCTACTCATTCGGCATCTGCGCGCTGCAGATGGCCCTGCCCAAGGCCGAGCTGGCCGAGAAGAGCAAGCGAATAACGCGCGAAGACATCGACCGTGCCGTGAACGCACTCGATGACGAGGAGCAGAAGAACTTCCTCAGGTGAGAGACACTGCTTGTTTATTTTTGTTTAGGTCTTGCCCTTGTACAGTGACCCTCTATATTGATCACGTAAAACTAGAGATGCTATTTTATTTGCCAAATCAAATGTTGCCAAATCAAATTTTTAACTATTACGGGAAACTACCCAAAGTAGCTGCACACATATGAACACCAAGTACACGTATACAGATGGTTACATAGGAGACCATTATGCGTTCGAATAGCCAAACTCCATACACAGTCATACACAGGGTGGCATGAAACACGGAAGTTTAAAATAACGTAAATAAAAATTGATTAGGTGCGAAGAACGATGCCAAAATATTTTGCCAATAACATTATATTATCGGCACAAAATGATTAAGCTACATTTGTGACAGGTGTGAATGAAAAACAAGACAAAAACTTCAAATTTAAAAAGTGCTTTACTAAGTAAGTAAAACGCCGATGGTCGCCCCTTCCCCACTGCGCCCTTTGGCCCTCTGAACCATGGGTGAAAACATAAATCATTTACCTTGAAATCGCCGAACTAAAAACCGCGGGCCAAATCCATTTCGCAGAGTTAGTTCGACCGGCCGGCGACCTGTTTTCATAATGAAAAAGTTCAGTTTAAATTCTGGCGTATTAAATTCCAAACTAAATCTTGATAAAATTTTAAATTGAACGACAATTTATTAAAGCTTACTAGTTAGTACAGTTTTTGTTGCATTTTTTTTTTGTTTAACGATGATCAAGTTAATAAAGTTCGACACAAAATTTTGTATCATTTGTAAACCCTTACATTTAACTTAATATTGGCCATTGGCAAACCCTTAAATTTAACTTGATATTGGAAAGCTAAAAGCACTGAGAACCACCAGTAGATCATATCTATTTGAACTTGACCAAGAAAAACTACATTCTTATCATTTTATTTTGAACAAAAATTGATGATTTTACATATGCAGGGGCGCAGGGCCAAGTCCAAAGCATTTGCAAATCACATATAGCACCGAAATGTTTTGTGTCTACAGACTGTGCATCTCGGACGACCCAGACCTCCGACCGTCGCCGCGCGATCTCCTGCTCCACCCAGTGCTCTTCGAAGTCCACTCCCTAAAGCTGCTTTCGGCGCACGCCTTTGTCAAGCACCAAGGTCAGTGGTGGTTGCTCACGAAATACCTGGTTTTGCGCTTACTTTAAACACTTTAGTTAAGGCGTTTTTTCGGTTGTTCATAAATAGGGTGTATCTTTATGGTATTCGAAACCATTGACAGCAGTTTATGCTTGCTGATGAGTGATGACTGATGACCAGAAAAGCTGTTTTGATTTTCATACTATGCCTGATAGCAACGGTATATAGGGCAATCTCAGATTCTCAAGTTTAAAAACCTGAGTAAAATACAGTATCATACGTTTTTACTTGACTATTAAGGGCGTTACGACCGTTCCGTGTTCAGATTCATTTCAGTATTTTTCGCTATAGCTAAACTGTAATTGAGACTTTTTGTGATGTTCGTATCGGATCTAATCCGATACCCGATGCTAAGTATTAGTATCGCAACTTGTCCAACATAACTATAAGGCTGTTACCTAACTAAACTTTTTAAAGCAAATTCTGACCATATACCTTTTTTAAAAATACCTTTGAAGGATTTTCCTTGTTTGAGCATAGTAATGACGTAATTTGATATCGGCTCGGATCGTATTTTTTGTCCAAATAAAATCAACTATCGGCCATCCCTAGTTGTGTTAAATGACACGCAAATCAGAACGTTAGCGTTTGTCGACAGATATTTTCACGGAGAACCAGATGGACCTTTACGAGCAAAAGGAGCGGAACAAGGCTAACGTGCTGGCAAGCGTGGCCGGTAAGGACGTGACTGAAGGTGACGTGGCAGCCTTTGACGTCGACAAGTACCTCGAAGACGTCAGGTATAGAAAACTTAAAGTACATTTTTTGCGTGTGTTGTTCCCGTTTTAGAAACTGTAATCGAAATGTTTCTGTTAATGTTATTGGAAGCACTGCAAGCAAATAGAAATTGTTGTTGTCAAATATTAACGAATGATTTTTAATATGCTTGTAATTGGCCGTCTTTGTCGCAATTTTGTAAGTAACCTTTGATGAGGCGTATGTTTTTGTTTACACTATACCGACCATGCTTTATTGTCCATCCCCCTACTCCCACAATAGTCGACATCAAGAAGTCTAAGGGTGACTGAGAAGTTTTTGCCTTATTGGCAGATTAAAGTATTGCCCTATCTGAGATTCCTAAACTTTACGTTTTTCGCTCCCATTTCATTTTAAAACCTGGCAAAAAATGGTGGCACAATTTTGGCAGTAACTAACATAATATTTTTCGTTTTTTGTTGCTTCGGTTACGGCAATGTGCAACTCATTTGTGAATATTGTGTGCATTAGTTTTACATTTGCATATCGAAATTTAGAATGCTTCAATTTCTATAGATGTAACGCTTTCTGTGAAATTGGTGCAGCCCTACTCGATACCCAGATTGGCAAACTTTGGCCTATACAAATCGAACTTCCATGGAATGAGTTTCGGGAACACGAGACTTTAACGTCCCACGCATATATAAATTTTACAGATTAAATTTAATTCACACCTAAGTCCCGTACTTAAATTGCCTCCAACCCGCATCAACAGGAACGGCATCTACCCCTTAACCGCGTTCGCCCTGCCCAAGCCGGCGCGTTCCCAGGCTCGACCCCAGTCCCCGTCGGAGGGTGAGAACCAGTCCAAGCAGCGACGGGGAAACTCCCCCCAGCACGACCCCGACCCACCTGAGACGCGCAAGATCACCCAGGCGCAGTGCTGCTATTTGCCGCACGACGACGACGCGGAAGGATATCACGTGAGTGCATCCGCCAATCACGCTTGTGAGATGGTTTGTGAGAGGCGCGTGATTTGTGAGATGATTCCAGTCTAATCTGAAGAATATCTCTCTTAACCAGTCTGTTAAACATTACCCTTGTTTCCAGGAAATATATTGTAACCCGACACTTACTCTAACGGTCTAACCCAGGGGTCACAACCCACGGCCGCCAGTGTAATTCATCTAGCCCACAGCCTCTTTGACAGACCAGACACAAGTATATTTTTGCCTACGCAAAACTTTCCGTCGCATTGATGTTGTCAGTTTTTGTAAAAACATAAAAATCGGTTTTATTTATTTTTGCTTTGTATTGCGGTCCGCGAAAAAACAGATTCACAAATAGTGGTCCGTGGCCCAAAAAAGTTTGGGAAACCCTGCCATATAGTATGCGTTTCTGTCGACCACAGGTGATCATCCACGTTCGCTTCGAGGACTCGTCGGACTCGAAGGCCAACCGCCAGTTGCGCTGCGACACCACAGAGGAAGACACACCGCTCGTGCTCGCCACCGAACTCGCAAACCTCTACTTTATCAGAAAGGTATTGTGGGGGCCGGCGTAGTTTAAGGCTTGTCTCGACTTGTCTGTTGGTTGGTTGGTATCGAGAAAAGCCACGGCACTTAATGTGCGATCGTTTTGACTTCATCACGTAGAACAAAATTCCTAGGGTCGGGCTAAAATATTCGTTTCTTTGTAATTTATTCCGATACCGATAACCGATATTTTTAGAAAACATTACGACCGTCTTCTACTGAATTGCGTTTCTGTATGCGAACTCAAAAATAGACCCGATAACAATTTAATAAGACATGCCCTATCTCCACTGATTTATTTAAAACAACCCATTTCATGGGCCAACTTTAGCTCTCTATAACAGATTGCCTAAATTTCGCAGGATGACATCGAACTGGTGGCGAACCTTCTCGAAGACCAGAGCCAGTTTTTGCGGCGCGGCTCCGAGACAAAAAGCGCCGATGTCGCCGAGCTGGAGAGCATCGCCGAAATGGACGGCGTCGACCGACCTGATCCACAGCTAAAACAACAGCAGCAGCAACAGCAACAACAGTTGCAGCAGCAGCAACAACAGCAGCCACAACAACTGCTGCAACAACAGCAGCAACAGTTGCAGCAGCAACAACAACAGCCACAGCAGCAACAGCAACAAATGCTGCAACAACAGCAGCAACAGTTGCAACAGCCACAACAACAACAACAACAACAGCCACAACAGCCACAACAGCAACAACTGCTGCAACAACAGCAGCAACAGTTGAAGCAGCAACAACAACAGCCACAACAGCAACAGCCACAACAGCAACAGCAACAACTGCTGCAACAACAGCAGCAACAGTTGCAGCAGCAACAGCAACAACTGCTGCAACAACAGCAACAACTGCTGCAACAACAACAACAACAGTTGCAGCAGCAGCAACAACAACAGCCACAACAACAGCCACAACAGCAACAGCAACAGCAACAACTGCTGCAACAACAGCAGCAGCAACAGTTGCAGCAGCAACAGCAACAACAACAACCACAACAGCAACAACTGCTGCAACAACAGCAGCAACAACAACAACAGCAGCAGCAAAGGCAGGTGAACAACAACAACAGCAATTTCGCGCCAGAGAGCGTCACCAGCCCGTCTTACGTCGTTCCTGGCGAATTGCTGAGTCCAACCGGCCAGTTCGAGCCCGCCAGCCGATTTCCATTGACCCACCAGGGCTCGGATGCTTCCGAACCACAGCTGTACAATCACGTGGAACAGACCGCGTGAAAATTGTTTAAGGGCGATCGTACAAGTCGCTGTTCGCTGTGGTGTTGCGTGGTGGTGAAACGATTGTCGTGTGGTGCTACATCGTTGTACAAATGGCGTGAAGTCGCGTTTACATGACCAAAAACCGTTTTGTCGCAGCAGTGTATTTCTGGCTGAAAGTGCGGTCTAATCAAGTCACTAACGCTAATTTGATATTGCATTTTAGATGTACAAACGCCGTGAAGCTTTATCTAAATCTAGTACTTAAAAAGTTTAGCCAGGCCCCCCTAGGTCGGACTCACGCCCTATTTTAAAAACCACTGCGCTAGACGACAGTCAGATTTCATGTTTTCTTGTTTCTTACGACGAAAGAGAAGAACAAATTATTTTACGCTGCTTTCGCTATAGTACTTGTAGCATTCGACATGAGATAGCATACATGGGATTTCGGATTCTTTTTCACATACATTATGTATACTAAAAGGTGGACGCACTGTTGCAAATCAAATGAATTATACGATGCTATTTAATGACCTTTTGTTCACTTCTTACCGTTGTAGCACAATTATGTGTTTCGTTGATATATTTTCTTTGTTATTACTTCCGATTGTACGTTGTTATTCTTAGTAGCAATATGTTAATGCTATCTAAAAATATATATATCTTATTGTTAGTTGATTTACATCCTCACTCTGTCCGGTTGCAAGCCAATAAATCCGAAATGCTAATTTGTTGGTGCCTAGACTTCCAAAAGTGTTACCTGTTCGTAATTTCATCGAAAGATATGGACTGTATTTCTCTCAGCATGGTATTATCGAAAGGCCGGACAAATTCATTAGGACATGCCGTCGGGAGCTTTGAAACTTGATCTACTTACGGGCAAAGCTCACAGACCTAGTGGTGGCGGTATCACTTACCGGTGGCGTGATTTGGCGAACCCCAAGAATACGTTGAGTGGTCGACGCTGTCTCTTTGCGACGAATCCACCATATTCACTGAAAATATTTATTTACAAAATGCTTTCGACGGTAACTTATTTTAAAGGTATGTAAAATCGGTAGGTAAAATTCTATTTTAGAGCGAGGTAGCATACCCCATTGGTTAAACTATTTAATGTTATAATAATACTGTGTTACACGCAGCTAAGATTCGTACACACCAAGATGAAACAATTGTAAAGAATGTTGGAAACAAAATTAAACTATTTATGCATAATTAGCTTGGTATAAATCAGATTTATACCAAAACAGTCCTTGCTTTCCATTTATTTTTTATTTATAGACATGTAAAGTAAAAGTAGAGATCCCCTGAAAATCTGGTCCGTTTCATAGAAAACCGCGAGAGCGTATCTTGGTAAGCAATCTGACACGCTGTGTATTGAATAACAAGGCACGCAGCGTCTTCACCCGTGTTTAAATGCCCAGACGCATCATTGTTTTGATTTGGACAGTCAGTTTGCTTTTGGATCACAGCGACATATCAATCTTATTGTTTTTCGACGTGGTCAGTTACTTGAAAGAGGTGCACCTTTGCTTGATTCGAGTTACTTTTTGTGTCATTTATTAAAGGAGGTGGTGAATTAGTACCAGCTATGTTGTGTAGCAATTGTAAGTTCCTCTGTCATGAAATGTGAAAAGACGATGAGATTCCCGTGATACTATTTGACTTATCGCCGACGACTGTAACTTAACAGGAATGGTAAGCGACCACAGATTGTGTGGATATAATATAAGCTTCCCGCTAAAAAATATTAAACTTGCTTTGTTATAAGTTACCAATAACGTTTAAGACATGGTAGGACATAGGCCTACATTGGCATTACTTTTTTTATTGAGAACAACCGCAACCTACTTTCTTTAACTTGCGTCAAGAAACACTTCTGTTTGCGTGTGACACATTGAAAGTACACTGTAAACACTAGTACACTGTAAACACTAATGCTTTGAATTTGTGAAATTTCAACAAGAATATTATGTCGTTGAAAATTGTAGTGTGCCGATTCCTTTTTTGAAGCTTGCTTTAAAACCTCGATGCTGTTTTAATGTAACGATTTGGCTTAGGGAATTTTTTGAGGGCTTGTATATTAGTAAACATACATCCATTTTTATTTTTATTTATTAATTACAAAACTGTGAAAATCAATATTTTTTTTGGGTTAGTTGCTAAAATGTTTCGAATTGTTGTTAGGATGAAACATCAACCCAGTCTGTGCCAGAAGAGGGCGTCCAGGAGTTTGTCTGGGACGAGCTAGCCGCGAGATTTGGGGACGAATACGAGAGAAAAACCTGGACGCAGTTCTACAACGAATACAAGAATGAAATCGTAAGAGCGCCTATATATATTTCACAGTATATCAGCGGGTCACCTTACCTTATTACCTTAGCAATGTACAGGTTACAATTATACTTTTTTTGAAGTTTGTACAATCCATGCATAAGTGGGTATGTATGGGCTTTGATATTCTTATTACGTCTTACTATAACCTCCAACCATTATGCTCCAAAGTTGTACAGCCCCTTTTCGATTTAAACTTACAACCTGCGATCTAGACATTATCTAACAACCGTGTCCTATACCGTTTCGGTATAGCCTTTACGACCAACCGTAAAACTCCGAATCACGCCATTTTCAGCAGCAGAACAGTCGAATGTGGTGTCTGTCTAGACCCCCGCCAAGGTTGATTTATGTTTCCCGGGTTTATTGCCAGTGATAGCCGCATTAATAATAATTACCCGCCTAGTCGTAGACTTTCTGCGAACTTGGTTATTGCCCTTGCTTAAATGGAACGAGTGAGCAAATATTGCCCAAGCAATTTAGCTGTGCCGTGTCTTGTGTGTCGAACATCATCTTTACAGTTTACGGCAAGAAAGCGTTGCGTGAAAAGGGGGTCAAAAGCAAGCAGAGAAAAGCCTGACCTTTTGGTTCTTTAAACGAAACCTCTTGTGCTCTAAATAAGTGAAAACTAAGTAACGCTAATTTTAGATTATGATGACATGTATAGAGTTAAAATCGACACTCGTTTGCAGGCAATTCAGCATAAACTTGGTGACGCTTTCAGAACATTGCGCAATTTATAGGGTTCATCCTTATGGTGTAATGTAAAGGTTAAGGTATGCAGTAATCCAACAAAGAATCCAAATAGATATGGAAACGACATGCGTAAAACTGGTATTCCTTGACGGAATCCTAAATTGTCCAACCTATTTGAATATTCCAAACACCTTTGTCTAGCAAAGGTTTTAAAGCGTTCGATCAGGATTGCTAACATAAAACGGAAAAGCGAATTCCAATTTCTGCGCGAAAGCCTGAAGAATAGCTGCTGCTCTAACAAATCCACGGATTGACTCGAGTGTCCTTTCGCCTGTTTCTTGCAGCGTCGATACCATTATGCTCGCTTAGGGGCGGATAGCCACAGAGATTAGTGTTTAATAGTCGGTAGATCCTTGACTGGGACGAGCGTGTGCCCGCATGTCGGGGCAATGGCTCCCCCGCAAAGCAGAAAAAAGGTCGACCAGCCGTCAATCGTTGGCATAGATGTTGGCGAGTTGGCGAAAGTTGAGGCACGACCTAGGTTCGCTGTCATGGAATCCGAGTGTTAGGTATAAAGGGTACAACTGTTGTTGGATGATGTATTAGTGCGGTAAATTACGAAAACGCCACAGAAAAATGTGTATTTTATATGATTAATTTGCGTATTTCGCGATAGCATGTTTAGCCCGGAAGTTCCAACGCAAGTAAATTATAGCAGTCAATTAAAAACATATTCGTGCTTTGCTATAGCAAACGATTTTCTTACCTTTCATTATTTCTTGCCTCGAGTAAACCCCAATATATAATATTGTGAAGTGAAAAGCAAATACAACGTTGTCAACGTGCTTTAAGTTTTATCGTGACTTTACTTGGATCAACTAAGTCGAGATGGCAAGTGACTATAAGCAGCAGCCCTGAGCAGCCGGTAGCAATGTGACAGCAGCACAGTTTACGATACTCGAGTCTTGTTTTATCAGTGCGTAAACAAGCTAGACATCCGACGGGCGTTTATCGCACGCGTTGATATTGGGTTGTACTATTGATCCTTAAATCGCTTTCACCTTAGAGACACTCGAGGTCGATAGTTTAATTTAACTGGGTTCATAAATGCAGTTAGATGTTAAAGGTGAGCAGAATAATTTTGAAAGAAATAGTGAAAACTTTAATTTGACGAGGGGTTTACGACAGGTGATGTTTATGATTGACTTGTAGTTAAGCAGAATCACTTTTTCTCAAACCTGTTCGCGGCCGGTTCTAATATGTTTGTGGTTAAAGGCGAAGACGTCAGAAACTTTTATTGTTGTCGAGTAAAAATATTTAGCCTTTAAATTGACGCAAAAATTAGGTTGGTAGGTCCAAATTTTAAACTGAAACCATAAAATGGTTTACATATATGGTTTAACATCTCTTTATATTGCACACCAGCACATGATGTAAATATTTTAATTGTGTTCACGACGAAAACCATCGGCAAACGCGATGGATTCGACAGGCTTCAAATGACTTGCGTATTTGCATTCGCTGTTTTTTCGCAATCTTTGATATCGATTCTTGGCCGCTAAAAAAACGCTCTCGTGCTTTCGTCCGCACCGTTTTGTTCCGGTGGTAAAAAGGTTACATTGGCTTGCTCTTCTTCGGGCGAGCCGAGGAGTACGTTACAGTCGACGGCCAACGCGAAGCCGGCGCTTTCCAAAACTGGCGCGGGAGTGCATTATGTCACCTCCCTGTGTACAGAATGTGCGGCTCAATGGTCGAAGGCAAATAGACCGACCGGGCAATATTGACTGGCAAACATGGCCGCCAGCTTGGAAAAGCCTCTCGCGTGTTGTTCGCTGTTTGCCGAAAGAGGCTTGAATTGTTTTTGTTTCAAAAAATGGCAACGGAACCGATGGCGATTTCGCGTAGAAAAATTCGCCCCAGTTTCATATCAGGAGTGTCTCATGTGAACATCTGTTTACCTGTCATCTCAAAATACAGCTCATGGGGTTAAACGCCAAATTGTCGCAGATGACCAAGTCGATAGAGTTGTGCCTAGTTGGCGTTCGAGTGAAATCGAGATAAGGTCAGATAATAGTGAAGTTACCTCTCTTGATAGTTTCTAATAATCGCTAGCAAACACCTGTCTTCTTCATCGCTCTATGCTGAAGGAAGAGGGCATAAACAGGACCCCCTTCATATTATATAAAAATAAACCCATAAATAATGGGGCGTCAAGAGCATCGAAATGGATTATATCGACAACAAATGCTTCGCAAATCGCAGAACTTAGAAACGATTTTATACGGCAGGCAAGAGAGACAGATACACCAAGTCATTCAATTTCTATTTGCACTGAAGACAATTCCCGGTTACAGCATATGGCAACACAAATGCGCGATGTTTGTAGACCTTGATTTCAGTTGTCCACCACGCACGTAGCACGCGATTGAGCCACTTGTTAAGGTAGCACATCAATCGCTCAGCTCGGGACACGTTTTCGCGTTTGCTCTTTTCCATTTTGCTCCGCCATTGACGAAAGGAAAGTGGTGAGTTTGCGTGCTGTTCGACCCTGGCCTTACCGTGACTGATGATTTCGCCGCGTGATCACGCTACAATAGAATATACGGTGGCGTATGGATGGATGTTGTATGGCGCCAAGGTGTGCCTTTGAAATCGCGGAATCGCTTTTAAGTGCGCACGCATTATCAAATTGGCAGCCGTTGCGGTCAAGTTTTTTAGGAAAGAGGAAAATGCGACATGGGGTCAGACGTGCAGTATTCGGTATTTAGCATTCGCCGTTAAAGAAAACATTAGCCATAAATGTTAAATACTAGAAGGTTTAGGCGAGAAAATAAAGATCTGTGCGTTTTTTCATTCGTTTTTGAAACGATTGTAAGTTTAGCGACCACAAAAGCATTCCGCAAATAACATCGCCTCTTTGTGCCGTCGGGTTTCAAGGTTGATACCAGCTACCCGAAAAAACGCGACTTCTATGTACTTAAGCAGGCGGTTCTGAATTCACCTCAGGGTTCGGGTCTCCGTCAAAAGTGCCGAGAAAGTCAAATAGAATCCGTCCGGTTCGCTTACCGACTGTGCTGCTGGGCTGATCGGATTAATGTGCCTTTGAATGTGATGACGGAATAGTTCGACACGCGATTTGGAATGATGCTGAGCGTTTTGACAAATATCGTCTCGTGGCCCTGATTAATGCGCTTTGCTAAGTTTGTCAAGCTCTGTGGCCTGTCAATGCAAAGACGGAGAAACTGTTTGTGGCCGGTAACGGTCCAATCTCCAAGTTAGTTCGGGCTAACCGCTTCTTCAATGCTGACGTATAAAGCTGTTTGTCGCTAAGCTGCGCAAATATCGGGAAAAAAGGTACAGGCGCAATGAGTGATTGCAGTGGTCATCACATAATCTACTAATGTATGGAAACGTTCAGCGCATTTTAGTTCATTTAGTAGTGTAGCTATGGTGCAATCAAATAACCTTAGTTTAGAAAAAAAATGCTTAGTTGACTGTGACGGAGCATTGTGAGAGACAACTCTCGGAATTCGAAACGCGTTTCGTCCGTCTATTACAAGTGTCCTACTGTCGGCAAGTACTCGCGAACGCCCGATAAAAGTAGCATTTCTAAGTTATCGTAAGTTCGGACGCGTTTGGCCTCCGTAGCGACAAAAGCAACTCGCCCAACCAGCAGCCTCGTCTCGTATCCGGCCAATCAAAGCCGAATCGCCGCAACATCAAGTTTGCGTGTCGTTTCAAGCGATCGGGAGATGCTTTCAAACAGGATCGGGCGCGACTGTTTGTTGGTACAGTCGCGATTGTGCTGGAAGTGGGACCACGGGTTGCGACTCACGATCGCTTTCGCGTCGCGATGCCACCGGCCGATTGTGACGTATCGCCGCCGCGATTGAGTGACATACGGGCAACGAACTGTATACTAGACCCCCCGTGATCCCGTCGTAAAGCGAGTTTTGTACACCCCACAAGTCTACACGTCAGATATGTTGGGGTTAATTAGAAAGTGTTTTCCCTTTTTCGCAAAATGTTTGTGAAGTTTACTTTAACCAACAGGACGAATAGAGGTGTAGTAATACGGTATATTTATGTTATTCACCAAATTCGAACGAGCTTTGCGTGCTGCGCAATTGGAAGTGAACCGAAACATGTGAGTTTATGAAGTTTTGAAGACAATGGATAGCAAGGGAGTGGGCAACCCGACAAAAGAGGAAAATGCCACCACAAGTTCGCAAACAAAACGGCAGAGTACGTCCGCGTCAAGCGCAGAACAGAATGCTGCAAACACAGCTGGGAAACCGCCAACGGCAAAAAGCGCCAAGCCGAAGATCGCTGATAGACGTGGGACTCGAGAACGGCTTTCCAGCACCGACTCTTCCTCCTCAGGAGGAAAGAAGAGGAAGGATTCAGTGGGAGTTCAGAATCGGCGCGACGTCAAATCCGAGCTATCTTCCATTTCGGAGAAGGCGGAGTCACAAACAGGGACTCCGAGCCCGGAATTGCAAAAAGACGTGGCTCGATCGTCCGTCAAGTCATCCGACAACCATGAAGACGTGCCGGCGTCCACTTCACGTGACAGCGACGTGACGACTACGCAAACTTCGCAAGGCAAACCTGCCGCCGCCAAGCTCTCCAGACGCAGCTCTTCGGTGTCCGTCTTCACGACGTCCGAAAGCGAGTCGGGAAGGACCGGCTCTTCCAGCGGGAGCACGACGTCCTACTACACGTCGGGGTCCTCTTATTCCACCGTGTCCGGGCCCACTAAGAGCACGCGCACGGAAGGCAGCACGGTTACTTCCAGCCAGCAGCATCCACCCAACCTGTCTAGGTCGAGCACGGCTGGTAATGTTGTGGTGGGCGACGCCAACAGTCGCTTGCTTCGCATGTCGCTCATGCGCGAATGGACGCAAGTCGAGATAACACTGCGTTACATGGCAAGGGCTGACCCGGGCCTGTTTGTTGTTGATGATGTAAGTATGACCTACACATGGCTATAGGAAGTCAATACGTGTTGTCCGGAGTCATGACTTACGTGAAATTTACGGAGTTACGTCACAGAAAATTTAGTCAACTCCGAATGTTTACCTATTATTTTGAGAAAAATATATTTTTCCGAGTGGAACAAGTTGTGTTGCTGTTAATAGTACAACATAGATAAATGTGTAAAAAATGTAAAAAACAAAATAGTTTAAACAGAGTTTTTGCTAATTTTTTCTTGACTATGGTACGCAGTAACACGCATTATAATACAGCTTCAAACTATATGTGATTTTTATCGTTACTTTAGAAAACCGGAATGAATCCTCTCATGCTTGCATCACGTGACAATCGCATCGTGGTGGCCGAACGTTTGCTTGATATGGGAGTCAACGTTAACGACAGGGCCAGGGTAAGTTTTACATTTGTTTTGTTTGTGTTGTATAAATTGTTGTTTCTTTCCTAATGCAGCATGAGGTTAAAAACCGTCGATTTAGAGAATTATACAAATTTAATTATTATGAGAATTATATCTTGTAAATGTAGGTGACCGGAAAAAGCTATAAAGTGATGAACTAACTTTATCAACACGTATATAAATAGGCAACGAAAGCCAATTTATAAATACTAGCCTACCTTCGACAAGAATACTCAATTCACATTTATTTTTTATTATCCGTTATACCTTCATGCTCATATTAAAGAGAACGGCATTTTAACAGTAATGTTTGTTTTACATAAAAATGTTGGCATACAATAACGCAGTAAATCAGGTGGTAATACTGAATAGTGAGCAGGATACACCCTGCCTTCGGAAATGCTTATTGATAACATTATATGCGCACATGCGTATATATTTTTATTTGAAACGTGTAATTTGGGTTTATCCATTTCTTTAACTTGCATAAATTCTCACAGGAACTGTAAGACCTAAACATGTCAAACGTTTTCTGGTATGTCTTATTATTTTGTATACGGGTTTCTATATAGCACACGCTTTCTGGTAGCGTTTTACTTAGTCACGCATATCGTGGTATAGAATGCACAATTTACCTGTCAAATTGTAATGGACGTTCAAATATTGGCTTTGTAAAAAACAGGGGCATTTCAAAGATTAAGCAAATATTTTCTTTCTACTTAATCATTCGTTCCAGAATTTCCGGGTGATGGTGCAATTTCGCAATGACCCAAATACATAAAAAATGTCTGTTTGGTATCACTAATGAAACGTCAATATTTTTGACTTCTCATTATGTTCCTTATCGTTAACAAATGTACTCTACATTGCTTAAAATACGTTATATGCCTTGAAATAACCCCCTTAACTTTATGTTTTATTGTCTCTTAACCGATATTTAGTCCGAGTACTGTGCGACTATTTTTCTTACCAAAATGCTAGCGCTTCCCAATGACAACACAAATTATTATTGGACCGAATGTGAGTATAGAGTGGCAATTGTATCACAAACCCGTTTAAAATGCTCCGCACAAAATTATAAAACAAACTTTTATTTTGATGTATTTATCCAGGACGGCCAAGCCGCCATTCACTTTGCCGTCGCATCTGGAAGAGAGGACATCGTCAATCTCCTTATTAAGAAAAAGGCTGACCTAACCCTTAAGGGCGGGGTGAGAACACTGTGCAATGTACATGTTTATTTTCCGATTTAAAATACTCTCGTTAAACTGTTTTTGCTAATAAAGGAGAAGCAACAGTTGCCACTGCACATTGCTTGCGCTCGGACCGGCAACAATTCGGCCGCCATTACCCAAACACTTTTACGAAGTACGCCAAAAGTGAAAAGGCTCGAGCCAGATGAGGTAAGGAGTGTATATATTTAGTTTTAAATCTATATTATGTTTATATTTGGACCTGATCAAAAAAGGCCAAAGTCACAATATTCGACTAAATTGACATATTTCGCTGTTTAAAAACATTTCTGGAATAGCTCACACCATCGACAGCGAATAAGTCAACCGATGGTGGCGTAAACTATTGCTTGGACGTTTGTAACAGAGATTGATGTCGATTTAATCAAATAAATGGATTTAGTATTGTAGTTTCTAAAAACTAGTATTGTTTTCCATTTTTTATACCTGTCTTAATGATCTTATCGAATAACTTTTATCGAAAAATAAATGCAATTTGATAAGCTCCCTTTCTGGAATTAACCAATACAAAACACGCGAAAGGTAGTTTACTGGCATTATAAGAACAAAGGGTATTTAGATATTATCGGACAGCGGATGAGTTTTTAAATATAACTTTCGACTTTCTGTGAGCTATCGGCTGCGACATTGTTTCTTAATACTATTGGATCAAAGTATAGTTATCGCATAGCTCAATTTGCTATATGGGTTGCAAAAGTCATCACCTGGAATAACTATTAAACTATTTCGCCCTGTTTTTACCCCGAACACGTATAAGTAATTTCCATGGTAGTTAAGAGTGCTTTCAGTCGGTTTTAGTTGCCTTTTCTAGTGGTTGGCAGACACCAACTAAATCCAAGAGGATAGCAGCTCCGTTGTGGTAATGGAATACACATTTTCTATCTGAGATTGCGCCAAACGATAAACCGCAAACTTACCAACGCGAAGCTATTTTCTTTGAAGTCCGATAACCTAGCTTCTTACCGGCTAAGTCAAGTCAACAACCCTCGTCGCACATCGTAAAATGGCGTATAAACAAATCGGATTGTCGGACGCTTGAAGCATGCTTTTAGTCGCAATTTTTGCCGACAGTGGCCTCATTTTTGTCAGTTTTTTTCTGAAAGAATCTTGTTCTTTTTATTTCTATGTCTATTACTTTTTATTACATGTTTTTTGGGTTGACTTTTTATTGCATTTTTAATTTTTAAATTGATTTGTACTCATACGCCATTTGTGCCCATACGAATTTTCAGTCAGATACCTAAAAAGAATTTTACCATTTTTAAATTAGGTAAAAATACATTTTACGAGCGTTAATCTTCCAACAAAGATGTACTGTAAAGGCTACTTCTCCTCTGAAAATAAAGTTAACTTTCTGGTAAATGGCAAGTGGACCTATTTGTGGCGGTAGATACAGACTCTAGTTTGTTTTGATGTTCATCCTGATTGGGTAGGCCACATATTATGCTTCGTGGTCAAACTTTCTCGGTATCGCCGTTAGTTTTCACTGCCACGCCCGAAAGCAACAAAAACGCTTGCATGAGTTGGCGTCGAGTTGTTCGCTTCGCGGCCCAAGACTTGGGTGGGAAGACAAACAGCTGATGATATACACAGGGCCACCAGCAGCCTTAAGCCGGCGTCGATGGGTAAACACTTTCCTTTCATTCTCCGCCGATTGATAGAGATCGCAACGCAGTCGTTTGTGTTTTCTGTCCGGCTTGGGTTTTTGTGTAGGTTTGGGGAAAAATTTGAGTGAGTTTGCCCATACAGCCCCTACAGCTGGAAACGAAAAATAAACACTTAAATAACCGCTTTCGTTTGAAGCTGGCGCCGACGACGTAGAAACGAACTTTTCAAGCAACGTACACAAAACAAATTAACGAGAACTCGCAAAACACACAATTAATATTATTGGTAGAATATGTTTTACACTTTGTTAATAGGTAGCAATTAGTTATGGTTATAATTTAAGGGCTGTAACCGTACAAACGAGATTAGGTTTTTATAGGCAGCTCTAGCAAAAAATAAAATCTAGTGTAGGGCCTGCTTTTTCTTTCCAACGATATACTGAAAGCAACTTCAAATTTATTTGAAAAAAATATAGTTTTTTATTATATTGAGTTGGCTATACGGGCTTATTCATGAAGGATCCAAGTGGAAATGATATAGGCACTATGTTAAACACGATGCAAAATATGAACTCCCAACAGGAAGGGAACATCGCCTTGTTCCACGCCATCGACGCCAACAACCAAGGAGCCTACCGCGACCTGCTCAGTCAGTACGCCGAAGAGCAGTTGCGCTACCAGAATCCGGTCACCGGCCACACCGCCCTGCACATGGCCTGCGATAAACGGGACGCCGAAATGGTCAAGCTCTTTTGCAAGAAGGGAGCGCTCGTCAACGTGCAGAATGTACGAAGCGCCGTTTTGCCTGCTAATGCTGTAACTCTATTCGTTGTGTGTGGCGGGTTGAATTTTCCCGGCGGGTTTTGGGCACGGTTACTGAAAGTCTTCGGTGATACTAATAACATGCCATTGACACTTCTTAATTCACATCTAGAAATCACTGGAGAATTTGACCGAAAAAGCCCGCTTATAAGTAAATGCGCCCTTAACACTTTTGTATGTTTACAAAACAGTGCTTATTAGTTTGTTGTGTATGGGTTACTTGGGTTTGTGTTTTAAATAGTGTTTTAGTATTATGGTTCATATAGTGTTTTAGTATAATTAGGATAACTGAAGTATGTAGTGAATTCATGCCAATGTGTAGATATGCAATCGGACTGCTTTTATGTTTATATAAGCCATCAAATACAATGATAAATTAGTACGAACTATACAGTTTGCTATTAATAAGACATGCGTTTTCGTTTCATCTGATTAAATCTGTCAACAAAACAAATTGAGTTGATATCATTACGATGAATGTACTTTATTTTTGTAACTTGTACAGAAAGAGGGAACTACAGCTTTACACATTGCCGCTTTGATGGGTGACATCCTAATTATTGACTGCCTTTACGCACATAAGGCAAATCCAGACCTTCTTGACCACCTTGAAAGAACAGCTCTACACATTGCAGCTGTCAAAGGTAAAATTATTCTAATTTGTTTCAAAGAAATATGGCTTTCTCTTAATTTTACCGTTTATGGTGGAACTTCATGTTGCAGTTCAACCATTAAATTTAGCAGTGGTTCGTTTTTAAAAAGTAATACATTTTGAGCGATAAGTTTTGTAATAACTCTTAACATTTCTCATCTGTCGATGTTAGAAAACGGAGGACTAACGGAAAAATCCACAAGTAGTAAGTACTAAAGCAGGGGTCGGCAACATTTTCCTAGTCGCGGGCCAAAAAAACAAACGCAAAAGGTCTCTGCGGACCGCAATAAGTTCGAACCGAGCATTATTTCATTAAACTAGTAACTTTTAAACTTTCTTAAAAAATGTATTTAGCTCCGATCACAATGAAAAGTGTATTTAAAACATACGATCACAATGAAAGGTATATTAAAATAACTTTAACGCGATAAGTTTATTTGTTAAACTAGTTCAAAACATTTTTGGAAACATAAACATACTTGGCCTATACTGAAAATTAGAAAAAAATTCTATTTACCTATTTAAAACTGTTAAAAGGTGTGAGAAATGGTCTCGTGCCTAATTTGTCTAAGAGGCGGTGGGCCGGATAAATTATTGGCGAACCGTAGGTTGCCGACCCCTGTGCTAAAGTAACACAAAATAACATTGACACGGCATGTTTCGACATCTCACAGCGCTTCCAACTCAAACTGCGAACACTATTAGTCTGCATGGCCGAACAACATAAGCATTTTTTGTTTGGTTCAATTGTAAGTTTGCTTGGTTGTTTTACAGGTCACACAGCAGTTGTTGAATATTTAGCAGATAAATTCCCAAAGTCCGTTCTTCGTCGTACCAAGGTAAGATGTTATAGCATTACAGACTGGCCACCGTTAGTAAAAACAACGCAAATTTCGCTCCATTCCAATGTTTATTTTTGCTGTTGCTATAGGATGGGAGTACGTTGATGCACATAGCGTCGGAATGTGGCCACCCGCAAACGGCCCTGGCTTTTCTGAAACGAGGTGTTCCCCTTCACATGCCAAACAAGACTGGTAAGTCAATTAGTAGAATGACTAGTGGTTTAAGAGACAACTACTACTAGTTGACTACTAAACGAAAGTCATTTAGAAGATATACCTACATTGACCTGTTTTCGCGCGATTTTAAAGTTAAAAGAGGCGGTCACTGCTATTTTTTCTTCAAAAGATTTGTATGCTCTTCGATAGACTTGTGTTCTTAGTAAAATAAACATACTGCATCGTATCCCGTTAACTCGATTCCAGCTAGATATAAACAAGTGGGTTAAATGTATCATTACATCCACAGACTTGTATCCATTTCAAATTTAATAACCAATTCGGTCGTGCCTGAAATCTCTGTTTTTCTGTTTGGTTATAGGCGCGGTTTGTTTGCATTCTGCTGCCAAGAACAATCACGTAGAAGTTGTGAAAACTTTACTAATGAAAGGCGCTCATGTGGACGGAAGAACCAAAGTTAGTATAAATAACAGTTTACAGCAGTAAAATACTGTTACTCTAAGAAACAGGCATTCAATGTAAGGCGGACATGTTGTAAAACATTTCAAAATGTTTTTTTTTCTGTCAATATAAAAATATCAATTGAGTAATATCAACCTAATTTTTTTCTAAAAGTAAAACAAAAGCTTTTCGGTTGTAGGACCAACTAACTGCTCTCCACGTTGCCGTACAACACTGCCGCCCCCTGGTGGTACAAATGCTGCTCGGATTCGGGGCCCCGGTGCAAATGAAAGGAGGAGATAAACAAGAGACCCCGCTTCACCTGGCTGCACAAATTTCTGACGGTAGGCGTAAAACTGATAAGAAATGGTTGGTTTAACCGTATACGTACATGTTCTTATTTATGATCTGTGATTTTATAGGTGAACAGTGCAGCAAAAAGTCTCGGGCATGACGAAAAATTTACTTTTCCTCATTGCGCCCTCTAGGATACATTAATGAAAGGCATACAAAAAAAGTCTAAAGTATTGTAGCACGTTAGATAAAAGCATTCGCAAACGAAAGGGATGGCGGCTTTTTGACTTTTCCCGTGTGAAAATATATTCAAACCCTTATGCTGTAAACCATAGAAAGAAAAAGGTAATATAGTGTCTCAAACTCGTATATGACGAAATTTTGTGGGCAGTATTGGGAACTAATTTTCATAGAAACATCCTTAAACTTTTAGGGTTTAATCATAGAAGCTCAGGGGCGGCAAAATTTGCATTTGTTTTAAATGTAGGCGAGCAAGTGGCAGAAATGCTGATCAAGTCAGGAGCGGACGCCAACTGCGCAAGAGAAGACGGAGAAACAGCGGTGCACATGGCTGCCAGGAAGGGCAACCTCAAGTCCTTCAAACTACTGCTGGAAGAAGGCGGAGATTCAAGAACACAGTCAAAGGCAAGCTTATAAACTTTTCGGGCCACATCAATGTAAACAGCTTTCTATGGTTATTTCGAAACGCGATTTGAGCAAACAAGTATGACGAAAAATATGATATGGTTGTATCAATGGGTGAAATTAGTTTTCTAATGGGACATTTTTACATCACGGTAACGACACTCGGACTTAGTTGTTTAACCTAAATTAGTATGACAACATTACCTACGTGCCAAATGTTACAATGAATAAAGTATAAGACATAGGCCTAACTCAGTGGTTCGCAACCTTTTATGGCTTATGACCCCCCCCCCCCCCCAAAAAAAAAAATATATATATATATTGCGGCACCTCTACCAGGATTTTCCTTAAGTACTTCAGTATAATGTTAAGTTGTTTACTATAAATAAACGAAACTGGAACAATACAAATAAACTCTAAGTACTGTAGGAATTATATTTTGATTTATTGTACTCTAATCATACACAAAGAGTGAAAGGCTTCGCAATAACAGCAAAAATAAAACTAAAGATTTCAAAATACCTCTCGGCAGCCTTAAGCGTTGGAAATAGCACCCCAGTGTGCCGGTTGAGAACCACTTGCCTAACCGAAGTGCTTCAAAATCATCGTTTACAAAAGACTTAACTGAAGCCAATTGCACGAATGACTTGTTTACAGCAACACTAACTTACTCGAAGCTGTTTATCTTAGCATATGGTGTTGGTGGTTTTCAGGCAGGCGAGAACGCGCTGCATCTGGCGGTCCGCCACTGTCGATGGGAGATCGTTCAGCACATGATCCAGTTCCTGGAGACGAAGTACTCGCGATACGAGGCAACCATGTGTGTTAACATGGAAAACGCTGTAAGTCGACTTGTTATCGCGTCTGCGCGGACCGTGAGAGCCAGCTTTTGTGTTGCGCCCGCGGTTTGCGATTTGCCTTTGCTTAAACAAGTTGCACAATGAATGTAATAGCTCAGTTACATATCAGAAACCGATAACTTGGCCTCTTGTTATTCTGTAGCCTGTTTAACTTGCATTTAACATTTTTTTAAAGGCGTTTTAGTATAGAAAGGCTTTAGACTAGAGAGTGAAAATCGGTTTCGTTCGCCCTAAACCTCCAATGTGGTGCAAATATATCCATTTAGTTTAACTTATTTATGCTCTTATTTTTAGTTGTTCCACAATTATATTAGGTGTATGTATAAAACAATCTCGAACATTTGCCAATAAGCATGTTATACAGGAAGGAGTAACTCCTATGCACCTGGCAGCAGAGCTAACGTCAGACAGAGCAAATACTGAAGGCGAGGAACTGCAAATCGTTTCTTACCTACTGCAATATGGTGGCGACGTTAACTTCTGCACCAAGTATACGCAGGTGAATGTCACACGAGCAAGTCAAGTTCATTTTTTTAGGTACTTTAATTGTTGTAATTTCTGGGGTTTTTTTATCCGGAAAAAATTCGTCTTCCAAAAAGCATTAATAAAAGATAAAACCACAAAATATACTCAATGGATTTTTTTAGGAAACTCCTCTACATTATTGTGGACGATCTGGCAACGACAAATCGCTTCAAGTACTGCTTACCCACATCGGCAAAAATCATCAAAAAATGCCAAGTATTATCAACCGACAGGCAAAGGTGAATGATCATCATAATACTTTAATAACTGTGTATGGACTTTAAAATGACTTTGTTGGGTTTGCTTTAAATCCTGGCAAGGCTCTGAACTATCGTCCTGATTGTGATTAAAGGCACTCTATACAACAATAATTTCTTGCTTTCAGAATGGCTGGTCGCCTCTTTTGTTTGCCAGTGACGAAGGCCACGAGGCATCTGTGGATATTCTGCTTACTCACAGCGCACGAGTCGACGTATTTGACGAGGTCAGTACGCATTCGCCCCCACGAACTTTAGAGTTTCACATATCCAAGATTTCATGCCCAAATCGCACAGATAAATTGTTCCGGTACAATTTTTATTAAGCAAAGTTTTTTTTTTGACAGTAATAAAGATTGCATTTGTGTATAAAATTTCATACTAGTTAAGTTAGGGTTAAACGTATGCATTGAATCAAAATATTAAGTAATTAGAAACAAAAAACACGTTCTGTGATACCCAATGCGCTATTCAATTAAACGCAGAATGGCAAGGCCGCGCTGCATCTGGCGGCGGAGAACGGACACCACGTGATAGCTGACATGCTGATCAGGAAGAAAGCGTTCGTAAATGCCAAAACAAAGCTTGGTCTCACGCCGCTTCATCTTGCTGCACAGCGTGGCTACAACAAGCTGGTCCAGAGTTTGCTGAGGCCCATCGGCACAGACCAGAGTGCGGCCATTGACGCGCTAAGTCTGGTAAGCATAGCCACAAAAAGCTTTTAGATTCAGCTGCAGGTTAAAAAAAACAAAATAAAAAACCCCTTACTATAGTTAACAAAATTCCATGATGTCCACCACTGTTTTTACGAGCGTCACAGAGCAAACGAACCTCGAACCTAGATTTAGGCCTCACTTATTATTTCAGCTATGAGTCTTTTTGTCGCATTCCAGGACAAGAAAACTCCTCTTCACAAGGCGGCCGAGGATGGACAGTTCGACGTTTGCAGTACCTTGCTGGGCGCCGGTGCAGATGTGGAGGCCGTGGACAACGTAAGAAAACAAACACTATTCTATGTTTGGGAGTAGCCTGCCGACTATGTATAGCAGGAACAAAAAAAACATCCAAAATTCAAAGTCATTTGTCAACAATTTACATTTGCCTTGCTAAAACAGGCGAATTTGCGTTTAGTAGAACAGATAAAGTAAAACAAGTCACCCAATTAAGCTACTTAAGACTAAATTACTTAATTGGTATTATCGCGTAGTTTCTCACTCTCGATAAACTGACTTGCCTTGGAGTAGCCTTTATCATACGTCACAATGCTGCAAGTGTTTTGCCCAACTGTTTAAAAGTAGGCTACAGCTCGTTTAAGTCTTAAAATTTAAGACCAGTTGTATTTGAAAGCTAAGTCTTTTAGTTGCATACTTTTGTCGTAATTACATTTTGGGATGATTTCAATTTTGAAAGGTCCATCGCTAAAAAAAAATTGAGAACCACTGCTTTAGAGCACAAAACCCCAAGTTGGTATTTTCGAACAGGATGGACAAACCCCGCTTCATCTGGCCGCCGAAAACGACCACTCGAGCGTGGTCAAGTTGTTCCTGGGACACCGACGTGACATGGTGACCAAGGCTAATAAGAGCGGGTGGACTTGCGCCCACATTGCAGCCTCCAAGGGAAGCGTAGCCGTCATACGGGAACTCATTAACTCCAACAAAGAGAGCGTAACTACCGCCACTAACTCAGTAAGTGAACACATGCCACGTCAGTTAGTGTATCGGTATCACATCAACATAACTTTTAAACTGCGAAAAATTCGTACTAGCTCCGGCTCACAGTAATTTGCCTTTCCTAGTTTTGTTTATGTTTATAGTCGTGAAATTTATCTGAAGTCTAATTACTGTGTAACTGTATTCATTCTATATCATGTAATCAAACTTACGAATTTTTCAATTTACTTGATATTTATATTTCCTAAATGCATATACCGTTTGTTTCGCTATGCAAATAAGCAACGTGAACAAATCTCGCGTCTTGAATACTGTAGGCATTTAAATCCACTCCATAACTTTATTCGTTTTTTTTATTAAGACCTCGAACAAAACCGCACTTCATCTCGCGGCGTGTAAAGGACACGCCAAGGTCGTGCAGGAGTTGATCTTAAATGGGGCAAATCCAATGGACGAAGATCAGGTGCGAAAGTCATGCGCTTCACATTTAAGCATACCTTATGTGTCAATAGTTAAATTTGGTTTTAAGACATGCTTTGGTGCGCAGCACAACAAAACACAGTTTTATAGATGTATCTCACTGGCATTTATTTACAACAAGGGAAGACAAAACCAAATATAATGTGTGACATGGAACTGGAAGTAAATATAAACAGAAGTTGGCTTTAAAAATTTATATAAATCCTATCATTTGTCATACAATAGCGACTGCCTGGCCTTAATGGCGACAATGGATATCTGTACCACAATCAGGTTGTAGTATTCTTTATCACCTTCACGTGCAGGAGGGCATGAACGCTTTACACCTTAGCGCCAAATACGGCCACACCAACATTATCGAAGTGATCGTGAGTAACAAAGTGAAGATCGAAGACAAGATGAACCTGCCGCTCACCAGCTTATGGCAAACCGTCAGCTCCAAAACTGGCTTCAACGTTCTGCATGTTGCCACCCAGTCTGGAAACGTACGTAGTAGCAGTAGTGGTTTTCATACTTGCTGTTGAACCAGGGGTGCTTAAACTTTTTTTTACCGCGGACCCCTAAAATATTTTTTGCTTTGCATGGACCAGTTTAGGCAAGGAATTCTTAGAGATGACGTCATATAAACTTACGTCATAATACAAATAGTATAAATTACGTCTAAATATATTTAGTGAATATATTTAAATATATTTTAAAACGTTTTACTTTTAAACACATCCTGCTCTTTTCTTTCAAAAAATGAATATTGCCTAAATATGCACTAAATTTCTAATTAGGACTCCATGGGCCCCCTAAAACTAGTTCACGACCCATATGGGTCCATGGACCCCAGTTTAAGAACCCCTGCGTTAAACAAACACCGTTGCTGCTCTAATTAGCGATTCTCAGTTAACTAAAGGTACTTTATAATCTAAACAGGAAGATTTTGCCCGCGAAATGCTGCTCAGAATTCGAGCGGCTGACCCAAGCCAACAGCCTGGAATCATGATAGAGGGTTCCAAAGACGCCTCGCGGGACGTAAGTTAATGTTTTAGCTCGAGACAGAATTTAATACTTCGTAATCAATTTCCATTAGGCTTTACGTGTACATGCGTTAGGGCTGGTTAATAACTGTGCCCAATGTGGTTCTGAGAAGATGACGTTTATTAATTGCGATATTTTACTACCTCCAGTATGGTTTTACTCCGCTTCACCTTGCCTCGCAGTCTGGACATGTTAACCTGGTTCGTATGATCCTCAATTACCCGGGAGTTAGCGTCGACGCCTCGACTGCCGTACAAGTAAGAAACTCCAAGAAAGCGTTTATATTTTTTATAACTTGTAAATCACTTTTATCCACCATATTGGCAATTTTTCAATGTATTGTGCTGGTTTCTATCTCACCTCAAGGTGTGTTTTCTTTTTAAATACTAATATAAATTTAAAACTTTAAGGTTATACTTGTTAAAACACCCACGCGCATTGATAGACTAAGTGCACTGTTATTTGCAGAGTTTTAATTGAAGACTGAAGACCCCCCCACCATATTTATCTTATCATTTTCTAGAAAGCAACACCATTGCATCTTGCAGCCTACAGCGGGTATGTTGACGTTGTTGGCCTGTTGCTGAGCAAGTCAATCGCGCAGCTGAAGTGCGTCGATATAAAGGGGTTCACCTGTCTGCACTACGCAGCAGCCTACGGTCACCTGGACATGGCCGCCCTGCTGATCGGACAGGGAGCAGACATCGACATTCCAGATAAGGTTTACGGTCGCAATAAACTTTACATTCGCCTACACAGCGTTAAATCCTTCTTTTTAATTTTTCGGGAACAATGTCGTTTTCAAATATTGCGCGGTGATTATAACGTCTTGTGAAATGCGTCATCTGTGTATTCCTGTTATTTACAGACTGGAAAGAATGTGACATTCGTTGCACTTTGTCGCTTAACCTAAGTGTTTAAATTGTCCATGTTCAGAATGGCATGACGCCACTTCATCTGGCAGCGAAATCCGGGTCGCTGAGAATGGTAAAGCTGCTCACAGAGACCGGGGCTTCGACCAAACACGAAACCAGACAGGACAAGAGAATCCCAATACAATTTGCTGCCTCTTCACGCCATTACGTACGAAAATTTAAGTTTAAAAATGTACAAAACACTAAACAAAGCGACCAAACTTAGAAATAGTCACCACATCTTGAGATGTCTAAACTAAACATTTTTACAGAAACTACGATTGTAAACTACAGATAAAAATACCAGTAGATGTTAATTTTATATGGTTAAATGCTTAAAAAGTTCATTCAGAAATATGTAGGATTTTGTGAACGTTTAGTTGTTCTTTATTAACTTTCAACATCGACAATTATTAAAATGTCACGAGTTGATAAATTTTGTATATGGGCATGGCATTGATTTTCATTTCACTTCTAAACTACAACATCAAAATCCTAAATTTTGTTAAACAAATATTGCGAGCAGCATGTCGTCAGCTTCCTGATTAAGTGCGACCACGACACGTATAAACTCATCAACGACAAGACCTTCGTCTGCGACCTCATGCTGGTCGCTAAGTCGCCAGCATCAGCAGGAAGAGGTCACTCGTCGGCCGGCGGTTCGGCAAGACAAAAGTCCTTCCTTTCCGCGGCGGACGCAGCGACCAAAAACATGGACATCTTGGAGGAATTTGTGCTGGCCTCGGCCGCGCCAATTGACGCCGCCGCCAAACTGTCGAAGGCCTTCATGCTGTCCAGCAACAGGGAAAAAGAACAGGCCAAGAACTTGGTCGAGTGCGCAAACTACTGCGAGAACCTGGCCGTCGATTTGCTGGAGATTTGCAGGTTGGTCAACGTTAATAGCCAGAACAACGGTTGAATTCTTAGATATTGAACTTTATAAGTTCAAGCGCGATCAACACACAATAATGGCGTTCACCGTAGTCGTTGAGAAGCTCAAGCTAAAAACTAGTTTTGAACATAAACTTGTGGCATCTAAACAAAAGCAAAATGGGCAATTTACCATTAACTGAACGCAAATACGAATTTTGGCGGAGAAGGTGCCACAAGTGCCCGGTTCTGTTTCCTATTGCTAAAAATCACGAACACCACGTAATATGGGTAACCGTGTGTGTTATTTACGTACATCGAAGTCCAGCGCCACGAGCAATAAGTTATTTATCACTTTTTACATTTAAAAGAGGAAGGGGGGCTTAGCGTTGGAAAACCTACTAATATCGCATTTTGTCACAAAATCTAGTGTATAAGGCATGATGGCAATTCATCCATGCATATGGCGAATGCCAATGGTTGAATGTCAGTCGGATTAGGAAAATAAAACAACAACATTAGGAAAGCTTAAATGCCGCGCTGTTTATTGAACACAGTGCGGCGAACGGGGCAAACGACATCCTGAAAGCGACCGACCACAAGCAGACGCCTTTCCTGGATGTTCTTATTGATTGCGAACAAAAAAATGTAATCGCCCACCCGGCCGTGCAAAAGTATTTGTCTGATGTATGGGTAAGTTGTGCAAGGATAACATTCATTTTATTTTGGCCGTCGATTTTGGCCACTTTGACATAGAGTTAATTTACTTGTCGTCTGGCAATGCAATGCTTATCAGCTTGCTCTAATTAAAACCACCCAGTTGCACTTATTCCGGACGAAAATGTATTGAGAATTGTGTGTAATGCCAGAGTTGTTGAACTTAATGTTTATCGCTTAAATTGTATTGATTTTTAACTTTTACGCGGTTCTGTCTATTTGCAATCATTGCACTACAAATTTATACCTAAAGATAAAGCTGTAAAAACAACATAAAAAAGCAAGTAAAAATGCAGAGAAAGTGCCTGTAGTCACTTTGTATAGTTGCTATAGTCCAGTGGTTCTCAACCTTTTATGGCTTGCGGCACCACTCAGAAATATATTGCGGCACACCTATACAAGATTTTTTCCGTAGTTAAATCACTAGAATGTCACAATAAACGGAACTGAAACAACACTCGTCAACTCTGCCCAACGTAGGAAGTTTTAATTAAATTTAGTCCACTCTAATCCTACACAAAGAGTTCCAAGAGTTGCGCAAAAATCAGATTCCCAAGGATTCTTAAATATCTCTTGCCACTCATGGGTATTAGAAATAGCGCGGTACACCGGTTGAGAACCACTGGTAGAGTCCCACGTAACCCTACTCTAACTCTGATACCTCTTTGGTCGTACACAGGTTGGTGGCCTGAGCTGGTCGGACTGGAAGTTTGCTCTTCTTTTCTTCGTTATCCTTTTTATTCCTCTTGTCTGGCTCTTTCTCTCCCTGCCACTCCACGATCGAATGAGCCGCATTCCCATTATCAAGTTTATTGTGTCGCTTGTCAGCCACTTTTACATGGTGAGTTGTCGCCTCAATTGCAGGATTCAATCGTAGGAGAGCTGAATTGTAAAACAAAAATGGATAAGTTAAACTATTACAGACCTTAAACACCACTGTGTTAAACAAGTCTTTTCCAAATGACTTAATTCCAAGTAAAGTCATCAGTTGCCAAGGTCAAGTCCAAATCAAGTCAGTGGCGTTTAAAAATATGCTAAACTTAATCTTTCTGATGCTGAGCTCTATTTTAGTTATGTTACAACAAAAAACAATGAACAAGTAAAGTGCAATACGCTAAAGCGAGTAAATAACTTTACCAAAAAGTTGCAATGAAAATACTTAAGTCACAGTCAAATCATTTTTCTCAAAGACATAAAATTAGGGATTATGTCTATAATTTATTTAAGTCATTCGCACTTTATTCGAATCTAATTTGCCATTGTGAATTTAAAAAGCTTTTTGTTGTTTTTTTGTAACAGGTTACTCTTTTCGTCATCACTGTTGCTATTCCACTGACTTCGATATATTTGCAAGGCGACCTTATTCCTGAGTGGAACGAATGGTTGTTACTGATTTGGGTGTCGGGTGTGCTTGTTAACGAGATAACGGGACCCGGCGGAAGAACTGGAATTGGAAGGGTAAGGAATATTTTAAGTTTTCCATACTACTCGCAAAACGATCTAATTCTTAGTAGACACGTCGACAACTCTTTCTTTTTAATATGTGAATCACGTGGATGGCCTTATCTGCTATCGGCGACCTAACTTCTAACCGCAGCACTACCCGGTTTAGATAGTGTAACTCTCTTTGTTTCTTTCTTTCTGACGTCTGCCTCAGCTGTAGATATAAACTTACTAGCAGTGCCTTCTCTCTATGTTGAAAATGAATCATGAGTTATTTCAAACGTTCAAAATGATACCTACTTCTGTATGGGCTTTGATATTCTTATTACGGCTGGCTACAACCTCCAACCATTATGCTCCACATCGACAACTGTTTTATATAAATTTGTCTATATAGACATAAGAACGCCTATATAGTGAAGTATATTTTGTATAGATCCGCACCATTGTTATTGCTCTTTGCGCAATCGCCATTGTGGTTCATCTTATTGCATTCGTTTTCACGGACCTGGATACCCGATTGGAAATCATTTACATTCGCAACATGTTCCTCTCCACAGCCATGACTTTCGCGTTTGTGCAATTACTTGAGTTTTTAAGGTGGGTACAAACAAGAACCTTGCAACTTTAAAGAGTAATTCTGTTTTTAATGTTGGACGCCATTGCCCCGAAGAGTTGATTAACAATTTTTAAGGGTGCATTTATTTTAATATTGTGATATATTTAGCCAGTTTTTCTGTCATTACAAGGTGTTAACAGACGCCGTGTTTTACGGAATATATAATGTAAGAACTGATATACTATTTAAATATATTTTGCTACATGTGGTTTGGTGTCTTTTAACAATGTAGCTTCATTCTATTAACTCAGACTTACTTTTAGTTTTCATTACCTTTTTGGACCGTGGACAATCATCATCGAAGGCCTCTTAAACGACCTCATCAAGTTCGGTGTAATCGTCCTCATGTTTATCGTAAGTAGGCTAATTGTTGTTTTAATTCTAGTAACACGATAGGTTGAACTGTTAACAAAGTACGCAATTTATAGTAAACACTGTGAAATAAGCAAGTTGCCTGTTGCCTTTCTCCATAGAATAGACTTTTTTGTTTGGTCTCATTCTGTACATTACTGGAACTAGCCAACATATAACTATATCTTTCAACAAGTTTAGGTCTAGGTTAAACTTTAAACACGCAAATAAAAACTTACTATTTTGTATTTATAATCTTTTTACGTGAGCTTTATTGCCGTCTAAATTATTAACTAGGCCTTGTATTAACCCTTGGAGGTGTCGCAACAAACAGCACATAAGGTGTCGTGTTTCTATCAAAACAAATTCAGTGAAGAGACTGATTGCTCCTTTAATCGTTCATGCGTGGAATTTTGCACAGTCCGCGCGTAGTTTAAATAAAATGTTAAGGATTAAGGTATTGTAATTAAATCAAAACAGGAAACCTATGACATGCGTGGATTGTTAGTATGCAAAAGGCGCCATAGTTAGAATGCCTTCAACTTAACAAATAAAAGACAAATCTATTTTAACCTTTAGGTTGCCTTCACAATGATGCTTGCTGCCGTATATCAACCTGTGTTCAGTTACACAACCAACACGACAGCCATTGTCGGTAAGAAATAAGAATATAAAATGACATAAAACTCAAAGTTTAAATATCCGAGTAAAACTGGAATCAAACATTTTTAGGAATATATCTTTCGCCTAAACTGTCATCGTCAGTTCCTACAAGTAAAGTAAAATACATATAACAAAGTAATAATATATACAGATTAAAGTAATAATACATAAGTGCATAACTTTTGTATGTGTTTAGGCCTACTTTACTTCTAGGAACTGACGATTGCAGTATACACAAAATACATAATCCTTTAGATAGCAAATGTCTGATCGTGGTTTTAGTCGGGTTTTTAAACTTTGAGTTTTATTATGCGTTAGCGGAACAGTGATCGACTAGCCGAAACTTGCTGCCGATGGTTTTAAATTTCAGATACACCGTTTTCTGTAATATGAAATGAAGTACGGTATATATATGTATATACTTTTCGCTCTGAGACTTTACTTTACAAAACCCTTAATAAAGAGCATGCAGTCTAATACAAACTAATCGAGGTGTGTTATGGTTATCTTTTTAAGTGTGTGCGTCAATCAATTACTCGAGTAGTAATCTTTATCCGGGAATGACGCCATGTTACTGTGTACATAAAAAATTAAAATTTTATAACTACAGAAGAGTAATGTAATTTATTCTAATATTTGGACTTTATTAATCTAAAGCTTTTTGAAGCGGGTAGGGAAGGCAAAGTTTTCCACATTAGCATTCACAAAAACTTTGTTTTCAGGCGAAGTTACTGGTGAGGCGCGGCTACTGAACCCTCTGGACACCTTTCAAATTTTGTTCTTCGCCTTGTTCGGTCTAATCGAGCCGGACAACTTGCCACCCATAAACCGAAGTCCAACCTTTACCATTTACTTGGTGCAAATTGTGTTTGGGATTTATCACGTAATAACACTCATCGTTCTTATTAACCTGCTCATCGCTATGATGTCCGACACCTATCAACGCATTCAGGTGTGATCACACATGGATATATATTTGCTATACATTTAAACTTTGTATTGGTATAGTAATATTTTAACTTCTCGTATATCAACAAAATATTATACTTATTTTGAAAGTTTTTTTTACGTTTGTTACTTTATCATCCTTTTTAAGCTCTAAACACAAAATCGATTTTTATTTTAAAAGGGGACTTATTTATGTTTTAGAATTTTCCTGGATTTATTTAAACACCATTTTGTTTAGCAAACAAGATTAAACCCTGCTATCATCAGAAATGTAAAGTTATTATGAAATAGACTAATATTGCATTTTAATTCAGGCGCAATCGGACACGGAGTGGAAATTTGGACGGGCAAAGCTGATTCGAAACATGAAGAAAAGCAGCCTTTCGCCGGCTCCTGTCAACATATTTATAACCGCCTTCCATTACCTTAAATTATGTGTCAAACATAAAGGTTAGCATCGGCAAAATGGGTTTAACCTAATCTATATAGTTTACGTTAAAACGGGGTTCAGCAAACTTTTTCTTGTTGCGGGACAAACCCATAACTCAGAAAGGCAAAATGTTTAGTTATTAAGTATTTTATAATAACAACTGTTAACCAAGAGATGACCTAAGAGGGCGATCATTCACAATGAAAAGCTTTAATTAAAATACACGATAAATTTATTCACTAATCTAGTTTATAAAGCAATAGGGCCGTTAATCTATCGATGTTCAGATATTTTAAAAACACAATGTAGTGCGAAGCGCAATAAAATGCATTTAGATGCATTAAGTAGTGAAACTTTCCTTGTTGATAATTTCAAGATGTGTAGGCTACTGCACGATTGGCGCCTTTGATCTGAAAATATTTCGTAAATAACAAACCTACTATGAATACATAACATAAAAAGAATTTGCGACAAGCGCAAAACTGTTTCACATATACGTATAGTTAAAATAGCCCAAAAAATATGAAATACGCAGAAGATTGTAATATGAGGTGGCAAGCCGGATGATTTTCATTGGGAGGCCGGATCAGGCCGCATGGCGTATAGGTTGCTGACCTCTGTTTTAAACCTGACAGGACTAATAAATATGCTATCTTACCAAATAAGATTTTTGTGTATGTAGCTAGTAAAACTAAACCAAGACTTGATCTTAAAAAGGTTGATCTTAAATTTTTCGTCAAAGACCTAATTTTTTTCATTGCAAACCTAGTAAACTTTTTGCTACTCCACTTCAAAGTTAACAAAATTAAATTAAAGTAATTATGGCATATGTGCCGAGTCATAGACAAGTCTGGTAAAATCAAAACTATAAAAATAATGAAAACCTCTATTCTTTCCGAAAAACAAAAAGTTTGCATCTTTTTTATCCAACTTGCAGGGTGATAAACTTCTCTTGTTTAGTTGTTTTTGCATCCACATTGCTTCGACCTAGACTGAACAAGGCTAGATCCACTAATGGAAACCATTACACAAAAGAATAGATTTATCATTAAAACCATTAAGCAAACAGAATAACTTTTGTGTAATAAGGTCGTGCGTGTGACGCGGGTCTCGACCACACGGAAGAGGATGATGACGCAACGCGACGCTATGACGACACGTATGGCGTCATCGCCAACCACAACAACTGGAAGGGAGCCAACCATGTAATGCTGAACTAAGTTTGTGTTTGACCAGACAAATAAAACTGTTTCTGTCTGACGCTCTTAAACAAACATTGGAAATCAGTCTATACCAGTGCTTGTCAACCTTTTTCGGAACAGTAAACACTTCTACCTTTACTGTAGAACTTGTACACCTCAGTTCACGTAATGCACTGAACTTAGAAAAATACAACCTGTTGTACTGCAAAAAGAACTATTAACCGTTATGAAGAACTTACCCCAACAATAATGATTTATCAAGAGACATATTTGGTTAGGATGTTACAAATAGAATATAGTATCGTACAAGCTACGTACGTTTAAATACATAGTGCCATGTATTATGTACACTCCAGTCAGTTTGGTAATAAATCTGTTTATTTATTATGATACCTGATCATAACTTTATTGTAATGGGGTATCTTGTACATCCCACCAATGTGGTACCACCTTAAAGAATTCTGCTACACCCTGGGGTGTATAATACACCCGGTTGAAAAGCACTGGTCTATACTTCCTTATTCATAGCGTATACGGATATCAATGCTTTAACACTTGTGGTATAGCCTTTTACTGCCTTGTTTTAATCTTACAAATAATGAAAAGGACCTTTCTTCGATGGGCACACTGGACACCCGAGAATCGGACGACATGGGTCGAAACAAGACCTACCCGGTCGAGCTGGGTTCGCGAAACACCACTTTGGAACAGGTTGTCGACTGGCCAAAGATCAGACAGAAGTACTGGACCCGAAAGGTTTGTAAAGTTACTGTTTTCCTAACTAACAACTCGAGAAATGCGAGAAATGTGTTTTGTGCATTATCTATTAAAACATTGTTGTTTTATACTTTGAAAACGTAAATGTTTAAAACAACAGTTTTAAGTTATATTGTGTTTAAGTTGTTTTGTCGTTTGTAGTGGTTGTGTGACGGACAGGCATCGTACCTTTAACCCTAAATCTGCCTAAACCCTCTTTAGGCCTACACTATATTCAGTCATGATTCATATGCCTTATTCACAAGACGTGAAAAAAAATAAGAAGCGGAGGCGTCGCCTTGCGAAATCTATATTGGTTCGATCATCGAATTAGGACTGCCGTTCGACGCCAGTCGTGTCATATCCGTTCCCTTTATAGATCTGCGAAGAGGCAAGGATGTCTTAACGATTATTCCATATGGGTTTGAATTATGCAGGGCAAGACGAAAAGCAGCGGCGACATATTCTCGTCGCTTCGACGCGACGCCGAGTTCAACGTGGAAGAGGGCGGAGGGGGTTCGAGCAAGCAGAGCAAGTACGCAGGGAGAAACGGGGTGAGCGGTCGCGGTCACCCACAGCAATCTGTCGAGACGGCGCTAAGCCCGCACAACGGGCCGCATAACGCAACCTACGACGACGACAAAGGCTCTATCGCCAGGTGACGTCGAAAGACGTTCGTTGCTGATACGCGACTGCTGTGCGCACCTTAGAGCGCAATAAACAAGGCGACTGGGCGCGACGGATGTTAGGCTGTTTCCGGGACGTGTGCAAATTGGCTCTTTAACGGTGTATTGTTGTTATGCGTTTGGAGGGATTTAAGGCACCCGAGAATACCTTAAGATTTGGGCGTTGTCCAAGAACCCTTTTAATTCACCCAATTCAAAAATTCACATATTACCAGTTTAAATAAAATTTATGTATTACAGATATAAACAAAATCCAAGCATTACAGATTCAACATTATTCGTTTTTGTTACGTCAACAGATATCAGTCTGATTTTTTTATTGTTTCGCGTTTCTTCATTTTGCAGCAACTGCTATTTGAGTGTCACATGAAATTGACAAAGGTGCCCAATATGGTTTACGCTGCCGTTCTTCAATTACTACAAACAAGGACTTCTTGGAAATATTTTATTTAATGCACCCCGGCAGCGTTTAGTGCGTTCTTGCCATTTACATGTGTTCCATTTATGCATCATGTCGTCGGGACATTATAAATATATTATAGTACATACACACATATATATATATAAAGCGGTGGCGCTGTGTCTATCTGAAAACATCGCTTCAGTAATAAACGTGATATGCAGATTAAAGGCGAAAGAGGCCTGTTCATTGTCTGTTGTCGTTTTATTGATATAAAGTTAAGGTTTAAGGCCAAAGCGTCCGAACAGTTTAGGAACTTCCGTGTCATCAGATAGTATAGTCATAGTGCGTGCGGTAATGAACGCTTTATCAGCATGCGAAATTGCGCAGTTTAAGTGTGAGCCGTTTGTTTCTTCTATTATAACGAGGTGGCGCCGTTGGTTTTCAATTACACATCATATTTTATTAATGCACTGCTTTCCATTTTTTCGATAATAGCTAGTTGAAAATGAGTTTAATATGCAGACTTCTATCAATAAAGCAGGAACAAAATCGCATTAGTTGGGAAAACTGTGAAATGCACTCCGGGAAAGCTTCAGCCTAACTCGTCAGGAAGGAATTGCGCTATCGCCAAAAACAATAGACTATTTGCATTACGTCGAAAGCTTGCTTCCTATACTCTTGGAAACATATGGACATAGTGGTTATAGTGTCACATGCTGTCTGCTGGTAGTCAGATCAGGATTGCTGTCGGTTGAGCTATAAGTGTAACAGCGCTGTCATTCAGCCAACTCAATTATTTGTCAATAACAAATAGAGGCAAATAAAAGCTCGCGTATATAGATAAATATAGAGTATGAAGGCAAAATCGATTCTCTGCTGAACAGAACAAACTTACGACTAAATTTCAACTTTTGCTAAGCGTTTTGTCATGTTAATATAGCTTTATGTCTCGCACGTACGTTTGAAATTTTTGTTGAGAGCAAACTTTATTCCATTTCATCGACTATATTTAGCTACAGGTGAGGTTAGCTTGTCTAAGTACTTCAGTGCACGATGAGGTATTTCACGTACATTCTTGTTTTGGCTGCCACTATATCGATAGCTGTGGGATACGAGCCAGTTTTTGGTGATTACCTGGAACGGGACCGGGACTACTTCGACAGCGAGGTTTCGGATTTTTTCGAAAGTGTGATTGACGGTGAACAGCTGGGCGACGAAAGCTACCTGTATGCGAATGACGACGTGGAGGAAAATATTTTGACAAGCGACAGCGACCGGTTAGACGAGGCACCAGGTTTAAAGGATGAGGACTATTTTATGTTCGAAGGTAAGGGATTATCTGAGGATTTGATTTTTGATAATATTGTGCATAGTTTTTGAATATTTCTCTCAGGTAAAGAATACAGCGCTATTAAACATAAATATTTGTTAAATTTATTGCAATCGAAACTGATGCCTTCTGGCCACTTATACTTTTCATTTTACTAAGAATGGGAATGCCATATTGTTGGTCTGTTGTCAATTTTGTGTTTTCTCTAAAAAATGGTATGCTATCGTTTCTAAAATGCCACGTAAATCTTGATGTGGCAAAATGAATTACGCTTCTAGCCAGTCGTAACTCATGTTAAGTTTAAACACTTGGATGCGGTTGTCAAGCTACAATTTTATAGGTTTAAAGAAAATAAGGAATTGTTGAGCCACTATAGGATAAAAAGTGAGTTCCATTTATAAGATATTGTCCCTTAATTACTTTACAAGACATGAAAGTTTGTTATATTTAAAAATTATATTATTTGTGCTAAATTATTGCGCTTGGCATAAATTTTATTTCCCAAAGATTTGCCGAATGTTGAAGACGAAATGGAAGTGACTCTCTATGATGATGATAATGATGGTTTTCAAAACGATTTTGACACAGATGAGAGGGAGAAGGAAAACTCAGAAGATGACACAAAAATGTAGTTTTTTACCAAAATATTTTTAAGTTACAGAAAGCTCGCCAAAATTAGGGCGTGGGTAAAGTGCCACTTTTCGCAATTTTAAGAAATACGGTACGCAAAACAATAGTTGACGGTTTTAAAATTACCAACAAATTTCTATAGTAAGATAAATAGCCAACTACGTTTCTATAGTAAAATGTACTTTACGCCAGGACTGTAACAGTTTGCAGGGAAGAGAAAAAGACAAAGTAACTTTAGTTGAGATTTAATTGAAAACTAAAAGTTTTTATAACGTTGCAGTTCGACCGACCAGTTGTCGATGAGCGACTCAATTAACATCACCCTAAAGATGCCTGACGTGACAATCAGCTCGGTGAGAAGTTGCAGTAGGCCTAGGCCCTCGGCCAGTGATTCCCAAACTGTGTGCCGCGGCACACTAGTGTACCTCAAGAGATTGTCAAGTGTGCCGCGAAACTTTTTGTAATATCGGAAAAGAGAGTATTTGCATTACCAATAGGCATACACGCAAGCATTTTAGACTTAAATACGCACTATTCGTTAACATTGTACAGTGCAAAGAGATTTAGAAGGCATTCATAAAAGGTCGAATAATATAAAAGCAAAAGCAAACACTCATCTATGTTTAAACGCCCACGCATGAGCCATATCTTTGATATGAAAAACAAATTTAGCCTATATCGTTTATAGTTAATGGCAACGCCATATGTTGTAACTTCGAGATGGGCATTTGAATCTCTGCAGCATGTTAGGATTTTTTACTGGTTTTGTTGGTAATATTATGTTACCTTTGTTAATAGGATGACACATATCTTTGTACAACGGTGAAAATTGATAACTACAACCCGACGAAGACACTGTACATAAGTAAGTTTAAAATATACCCTGATAAATTGCATCAAGTTATCAACATTAACATGCAGCAGTGATTTAAATAGAGTATACAAATCCCAAGTAAACGCCATCTTCACATACGGAGTAATTAAAACAAATACAACGTAGTAAGTCAAACAAACAACATAACAGGAATTTGTAAAAAAAAATAATAATAATAATTTTAATGTTATTTCAGCTGGTTACACACCACATGCGATACAGAGCGTTGCACATCACATGTTGTTGTTTGGTTGCACTGAGCCGGGAAGCAAGGAGGCTAAAGCGTGGTAAGTCGTGATCTCTTTTACACCATATTCCTCAAGAGTTTACACGATATTCCTCAACCTCGTTTCGCGGCGACCCGAATTTAAGCGTATACCAGCGAAGCATCGGAAACCTAATTCTCTGTACTCGATCTTAAATAAAATAAGACATTGGCCTAAAAAGATATTTGGTCTAAAATCTAAATGATTCAAAAATAAGTTCAAACAAGACATGCCTTCGCGTTGCTTTCGGGAATTTTTTCTAATTTACCAGAAATATTTGCTCTAAACAATATCATACCATCATATTATGATTGGTTTCTTAATTTTTTTCCGTTTTCTTCAACCTTTCTACAAATTTCTGCTTTCCATTCACCGAAACAGTAAATACATAAAACTGAAGCGGGCCACATAACCCTAATGTACCCGGCATAGAACAAAAATATTACGGATGACAGTTTAATACCAAATGACGTCATTAGTACGTCCAAATGTATCGTTTTCCAGATAAATAAGCCAAAATTTGCTTCTGCGTCAGGAACCTTAGTTTTTTTTGATTGCCAGTTTATGCTATATTTTCCTAATAATTTCTGCTATATTTCCTAAACCCTATAATAGGGATGCGCTTATAGTATAAGTATAAGCGGCCTCAAGGCAAATTTACATACCCTAACACACGCCCGAAATTATTAGAAGCAAGCAAACTGACGAAACTTCGAAGTTGGTCGCCATTTTTTGATTTACGATATTGCCAAATGCTTGAATGCCGTCGCTATGCCTTCCTCGAAAAACAGTTAACCCACAGTAAACCGTTGCGCAGGAACTGTGGAGGTACGATGCACGGAAAGAACTCAGAAGGCTTTGTTGCCGCTCCGGTGTGCGCCAAGGGTAGCAGCATCTTATGGGCCTGGGCAAAGGACGCCCCATCGTTTCAACTACCTGAGGGTGTCGGATTCCAGGTGGGCCATGGCTCCAGAATCCACTACCTGACACTTCAGGCCCATTTCAAGTCGAAGGTGGCGGCAAACCGTAAGTAAACTGCTGGAGGTCCACTGGATACATACTGACGAAGGCGAAAAGTAAGACTTAATATCAAAGTTAATTTACACAGTAAGACGTAGTCTTCCAATGGGGAATTTGCGTTTAATTATAACCTAACCGTGATAACGTGACGTCATTAACATGGTGGCGGCGATAAACAAACTGTGATTGTTATGAGGTGTAAGTTTTCTTTGTAAGCAAGGTTACAGTTTTATAGATAAATAATACCAACGATCAAGTTTATTGTGACGATATTTTGGCTAATCCAATATTTTATGGACAAGACAATTTTATAAGTTATTTTTATATTCGGCGGTGATGGTAAATTTTCTCCCCTTACTTTTAATCCACTGCTTAAACGTACAGTTAACGTGTTTGTTCATAAGGTTACCTGACCAATGACCATACATCGATATCTCGAGGTACACGCGAGTCATTTAAAGCAAATATAAAAAAAAAGTACGAAAAAAATTAGGGTTTTACATGTTCAACGTTAACAACGCCTGGGCGCGATCAAAGCTATGCCTGTCTAAAAACAATTTTCGCCTGATGACAACTTCAGGACATAATTTGTACCTTTTGAACAGCACATTCATTTGGGGCCAGTCACTCAAAATAAAACTAAAGTTTTTTAGAAGATATGAAAGCACTCAGGAAAAGTAGTAAATTATACTAATAAAAAGTAAATATCTGCAAAAAATAAATAAGTATTTATTCGGACTGTTCATGAGAATATATAAAAATTATAATTCCAATTAGGACTAAATAAACATATATCGTTTTGTATTTTTTTTACAACAGACCACATCCTTTTTTTAATTTTTAAAAATGTTTTAGGACAATTAAAAATATATATATTAGAATTGTTTTCGGCGCTTTCCGAATTGAATATTTTTGCGATTGGGTCTATTCGTATTGTACTATAAAAAAATTTGAGAAAAAATTCACAAAAAAAATAATAAAAGCTGTCATGTTCCAACTATATAACAAATATTTATGTCCAAGTTAGGCGCGAGGGCACAATTTAATTTTATCATTTTGAATTTTGAGATATAGGCCTACATTAAGTTGTGGCCAATTCTATAATATTTTTTTACAAATTGTTTGCAGAAATCTCCTTGTTTTTTTTGTATGAAAAATGGCTAATAAAAAAGTTATATTATTTTAGATAGTTTTTTTGTTTTACCTAGTTTGGTTACCATCGTATAAATTGTATTATGCTAATATACAAAGCTCCTCTGTATATTTGATTTTCGTTACGATGAATCCGAACAAACAAGGCCTCGTCAAAAGCAAATTAATTTGTGTGCGCAGAATACGGCATCGATAGAATTGGAGTAACTGCGTCAGCAACAACGGTTGTGAAACCCAAGGTTGCAGCAATATATCTTCTGGCAACATCTTCAGGTTCAGTCCCACCGAATTCCAGACAAGAAATGGACATTATTTGCAAGTAGGTTACGCCGACACTGCAATAGATACAACGCACCCAACGGCGACCCGTGATCAATTACATTGCATCTATGCAATCACGACAGATCCATAATTTTTGTTCGGGAGGGAAAGGCATAACAACTTTGATGGTATCATAACGCTACTTTACATCATAAAACAAGTATAACGTCAGGACACTTGTCCTTTATAATTAAGGGAACGCGTTGCGTCCATTTGCGCGAAATATTTTCGATTTATTTTATTTACCTGGAAATAGTTTGTATTTAGGAAACCTAGCGCATTGAGAACACAATAAAGATTCGCATAGCCTACTATACATGTATATATTCCTTTTTATTAATAGTTGTTTGTCTATACAGAGATACCACGTACAACATCGCGCGAAGCGCAAAAAGCCGACATTGCCTTTATTTTAGTAAATTTGTAGGCTGTTCGGTGTTAGTCAATTTTTAGGCTGTTCGGACTACTTTTGTTATAGAAGGGCCGTCTTACTCTTGGTGTTATCTATATAATAAAAAAATGCATTTGTATGATAACGTTCGCAAAACTTTTTTTTATTATACAATTTTACGCACGGAGCAATCGGAGCATGTTACCAAAACACACAACACGGCAGTTAAAAAGATGTAGCAAATAATTACGAAGTTATGTAGTTCAAATTGGCATTAAACATACATAAGATATAGTGTGCCGCCCCTGAGTGCAATATAATATGTTATTGGAAATAAAACCGAGATAAAAAAAAAATTACTTCTGTTTGTAGATACAAGGGAAACATCGTCATGCATCCGTTTGCCTTTCGCACCCACACTCATGCCCTCGGTAAGGAGGTGTATGGATACATGGTGAAGAATGATAAATGGTCCCTTGTAGGGAAAAAGGATCCACAACTGCCACAAGCCTTCTACCCGGTTAAAAATAAGAGTATGGAAATCAAGAAAGGAGACTGGCTGGTGAGTGCACTTTTGCGAAATTCCTTTTTATTTCAGAAGTCCTGAAATAGATATATGAAGGTTGTAAATAAAATAGCAGTTTTTTAGTTATGGTGCCAATTTTGCAAAGAAGGGTTCAAAATGTTTGCACAAAAGAAAAACATTAGAGCGTTTGTTAACCCAGAGCTTTGAACATTTGTTTTAGCTGTTCGTGAAAAACATAAAAATCGACCAAGACAATATTATTTAAGTTGTAATAAAAATTAACGGGCAGCTGTAATATCCACAAGATTTTAAAACTTATAGCCTACGTCTTAAAGGAAACATTAACTATACTTTTTACTTAAACAAATTAAAAATATTCTCCTACTTTCGCGACTGTAAATTTGTGAACAATATCATGCTGGCATAGATTCTTTCGGGATGAGTTTTATGTTACCGTGAGGTTTGATCACAAGAAAAGCGGTTTGTTGTCTATTGTAAACTGCGTTTTAATACAATAATATTCTAGTAAATATCCGTAGTCAGCTTCCCAAGTTTCTAACAAAATACATGGGCCAAACCCAAATCTGCGGTTCTTGGTCTTAACTCATAACCCAGCATTGAGCTAAAATACCCTATACCTTTAAGGCTGCACGTTGCGTTATGGTGAGCCACCGGAGTCGTACAACGTACATCGGGGACAAACACACGGACGAGATGTGCAACTTTTACTTCATGTACTGGACCCCGCGTTCTAAAGCTCCCAATGGCTTGCGGCAAACTGTCTGTTCAAACGGTTATCCGTCCGTGCACTGGAACAGTAGCTTTACGAACGTTCCTCACACTCTAAAATAAGTTTTCTAACTATCAGTATCTTGCTGTGCCATTATTTGTCGTCGGGTATTCGCCCCCAGGGAAAACTACTTGAGTTAGCAATAAACATAATATGCTGTTTTGTGTAACACAATGTTATATGATGTACAACGTTCGTTGTATGCGCCCCGGTCTAAGCGCAGAACGCCATATGAGAGGCTAAATTCTTGTATCGCAAACGCGTCTCCTACTTCAGCCTCTAAACCAGAGGTTCTTAAACTTTTTGAGACACTCCCCACAATTTTAACAAAACTCGCGCCCAGTATGTTTCAAAATCAAAAAACATAAAGCAGAACATCAATTTATTTCCAGGTAAGTTGCATTAATGCGAAGGGTGTAACTGTTTTTTGGATACCAAATGTTTAATTCGAGTATTAGTAGCAGGGAAATATCACTTCGCCTTCATGTTTAGTCATAATTTGTACAAAGTTTGTCAAATTCTCGCGCCCCCAGTTTAAGATCCACTGCTCTAAACAATTACACACAGTTTGAAATTTGAAGCTTATAGTTGAAATGGAGATAGAGTCAAAGAAGCTGGCACAGTACAGGAAGAAGATGGTTTCTACACAATCGGCAATATGTCAAATACAATTATGCCTAACTCGTGGTACGATTCAAAATATTATGCTCACCAATTCTTTGGGGAACCGGGAGAATGTGAAGCAATCAGTGTTATGACAGTTACAAATACCAAGATTGAACAAGCTGAAATATAAGAGATTTTGGCGGACTTGGTGGTGTGCAATGCATCCATCCATGTGTAACGAACCTCTAACACAGGGTTCGGCAACCTTTTTCTAGTTGCATGTCAATACCAAACTGAGAAAGACCTCGGCGGGCCACACAAAATGTTAACTGAGAATTGTGTTATTGAAATGTTAGAACAACTGTGAATCAGGCGGGCCTCGGATTTTTTTGCACTTAAAGACGAGTTTGACTACATTTAAGGAGGCAGTAAATTGTTTGCGCGTTTGCTTTTTTCGAGTCCACACGTCGTCATCCGTACTACTAATGAAAAGTCTAGTAAAACTACTTTAAAAAAACGCGATAACTTTAATGGTGAATCTAATTTAGTGCTGTTAACTTTTGAAGTCCGGACGCACCTTGCGAGCGAAGCGCGATTTTTTTTGGTATACCGGTGCCGGTATTTTTTTAATTTGTTGAAGTTTTTATTACATTGCCAAAAATACTAAAATGTTAAAAAATATATGTATAATATTCTTGAATACGTTTTCCTTTTGTCTTTTGGAATTATATAGCGGTGTTGCAATGACTTAAACTCAAAGATTAGATTTAAGCTACTGTTTTCAAACGACCGTATTTTGGGCAAAATGACTTGACTTTGACGTAAGGTATTGCATCAAATGACTTCGGTTAAAATCAAGGGAGTTAATTTAACATTTTATTATAGAATTATTATTTGAGCTATTTATCTCATTTTTTGCACGTAAAACGATCAGATTGCTGCTTGTTTTTTTTTACTTGAATCGGACGACCTTGCAAATTTTAATAATTTATCGTTTTATTTTTATATTGGCAAAAAATAATTTGTTCGGCCTTGATTTATTATTTTTTGAAAAAAATTCACTCGGCTGGGACCCGGGTCATTTTGAAATTACTCGCTAACGACACTGTTCATTGTATGGCGGTCATCGAAATGTTCTCATATTTATTTGAGTGTAAAAAAATGTCTGCCGAAAGGTCCTTTGCAAACACCAAACTTCAAACTTTTGGCTGCATATTAGCAACAACAACATAAAAATACTTTTAAGGAGCCTACGAATTTTCGAAAAGCCATTAAAACTACAAAATACACAGTAGAAAAACTTTAAATCGTTGCACGGTATATGTTTGTACGCGTGGCTCGAAATTCTCAAATCTTGTTAGTGCGATTTAAGTGAAAAAGCTTGCGGGGAACTGACGTTACGTGCTGGCATACAATCGTTTTTTTTAAGTTTATGGCTATAATATGTTGTATAATACAATTGACAACTAGTGTTTACTTTTATTTGATTTTGCCACTTGCGTTTTATTGTGGCTGTAACGGCAACAACATTCGCCGAAATCAGCGATTTGCCGGCCCGACGAATTTAAATCGCTTCTATAGTGAGGGTAAAATCTTGCCTCTTCGGCATTCAAGCCGAGAATAATGGTGTTATATTCATTTTATGTCAAAGAATAGAGCCGTTATTATTTCTTTTAGACTATCAGTAACAAGCAGATTTCCCAACACGCTCTTAACGTTGTTCATTTAAAAACAAAAAACATAACAAAAAGGGTAATTTGACTTACAATATAAAACAGCAACAAGAAAGAAGTATTGCATTTGAAATTGTGAACAGCAAAGCTCTTGAAAAGTACTCGTGCTAAAATGGCCAAACTAATGTTGACAATATTCGATACATTATAAACAATCACACACCTATACAGGGGTAACCGCGAAAATAGGCAGCAACAATGACGCACACAATTACAATGCTATTCCGGGTGGGATCTTTGGAATGTGCTAAATGTATTTCGAACTAATTTGTTGCAGCCAGGGTTTTCAATTTATTTTGGACTATTGACAAATGGATGGGCCCACTCTCTGTAAAAACAGTTACTAAGTACTTGGCGGTATTGTGTAGTTACGATGCAACTTCGTTCACTTTGGCTAAGATTACTGGCGACTTTGACTGTAATTGTATAGGATGCCGCAAACGTTATTAATATGCAAACAAAAACTGTTATATACTTTGATTAGAAGTAAAATTGAATTGGTGGCGATTTACGGGTATAACGTCTTCGGAGGTATATAGAAAGAAAAAACACGATTAAAAGAAAAAAACAACAACAAATCAAAGTGGTTTAATTTCACAATGGCGTATTTTATACACTTTAATCGGTGAAAACTTGCAACATCTAAAGCCACTCGTGACTGTGAGTTCTGTGTAAAACGAATAACATGCATCAAAATATCAAAATTTCTGACTTGGTAATGCGAAGACGCAGTTCTTTTACGTGTATAATGCCGACTCATTGTTAGTCTAAAATCTAAATACCAATACAGCCTTAAAATTGTGCAAACAAATAAAAACGAAGACCGGCTTCATAACGCAGCAGCGCGGTAGTGCCAAGGCACATATCAAGGCTAAGGCTGTCGGTGGGTACGCGAATATTACAGGGCCAGCACGATTATACCTTTATATTACCACGAATTCCATTTACCATCATTCCGGCCGCTATCGACAACCTAAAAACACAGAGAAAAAGCTTGAAGACGCATAAAAGGAAACGGTAGGTGGTTGGTCTTCACTGGCGACAAGGAAAGAAGCCTTTGTCAAGTTGCCGTGTGGTGCTTACGCTTATGCTTGAGCATGTTGCTGCGCAGTGCAAAGCGTTTGTCGCAGATCAGGCAGTGGAAGGGTTTCTCGCCGGTGTGGACGCGCACGTGACGCGTAACGTCGGTGCGGTTGCTCGTGTAGCCGCAAATCTCGCACTTGTGGCTGGTGTGCTTCGAGCTGGACGGGTTGGTGGTGGCCACGACCAGCGGCGACGCCTTGACCGCTTGCTTCTTGGCCGACCGGTCCGCCTTAAGCGACAGGTAGGTCTGCGAAGGCGCGATCGGTCGTTATTGATTTGTAAACATTAGACTATATTTTAAAGAACGTGTCGTTTACACCAGTGCTTTTCAAACTTTTTAAAGATTTGTGGATAATATTGCCCTACCAAAACAGCATTGATTATCACAAGTACAACTTTAGATATTTTAAGCTTTTGCATGACAACTCAACAATAATAAATATATCCATGACTTTTCAGTCTCACACTAGTAGACCAACAAGACGCCAACACTGCTAGTTAGGGATGACTGACACTTGGCATTTTATTCTGATACCAATGTCCAATATTTTTGACAAAAAGTAATTAGATCGAAACTGAAACCAAATGACGCAAATATAAGCAACCCTGAAACCGTTCTAAGGTGTTTTTACCATGTTATTCAACCCAAATTTGGTTTGTCGTTAAAAATTAAGTTACCATCATTTTTTTTACATACTATTTTTTGATAAATTTACATTTAAAGGTAGAAATCGATGTGCTAATTTGCAAATTCATTACATTATTTTTTTATTTGGTATTGAATTGGCACTAGTACTACACTAGTGTCTGACACATTCTGATACCATCATTCAGCATTAGGTAGCGGCTCCCGTCAATATTATTTTTTATAAAGAAATTTATGGTTACATACATCCACAATAAAATGCTGATAAATATATAATAAATTGATTTTCTCACATGTGTTAAGGATGGGGTATTTTGTTGCAGTTTTTGCACTTGCATGTTGCTGCTGTATTGTGGCTCCATTTGTTGTAACTATAAATCGCAAATTGAATTGAAATATGTTTACATACTTAATGGTGTAAAAGCATCAGAAAAGTTTGGATAATTATATTGGAACATTTTACACATTTTAGAATTTAGTAAATAACTTCCTGTCATCACTAGCGAATAAAAAACAACAAGCAATAACAGGAAGCAAATAAATTAAAGTCAAGTGAACAAAGGTTGGACTGCTTCTGCTTTATGATACTTATGACAGCAAAAAAAGTATATTTATACTCACAATAAGAGGACTTTTATTTTGCAATGTGGAATTCTGATCCAAAACAGCTAAAACATTGTAGGGTTTTGTAAAAGTTGTGTGAAAATGTCTGAAGCTAATACTCTATTCCAGATTTAAAAAGTTGTAACATATGAGCTTGGTACATAAGTTTCTAAAACTTTAAATCAATATATAGCTATTAACAGAACACACTAAAAACCTTTGATAAAAAATTTCTACTTAATTAAACCGTCTATACAATATATTTTAACCTGTAATAAATTACTAACTTTTAATAAATGTGTACCCAATCGGTGTTTACCTTGATGGGTGGCTTTAATTAGAACTTCTACAGAGTTTGTATCTGCTTCCAATTGTCCATCATTTGAGTTATTATCCACTAGTTCATCAGCTAAATATAGTTATTTTTAGTCTTAGCTAGTGATACTAGTTGAGTGATTTCATATCAAATCACCCAACCCATAAGCATGAAATTGTCCGATTACTTTTCGAAATTGTCCGATTACTTTTTTGAAATTGTCTGATTACTTTTCGAGATAACACACTTTTAAGTTAACGCATCATTGCCACTAGAATACATATAATAGAATAGCTAATATAACAACAAGTAAAATATTGCAACCTTCATTATCAGGCACAACTTCTTCAGTATTCTCATTGGTATAAATTGGTCTTCGGTAGGCTACTAGGGAATTTTCTGATTGACAACATGGTTCACTGGCAAGAACCTCCATTTGGTGTAATGCAGAATTTGAGGTAGAACTCATATTTATTGGCTCCACTGAAAGTAAATAAAATAGCAATTAGTACAATAAAATCTGCATCCCTATAATTTTAGTATAAAATAAAAATCCAGTTGAAGATGTTTTTAATATTATACCAGTAAGGTTTTCCGCCACTAATTCAGATGAGGAATTTAGATCTTGGCTCGTTGTGTCTTCCTGTTGGTCCTGGTGGAGTGTACTGTTAAGTTTCAGTGAAAAAATATCACTTTTTATTGAGAACATCTCAGTGTACAGTTGCGTGTGCATTTCTTTGACCATATGCTTTAGTTCTTGCATTTCATCTAAAAGGGAAGACATACAGAGCACATCTCTGTATGCATTAAATCTTGGTATGTGTCGACCAGATGAAACAATTTGTGGAAGAGAAGGCATTTCTTTTTTAAGCAAAAATAAAATGTCATCTAGTGCTTGTTCATCTTTGGAAAAGTGTTCATCGCCCACAGGTACGTCACTTCTTTTCTCCATGGATGACAGGAGTTCTTTCAGCATCTTTATTGCCATGGCAATATCGAGAGAGGAATATGTTTCCAAGCACAGTCGGCGTATACTGGGTGGGCTCATGGTTAACATATGGTTATAAATGAAACATAGCAAATCATTTACAATCACTTTACTTGCTGAGTGCTTACCCATACCAGAACTACTGGTTGAGGTATAGCCGTTTTCAACCATTTTTTCCAACATATTATAGTACTACCCTGTAAAACAAAAATCGGTGATGGTCTAGAATCACTAACAAATTTTCATTTGGGGGTTTATATTGCTATTTGCTAGCATTATTTGGGTTAGGGTGCAAGTTAAAGTTGGGTTTGGGTGAGTCAAGAGTAGGGTTGGCAAGCCTGTCAATTGACTGGTCAAATTACTGGACAATTGACTGCACTTTATTTAACCGGTCAAATACTTATATTGGATTCAAATGTTGTAAATTTGAGTTTTTAATAATCTTGATTGTAACTTTTTTAAAGAATTCAAATATGAAATGGTAGCGTTTACCTGATGCAAACACATGTTCTGTGGTAATAACAAAGTGTTTGTAATAGCAAAGTAGATTTATTTTGTTTAGAACAACTGCACATATATGATGAATCGCGCTTGTCATAAAAGGAAACACTAATTGGGGTATACCACAATCTGAGGCAACTTAGAAATTTAGAAGAACCAAATGCCTTATCTCCAGTGGACCCTGGTGATGATTTAGAAAATTCAAAGTGACAAAGGGTGTGACGAGGAGTAAAAATATTTTTTTACTGATGCATTTACTTGTTGTCAAATTCAGGGAATAAACTTGTTGGCTTAACTCTGTGGTTGTAGTAAAGGTAAAAATTACTACAATACTGCTATAGTATTACTTGCAAGATGGGCATGGTTTTGCAAAAATTCTTATTGATAGTCAAAAAATAATTGTTTTTGTTTTACAAACCATTGTACTTGAGCCAAAACGTTCATATATTTATTTAACGGTGAAATCAAGGTTTATTTTTAACTTCAATTGCATTATGATAGTGTGTATAGTATTTGACATATTTGACCGGTAAATTGACCGGATTTTATTTGACTGGTCAAATGCCCAACCCTAGTCAAGAGTTATTATTATATTTATTCTCCTATATTTCTTTCTTTATTTCTTGCAATTTAGGTTTTGACCACTGGTTTCGTTACTGTAAAAAAGAGGTAGGATTCTAGACCAGCTCCCACAAATCTAACACGAAAATGATTTGAATATTTTGCAATGTTAATTAAAAACATATTGTCTATGAGTGAGTCACCGCAAAAATTTAGGAACTAAAATACATAATAACTGCCTACTACGATAAATTTTACAGCAGCAGTTACTATTAAAAAAATTATCGCAATGACACAAACCGCAGTCGAGTAGAAATATGAAATAACACTAGCATCCAAGCTGAATTCGCGTTTGAACGTTTATACACTAGAAAATTACTACCACCCTTGTCCACAGAAGGCAACAAGGATAACCTAAACGTACTGCGCCTATCTCGTACCCATATCTGGAAAAGCAGTCGAGTCATGAGTGTTTCGTGAGAGTGACTTGACTCGTGATTCGTGACTCGCTCAAATTTCGTGACGTCATTCGATTTCGAGTAGGATTTACGAATCCATTTGACCGTTAACTTAGACTGGTTGCGGGTCCCTTTATGGTGAATAACATATTTTAAAAAAGTTTTTTTCATTTGTGTTTTTTTAACTTTCTAATGCACACACGGAACCAATTTTACTGTCTATGTACGATTGTACGTTTATTAAATTTTGTATTTGCGAATCAATTTGGGTAAATACCCCCATTTGTTACAATCTGTACTGATCTGCATAACTTGAACATTGATAAATTGTGTTTCTAGCAAATTCAATAATTTTCAAATACGAAAATAATAAGAAATACCTCAGCGGTTCAATTAGAATTACAGCACAAACCATGTGTACGTAATTTCCTATATTTTGGCAAATAACTATTAATTGAACAAAGAAAAAGTCAATTGCTATAGGCCTACATATATGGGCTACATACTACGTAACTACGGTACATCAAAACGATTTTTTTTCCAAAAAACGAAATCAGCCTTATTTAAAATAAGCCTACCCGAATGGAGAATTTGGCCCCAAAAAACTAAAAGTACAATGCAAATTGGGTTTTACGTTTTACCTATGAACACAACCAGGGGCAAAACTATAAAATTGGCGCGCTTCATCCATGTTGAGTTATATTTTTTATTGCATTAACATAATATACCTTACTTTATACGGAAAAATAAATCAAATTTATTAGAATATTTGTATTTAAAGAAGAAGCAGTCTCAGTTTGGCATTTGCAAGCCACATTTTTGCGCCCCTGTACTTTGGCGCCCGGGGACATGTGTACCCCACCGCCCCCTCCCTTAGTAGCTACGCCTCTGTCTATGAAGAATATATCACCTCTTTGCATTAAACTTCATCTTCATTAAGGAATTTTGCCACGGGCCGAATTGATTGACCCGGCGGAACGGATCTGGAACGCTGGCAATAGTTTTATAACCTATAGCCATCGCTAGAGTTTAAAATTATAGGTAAACCCTGAAAAAATCTTCATAAAATTCCGAATTAAAGAGACGAAATACAATATTGCCTTGATGAATCGGATATGAGTCTCCCGGCTCATGGGTATTTTGTTATGTAGTAAGCTAAGCAAAACAGTTCAATTTTAGCAGTGTTTTTATTCTTGTTTAGCCTGGCATTTCATTTTAATATGAAAATGAAATGGCGGTAAAACATATTTGTCAGTTTTTTGTAGAACCGTTTATCGGGAAGACCGTGTACGCTAGGCGTAAGGTGCAGACAGACAATTTCGCTATGTCTATCAACATGAAATTTTAACGATGGACTTAGGGCTGTACAATAAAGGTTTACGGCACACGTTGCGCTATAAACTGTTTTTTAATTTGTGCCACGGAATATAAAAACGTTTTCATGGAGCTTTTTTCTTTGGGTCTGGCTGAAAATTTTCTACTTAGGCTATTAACGGCATCAGCACCCGTACAAACTACCTACTGCAGTGTTTCTCAACCTTTTTGTTCACGCGACCCCTTTTAAGTTTTCGATAACTTGCGCGACCCCCAATTATAGTGTATCATACCTAAACCTGAGTAAATAAAAAACACATTTTAAAAGGGAAAAAATCCAGTCTAGGATTGTATCAAAATTTGGCTAAAATGCGCTATGCACAACAATAAGCTAAAGTTACGGTTTGAGCCAGGGTTGCCAGATGCTTGGTTTAAGATTAGGACATTGTTGGTATGATATTCGGACATTTTAGGTCAAATAATAATTTAGCATGTACGACTGTACGTAGTGCAAAACTAAAGAGAATCAATTGAGGTAAATGTTCTTGGTGAACAGCCAAAATCCTTACAAATTTGCAAAATTGTTAGTCCTTAACAACAGTGTAATAATAAAGCTTTCTGGAAATTCTGTTTCCTTTTGCCAAAACTGCAACATCTAAATTTTATTACCGAAATTCTGCGGATGTTTTAGAAAAGGCTATGTAAAAAGTTATAATACCGCTGAAAAGTAGAAATACTTTGCCTGTAACCTATTGTAAACCTAGCACAAATTTTATTGTAAGCTGGCCTAAATTTCAATTGAACTAAATCGCCCTAGAGCAGTGGTTCTCAACCGCCGGTCCGCGTCAACTTTTCTGCCGGTTCCCCAAATATATTACAATTTTATATCTCAATTGCAAGATGTTAAAAGCTTGCTTCACCAAATAAGAACTTCGCCAGTTCCGTAATTTGTAGCATTGTCACGTAACATAAAGTTAATTGTCTACTTTGGACTTATAAGTAAGTTACAATGCGCAGTGTTGTGCTTGTGCCCAACTGTTTAGAAGTAGGCTACACGTCGTTGAAGTCTTCTACTTTAAGATTGCTGTGTGTGAAAAACTTTCGTATACCACGTATGATATAAGAAAGACAGCAGAAAATTGCCAATTTAATTGAAGTTTCCAGTCTTTGCTTTTAAGTTGAATAGTTTTGTCGTAATTACATTTTGGGTTGATTTTGATTTTTAAAGGTCCACCGGTCCGCAAAATTTGTTTTGAAATTTCACCGGTCCGTAAGCTAAAAAAGGTTGAGAGAGCACACCTGACGCTTTTGTGCTGCACAGAATTACTGTAAAAATACGCACAAAAATCGCGCAAAGCGCGAAAAATTTTTGGACTTCCGTTGGTAAAAATGATATAAACAACTTTTGAGGCCTCGTAAGCCCGTGGTTTTACTTCATCCGATGTTTCAAATGAATTCGGTAAAATTGGGACAGAAAGCTTAATGTCCTAATGATTTACAAACCGTCGGACACAGCAGTTGAAATTAGGACATTTATCGTTTTTGGTTCGAAATTTAGGCCATCTGGCAACCCTGGTTTGAGCGTTCATTCATTTTTATTAGACATTGGTTGACTGAAGCTACGCTTGATTCATTAATTGAAAAGTGCAATAGTGACGTCATAAACGCGACAGGTTCACTGCAGCAAAAGCCGCACAAAGACAAATGTTAGACTGGCGATTGCTTTTGCTTCTCCTATACTGCTGAACTTTTAGTTCATGTTGCCTAATTCTTATGATTATTTTCTTTTTGAAATTCTACACGGCGACCCCCCCAGACAACCCCTTGCGACCCCCAGGTTGAGAACCACTGACCTACTGAGCACTATCTGTCTACGGGTTTATCTTCGCAAAAATGAGTGCCGATTTTAGGCTTGTGTATAGTGATCAGCCAAAATAATATTGCGTAGACTCCTTGAAACTTCACACGGACTTTCAACATCCAAACTCAGTTTAATAAAACTGTGTTAAGATTTTACTTGTTTAGTTGTTTACTAATCCAGAACCTGTTTAGGGATACACGAATGAGTTTATTATCACATGATACCCTTAATTACGATGGCGGAAGCGGAATGTTAAGCAAGGTTTGCTGGCAAGCTTGCGTTTGTGCATACTTTCCGTTGCCACAATAATCGTGGAGAAAAACCAATGCGAGATTTTTAACGCGCTGGCTGTCGGACTGCGCAAAACGCTTCATGCAGTTAATCACAGATTGCGTTACAACCCTAGAGCGAGATTCGGGGACGATGAGTTGCATAAGTAAGGTGATGGACGAGGTAAGCGTTTCCTCATTATCGCTCGTCAAGCAACGGACGGCGTACTCCACAGCCATGCTGCAATCCAAAATCAGTCGTCGATTTTCGGCGTCAGCGGCCAAATTACAAAGGCCTCCGACAGCGAACTGCGCAAGCTTGCTGTTGACATCTTCCTCGAAATCGATACAGTCAACAAACAAGTCAATTACGTGCAGGTCGCGCAAGTAACCGAAGTTGATGGGGTCGTACGAGAAGTTGGCGAGATTTGCGAGGACTTGCAGTTTCGCGTCGAAATCGCAGCTCTCTTGAAATTCGCTGACGAGCGCTTGCAAGTAGTCGGGGCGGTTCAGGTCCTTGGCAGTGGTGCGCCGACGCAAGCGCTTGTTTGTCGTAAACATGATTTTTTGAAAATGACGCGGAAATCACACACAAAATGTCTTATATACAGATCGGCGACTCTGGCTAATCGTTCTTTACGTCACTGGAGCGCATGTTGACAAGACAACGGCAAACCATTCCAACACTGCGGAAGGAAAAGAAGGCTAGAAATAAGTATTATTGTGAAATAATTTGATTACTATCTACACGAAACGAACTATTGACACTAAATGTAAAAATGGGAACATTGGGTGTACCTTAGAAGAGCTACAAGACCCGCTGGCATAAACTTCTTGGTGGCAACAAATCGATATCCCATCAATCCACCAAGTGATAGTGAAACACCTTAAAAATACAATAATATGAGGCTATGAGCAATATGTAGACCGAAATGCACGTGGTTAAGTATTTATCAACCAATTTTATAGAAAAAGTTTTAACTATTTGAAGTGTGTGATGACTTGACTTAAGTAACTCTTTTCAAATGGAGTGACAAGATCTTAGCCTTGGAAAAGGAAAACGACTTGACTAGAAATCAATTGAATAAATGAATTCACTTGAGACTTTCTCGCAGAAGTGTGATTTAATTCAGGGGTCGGCAACCTTTTTGGCCCTGCGGACCGGTTTGAAACTTGAAATTTTCCGCGGACCGGCTTTAAAAAAAAACAAATGTTCAGTAAAGGTAGTTTATTAAAACATTTTTTCAATGAACTAATTGAAATGCATACGCTTGTGTAACACTTTCCTGCCTGAACATCAAAATAATAAATCGTTTTTCAATGCATCTCATATGGTCACAGCACACTGGTTTGTTTTGAACCTCACGAGTGATTAATACTAATTGCGATTTTTTATCAAACTATCAACCATGGAGTATGTTGAAACGAAAGTTAATGTGTTTTGATAGAAAACTACATTTAATTGATTTTGAATTATTTCTTAGTTTTTAGCATTTTATGTACGGTTTGGGTTTGAATTAAAATTTTAATCTGGCAACCCTGCTACGGACCGGTAACAAACTCCTCGCGGATTGGCACCGGTCCGCGGACCGGTGGTTGCCGACCACTGATTTAGCTGACTACATTTCGGTTACTTTCGTCAATTATTAAATGTAAAAATCCTAGCTTGCTATTTTGGTTATGTTTTTCATGTGTGTTTTGAAAAATATTGCTCAAAATAGAGCGTGTTCCTGTTTTCTAGATATAACATTTATTGAAACTTGTTATGTCAACCACTTGGAATTGGGTAACTAAAGAATTTGACTTAAACTTGACTTGCGATTTGTTGACCACGACTTGACTAACACCCAAGTTGTTTTACGAAATGAAATCCAAACCACTTAGCTTAGTACAGTGCTTTTTAACCCGTGGGATGGTATGCATTTGTGCTGATGAAAAAAAATTGTAATGAAGATGACTAAAGTCGTGCGGATGAATGCGTGGATAAAAATGGTGCATGTTATTATTTTTTATTATGTGTAATACAGTAATCCAATAAACTGGTGCGCCCACTTATTCATCACAGTGCAGTATTATAGTGTCGTATAGTGGTTCATTGCAGCTTAAGCTATCTATTTTATATCGGTCAAGGCTTTCGCACACGATTTTAATACACAAACCCTTTCATGGTTATTTCACAAATAAAACTAAAGGTTGTAAACTTACTGAGCTTGTTTCGTGCGGATGAAAATTTTCCGAAATAAAAAAGTGCGAAGGATGAAAAGCACCGGTTTAGTACAATTCACACATAATATTTTTTTATTACAAACCCAAACTGAGCCACAAGTCCGACGAATCAGCTGAAGTTCTGTAAGCTCCAAGTCCTGCTAGTCCTCCAAACAAAATTCCAGCACCAAGTGAGGCAGTGCTACCTAAAAAGATCTCATGATTTTACCGAATTGCTGTCCCTATTTTTTCATACAGTACTTAAAGATGAAATTGATACACCAAAAATCAAATGTAAAATACCCTCTCCAACATTTTAGTGACCTGTACTGTGTACAAGTCCCCTTCTTTAGCATGAAACGTGTTTGTAATACTAATAGAAGTAACAGTTTATATACAACACAAATGTTCAATGTGCTGTATATATATATTACTGGTAACACATACCCAATCTTACCTGCTTTAAGATAGCCTGTTATTCCACCTGCAGCCACAGTTGCTGCATAAGCAAAAGAAATCCAATCAATTCCCATTACAAACTATTTTCTTAAAGGTTTATATCCACAGTTTTGCTGAATAGAAAAAAAGATAAAATAAATATAAATATTACACTATACAAAATGACAATATTCGAACAAAGTAATAAAAGAAGTCATTCTGCAAACACATATATATTATATATCATAATAAATACAGAGCACCTCTTAGTACAGTAGTTCCCAAGTATGGGTCACAAAGGGTGATAAAATGGATTGTGACGATACAAAGATAGGACTGATATAAATTTATCAATTATCATTTTTTTATTCAAACTTATCCCAACATAAATTGATTTGTTGCACCACAAGCCTTTATTTAGGGTCAGATCACAGTTTTGGCAGCATTCATGTTACTTTGACATATACCAAGTTAAGATTAGTGGATTACAAAACTGTATTGAAGCTGAATGATTTAGTAAATGGGCAAGTGAAAAAAAACAATAAAAAATCCTTAAACTGCTTGTCATGAATTGACTAAATTTACTAAAAACTATCACATTACATACAAGTTTGCTGTGACTTGGTACAGGAGATGTTCACAAAAGTCAGAATCGGGTTGCATTTGAAAAAAGTTTGGGAACCACTGTCTTAGCAAATTCTGTCATATCCTAACTTAGCCTGAATAGACAAATCAGCAAATTGTTTTGAGTTAAATATCAGTAGCAATTGTTACAAAGCTAAAATTGCAAAAATATAATTCATATTGTTAATATGTTTACATAAAAATCAAACCAGACTTGTAAGCCTTAGAATCTTATCAAAACAATTTGCTGAACAGCGCAATATTGCATTAAGGAACCATACACAATCATTTATAAGTTGTGCTAAACATACAAAGCATTGCACAGGAAAAAGAAACAAATATATTAATTTAAAATGGCACCCACAATACAGTAACAGGGAATCCAATCAAAAATAAATGTAAAACATCTCCCAAATATTCAACATGGTACAGTATAAGCCTTTTTTAGACCAAGTGCATTCCAAAACTTCTGACCTTTTTTACTTAACATGATCAGTAAATTTCTTTGCTCTTTACATCAAAAAATAACTTATTTATTTTCAAATTTAGTAAATGGCTACATAAATATGTTAGACAAGTGGCTAAAAGTATTCCGGTTATTACTTAGTGCCTTAACAACAAACCTGAAATACACTTTTGAGTACCACCAGTTTACAATAAATAATCATCATTTGACTTCAAAGTACTGGTTTATAATGCATTTAAAAACAAGATTCTTTGCTACCAAAGAAACCTGTTGCTTTTAGGTTTCACTTTATCAAAAATAGCACAAAAGAGTGCCGCTTCTGTCAATAGAATAGCACTTGCAGTATATTTAACAATGTCCTTCGTCTGTTGAGCTGAATCTTTCTTCAAGTGATCCTCTACACCCAGATACTCAGCAACTTTCTCCTTGTAAACAGAAACTTTTTCTGTTGACACTGACAAAACATGCTGTATTGTCAAAACACCGGCCATTACTTCCTGGTCATCAGCTTCAGTGAAAAGTTCAATGTCTTTAACTGGAAACGTGTTTTCCAGCCTGTCATCATCAGAACGTAAAATGTATAGATTTTCACTGGTCAAAAACAGTTCAGCTTTGAAGTCTACACCAACTGAACTGAACATTTGGACATCCAATGTGGCCAATACAGGGAGATTTCTCTTGCCTTGTTCTTTGCAAATAATCTTGTGGTAGTACTTGCTTGCAGAATTTAAAAATTCCTTCAAAGGCTTTTCTTTTGTTTTATACCGAACAGTCTTGTGTACCTCAAGACCAGCCTTGAGAAGAATACTTTCTCCAACCTTTGACAAAAGGCCCGCTGCACCTCCAATTGGTTTGGTCACAACTTTGACAAGTGCTTTTCCAACTACCTTGGTATATCCCTGTTTTTCTTTCTCTTCAGATTCATTTTTGAGGCTATGTTTAAAACTTGCAGTGACTGCACTGTGTTGCAGTGACTGATTGGCAGGTTCTAGATTTCTAGAAATTCCACTTGCAATGTTGGTTATTGATCTTAAAGTTCCTGATGAGAAATGCTTCAGCAGAGAAGACACTCCATGAGCAAAACCACCAATGAAAGCTGTGGGGCCTCTCGAAAGCCCTTGGTATGGCATGACTATAAGATCTGTCACACCCTGTGCAAAACTTCTCAGTGTAGTAGCAGGATTTCCAAGAATGTCCAGTGAACCTAAAACCCAGCCAGCTCCAAACACAGCATCAGCAAAATAGTGCCTTGACAACTCTTGGACAAGTTCGTTTACAGTGGTATCGACATCACAGCAAACAAACTTCGAAAATGATATGGCCCCTCTGTCAACTGACACATACACTTTTACGTCAGCTCTGAGACTAAGGAGCACAACAAAAGGGTGAACTGTCAGGGAGGAAAACCGAATCGGATGGGTTACAGTAAAAATTTCACTTTTGAGAGAAGGTGAAATGAGATTTTCATCATGTGGTAACTGAGGCATAAAACTTTGAACTGATTCCAAGTACGACTGCAGAAGAAGTGACAAGGTTCCAGCAAATGAGCCTTCTAACTTAAGCTGTATTGCACCTAATGCTATATCAACTGAGTCAAGCAGAAAGCACTCTGTTAAAGTTACATTAAATAGCAATGCTTTGTTGAGATTGTTTGTGGAATAAGTCGGACAGGACCACAGAAATACAGGAAAATCAGGAGCAAGAAACAGTTTGTTGTCAAGTTGAAATTCAGATAACGAAAGAACAACATACCATGATTTCGATAAAGGGTCACTTAAAGCAGAAAATGCAAGTTCAGAGAGGCAGATGTGCACCACATCTGTGGGAAGTGATGCATTACTTGCATCATCCACCATTACCAATTTGACTTCTTTCAAATCAAGGCTTAGGTTTAAAGACATGCGGTCCATTTGGTCTACTTCGGAAACAGGATGCTTTTCTTCATCTTCATGTATTTTTATGGAAATGCAGCTGGCTTGTTTTGATACTGTAACATGCTTAAATCCCAGACCAGGTATTACAAATTTGTCAGTATAATTGAAGTCTGATACTAAAAAGTCAACCCAGTTGTTCTCTCCTTCAAGTGCAAACTGGAGTTTTATGGATTTGTTAACCCTTCTACACCTAGGAAAGCTCTCAGCATCCATATAGCTTTCAAAAGCAACATATTGGCCTGGAGATATACTGTGTATTGCAGAGGAAGTCACTTCGTCAGTCACTTCTCGAAAACACAAATGACATACTGTATCATTATGAATCTTGTACCGATAGCAGGTAATATCACTGAGAACCAGATACAAATGGTCATCTTCTGAGTGCTGTGTAAAAAGAAACTTTGTTACTTGAGCATCGTCACTGCTTCCTTGAAAATTTACTATACGTTTCACAAAGCTGTCTTTGACAGAAACAGCTGCAGAGGATTCATTTACATAGCAATACACGGAGCGGTCAGTAAAGTAGGATGACAAACTGGAACTATTGCCTGCATTTTCTACACAAATAAAAGAAGATGATGATTCATCTGCTGATGATACAACGTTTTCACCTGCTTCTTCCAGAACTTCTTGAGCAATTAATGTTTGTTGGCTTTCAATCTGCCACGCTAATAGTGGTATTGGGGACTTATTGTTGACTTCCAAGGCTGATCCCAAGTCGCAAATTAATTCTTCGTTTTGATTTACACAACCCTTTACTCTGAGATGAGAAACTGTTTCAGTGTTGTTTAAAAACCACCAAGTAGGAGAAATTGTTAAAATAAGTATGCCATGCCGTACACAAGAACTCAGGGTTAAATCTAGTATAGTTTTCTGCTTCCTTATTAGGACATTGTGAATGCTGTTAGGAAGAATTTCACCATGCTTCAAACTTTTCATTCTGGCAGGATGATCTGAAATGGAATTGCCAATCAGGTACAACTTTTCACTACAGCAGCTGTTGCTAACCTGCAACCGAAAAGAACTATTGAAATGATGGGGCACCTCAATGTTACCAGGCTGAATGATGGTGATGGCATTTCCGGCAGAAATTAGACAAAGCACTTCACTTGTTTCATTTGCAATAAGGCACCAAGGTGTTATTTCCACCAACAGGGAATTGTTGAAAAGTGACAAATTTGCATGGATGTTACCATCACCGGCAGACCATACATCAGATGAAGAATCATTGTAGGACCTGTCATTGTATGGAAAATTGTTTTCCAATTTGCGGATTGGTTGGGATAAGTCGTGAGTCTCGTCCATTGAATACACCAGCGAACCGTGAATTGGAATTTTTGAATCGAAAGGGGACTGATTTTGATTGACTTGAATGGTAAGGTGGTGTGTTATGTAGGGAGATAACTGCAAGAGAGGCAGTTCTGTCCCTCTTCCAAGAATGTTTACAATGTAGGACTCACCTTTACTACGAGTTTCAACGTGAAGATAGGATGGTTTTGGTAAATGTGACCTTACACAAAAATGTGGCACTAATGTAATCCTACTTGTTAGTCCATCTCGATAATAACAAGCCTGACAGTAGATAGTATCTTTTACCTCATTCGGAAATTTAATTGAAACTGTATTGCCATTTGTTTTTACCAAATTAGAGATAGACAGTTTTTTCGGGTCATAATTGGTGCCAAGCACCTTAAAAGAAACGGTTGACACACTTGCTAGTTCCCAAAGAAAATCAAACGATTCATTTGATTGCAAGGCATACTCTTCTCTTGAGTCATCCAAGAACATTATCTGGCATTGTATATTTAATGGCAACTGATTAGTAACCCTTGTCTGCCCATTAAACACAAGAAAGTTCTTTGTTGGTCCAGAAAACTTTTTCTCAATTACTAGTCCATTAACCTGGTCTACAGTGCACAGCAACACTTCTTCGCCAATTGCAGAAAATGAATCTGACCAAATCCAATCAGGAACACCTTCGAGTGATACATGCAGTTTGGTATCAACTTTATGCGACCTCCAAGTGTAGGGCACAGTTTCACCTGGATCCAAACTTAAACATTCATCAGTCAGTGCTTGACCAAACAGGATAGCTTTTACGGTGTTGTTTTTCACCTCTAAGCAGGTTGTGCCCTGGTTTGGCACATCTTCGGTAAGATTTGACAGTAGATAGGATAGTGTATGAATAATCTTTTGGCTAACACGGATTTCCACTACATTGCTTTTGCTAGTACATGTCATGTCAATGGACTCTGTGTCTTTTTTAGCATGCATGCTGTAAAATTGCAGAGGAAATACTGGCAAGCAAGTCAGATTGCTGATGTCAACCACATTAATTGAAAGGGAAAGAGTAGAATCTATCACCCCGAGTACATCTTGTCCATGATTCCAAATGCGAATGGCAGCATTGATATCATTGACTTGAAACCAAATGCATTCCAAACCAGAATCAATGTATGCTGCATCTAATCCATCAAGGTTAAACTGCACTGTAAAGTTTGGTACAAATCTTGTGTTAAATATACTTTCTACTTGCATTGCAGCAGCCAGAGTCATGATGGATATCTTGCAGGAATCTGTGTTTTCAATTGCAACCCTCCACTTTGAAGAGCTGATTACTTTGTGGAATGGAGTAAAGTCATCAAACAGATTAAATTCAACTTCATCCGATTCTGACAATTCAAACTTTTTAATTTGGACATACGACTGGGTTGCATGATCAAAATATTCCAGGCCACACAGGAGTGTATTACCTAAGTGAGAGCTGGTAAAAGGCACTGGAGTGATGTGCACATGTCTAATGGCATTTGGTTTGCTGTAACACCAAGACATGTAGCTTTTCTCTTCATTATCTGAAAAGACAATTTGGTTTGATGTTGGTTCTTGTTTATTTGACACTATGTAAGTGTAGCTGCCTGTGCGAAGCTCGTCACTGTTGGAAACAGAAACATCTTGAGCAAACGAACTGGAAGACGAAGTAACTTGGAAATGTGTGGATTTATTTTTCTGGGCAACCATGCCGGACCATTTTAACAAGTCTTGGTATATGCTTAACACAGCTTCAATTACACTTTTACTAACAGAAGTTTTTAATTTGGTAATGTGAAAATCTGTTTTGTATAGTAGATGAAAATCATTTGACAATTTCTGAAGATGGCAACTTGCAATCAGCGTAACTGGATAAACCAATGGAGTAAAGTCACTCTTTTTGCTTAACTGCATTTGTATTGCCAAATTTTGTACCTCACCATGAGCATTAATATTGTTCAATGAGCAGTGAGCATTAACTGTAAGACCATCTAAAGAGCAGCGCAGTGAGTTTAAAGCACAATTTACTTCTGCTACAACTTGGTTAGTTTCCAGTGAGATACTGGAAAACAGCTTTAAAGTTGATGGCCCATTGCCTGTTGAAACATAGGTTTGGTGGACTTCTGTCTTCGGAATAAAGTCATCTGTGATATTATGCAGAACATTTGCAAGGTTTTCACTTAGGTTTACTTTAACTGGGCGGCCAACCATAGCTTTTATGATGGCTTTGTTTGACAAAAAATGTTGTAAAGTCACAGTAGCAAATGAAGAGGGAACACCAGTTCTTCTGTCTGAGTCACCAGGTAAAGTTTGAAAAACATTTCTAGAAAAACAGGATTTCTCATGCACTAAACTTGCTTTAATTGTTTCATCATTAGCCAAGTATATTGACAAGTCATGCAATTGTACTTCAAGACGTTGTTGAGTCCTTGAAATATGGATAACTACTGAAGGTTCACAAAAGAGAATGCAAAAAAGTGGCTTTACCTCTCGATCGTTGCTTCCAGGAACATATTTGTATACCACAATCTTTATATTATGTGCTGCTATTAATCCGTCCCCAATCAAGCTGGTTGAAACTGAAACCACTGGTTTTTCCCTGGTCACTGAAGATTCAGCCATACTTAAACCACTATCATTATGAGACAACTTTGGTGTCTTATAAACTTCCTTGCTTTTTGATAAACTACTGGTGCAGTCCTGCATCCAGTTTTCAGTAAGAGATTGCAGAACTTCAAGTTGAATTTTCGTAAAATGAAGCGTTACATCACTGGAGAAACTTGCTTCAAACGAAGGTCCACAAACAATTATCCATTTCTTCAATTTGTTTTGATACCATATGGATGGTGCAACTGTTGTTTGGAAATCAAAATCCTGTACAATGGGATGAAATACAGGTTCATCGACAACATCACTTTTGCCTGTTAAATTCCACAATAGAGCTGGGTTATCATGGGGTATAGGTTTCGTCATATGAGAATAGATGTCAATTTTTTTAGCAGTGCCCACACTTAAATCTTGCAAAGTTATTTCCAACTGCTTGTCTTCAAGTGGACTCCCGATAGTATGGAGCAGCCCTGCCATGTTTGCTTTATGGTATATTGATGGAGCAAGGACCAGTCTTGGTAGTGCATTAAGTGGATATGGATTCACTTCAAGTTTATTTAAAAACAGAAGTAGCATGTTGTCACAGCCAGCATTTGAAGCATTGTCTAAGCAGGGAAAAAACAGCCTCACACCTTCGAGTTTAAAGTATAGAACAGGAAAATCAATAGATTTAGGAGACTGTGTTGCTGATTTGCTCACTCCACTTTCTGCGAAGATTTTTATAAAAGGAGAAAATACTGGAAGCAGTTCATATATGATTCCAGGTTCAACAAGAAAGTCAAATGCTTGTACTGAGAAAATAATTTCACTAACACAGTTTTTTAGGTTCGTTGGTAGCGGTTCACCTTTCGCTGAATTAGGCAGGTCAACACTTTCATCATCATTTAAATGTCGCTGATAATCAGTGGTTAAGGCTTTGGTGTAGGTTACTTCTAAAAACTTTCTGTGCTTAGGTGTTTCACTCTGCTCTTTTGAAGCATTAGATTCTTTGATGGGATAGTTGTGGACAAACATGGGATATTTCGAATACATTTGAGTAAGGGAGACCCCTAAAGCATGGGCATCTTGCCACTCACCAGATACCTTGTGGAAATGCAAAATTTCAGAATTGGAGCAACATGACATAAGTTTAAGATAAATATTTGTGTAATCCAAAGACAAACTTACGTCCTCCACAGTTAAAGTAGTTTTGCCCTTGTTCACATTGTAAATTGAAAATGAAAAACGAGACAAAGTGCACTGCAGCCAAACAGTGCACTTTACTTGAGTGGGGTTGTTCTTTACAACTAAAGCACTCAAGTTAGACTTGGAGTCATCTTTCAATTGGGTATTTCCTTGGGTGTCAGATTGATTTGAAACATCAACTTCAGGGTTGACCTGGTTTTGAAAAATGAAAGGCAACATGCAGTTGGACTGAATGGATACTAGAGTTTGAAAAACCTTGTGGGCAATTTCAACTAAAAGTTCAATTTGAGGCTTTGAAATCTTGATTTCTATTGGTTCTACATCAAGATGAATTGCAATACTTGAGCTGGCATGTTCTGTTTTGGGTGGTGAAACTACAAGCCTGCAAGTAGCAGAATATGCATTAGCGATATGATGAAGTGTTTCACCATGCTTTCTTTGAAGTACCGTAAACAACTCTGCCTTTTCCATTGCTACATTAAAAGTACCAAATTCTGTGTATGTGTTAACAGCCATGCCATTGGTTATTAGTTCGGGTGTGATTCGCACTCTCTTCTGTCCAGATGTAAACAAAGTTGTTTTTGGTAAACAGATGTGAAGGCCATGCTGTGAAGTTTGCACTAGTTTGACTGTGCTTTGTATGCAAGGTATATGGACTTTAATTCCTTCGCAATGAAGCTGAACCACATATCTAAACTTACTACTGCTTGTCAACAAGGAAGTTTCAGCATTGACATTTACATCAGTCAAGTATGGGGACATAAAAACAGGCAGAAGTTGCTTTGGAGAAAGTGATGGCAAGTCGGCCAGAATATCCCAAACTAAATTGTCAAGAGTAACAATTAGACAATGTGAGTGGATAAGAATACAGCCATTTTGTTGGCTACTTTCAGGAATTTGAAGATACACAGTGAACCAGTTTGATACTTCGTGACATTTGTCTTCCGCTTCGTCAATAGATCCTAATTGTCCTATAGCTGGACTTGTGCCTTTAACAAGTGCAACTTTTGAAGAACCGTGAATTTGCCAGAAAACATGCACAGATTTTAGAGAACTTAAAACAGACGTGCTAGCAAAGCTCTGGTTACATTCAACAATAACATGGCCAAACTGTGCAGACAATATGTTGTTTTCTGTAGCAGTAAAAATGTTATCCAAACAACAGACATCCATAACTTCATTCCCTTCTTTATTGGATTGTATAAGTTGACTCCAGGAGTCGGTAATGTGTAAAATGATTTGTAACTGCCCTGGAGTGGCATTGATGGTCAACTTTTGCAATTTAAATTTGGTCTGTTTGTTCAGCATGGACAGTCTTTCTTTCCAATATTCATTTCCTTGTAAAACATAAGATTCTACTACAACCTGGGAGGTTTTGCAAATGGTGCTGGAAAGAGAGTTAAAATTCACTTCCTCCAATGGCTGAGCAACAATGGAACCCAAACAAATCTCAAGTGCATTAATTTCGATAGCATAGCATGTATTACAAGTTTGCATAAGTTTTGGTGGTGGGGAATGGAAGAGAGACAGATAAGCTGCAAGATGTCGGGCATACATTGGTTGTTTCATGGTAAAATTGGCATTATTAAATTTTACTATAAGACAAGGTAGTTTTGCATTTGTTGCCTCATTGTGCAAGTGTGATTGAGTGGCAGTTCCGGTGGCCCAGTAGTCAATTCTGTTATAAGTTTTCGGCTTCATAGTGGTCTGCAGATGTAAAGCCGGAAATATTAGGGTGACATTCATAACACTGACTACTGCATGTCGAGTTGGAATAAAATGTAATATTTTTATTTCATTTAGTGTGTCAGGTCGGTTGATGTGGCACTTCTGCACCAATGGGTAACTTTTAAAAGTGTGATTCGTTGCCCAGTGCTTCAAGATATCAAGGGAAGAAACGAAATGGCTTCCAATAAGCAGCTTGGACTGCTCACCACCTATAATAAACTTCTTCCATGAACGCTCCCTTACTGCATTCCATTCGCTAATGTCAGTTAGCGATACCTGATGCAGAATATCATTGAATTCTTGTTCTTCTGCCAAATCAGCATTTCTGCCATCTGATGCAATGTAAAGATATAGGGCAACAAAGGACTTCTCTTCAGCTGATATTGAAGGTCTACTGAAATAGGAATCCTTTGTTAACACATATTCAAAATGTGAATCATTGTTTTCGGGAGAGCGAAAGTCAAATAGAGAGTTGGCTGCAAATCCAATCATAGAGCCTTTGGAAAAGCCAAGTAAAATATTACGTTCATCATCAGATCCCATTCCAGGTGTAAGTGGTAGCACAGGGCTGCACACTGCTGACCCACTGCAAATAACAGTGTCACAAGAAAAAAACTCCAAACCTTTTGCAACAAGTTCCAGACTGAACCCTTGAACATTAATCTGAAATAAAGTGGGGTTTTCCAGGTGCACTTGCCTTCGCATGTTACCCGAAATTGTAGACTTTGCAGGTTTAAATTTGATGATTACATTTTTTATGTAAAGCCCAAATGCAATTATTGGATTTTTGACAATGGGGTTGTCCAAGTCATCTTGTGCAGCGATTGAAGGTACATACGACCATGCCCATGACGCCCATCCTTGTCCAGATTCATTATTACTCTCATCTTCAACCTCTGTTGAACCTTCTGTTCGAGTGATTAGTATTGTTCCATAGTAAATATGGAGACATAACTGGAGTAGGCGAACAAAAGAAGGCAACTGTTTTTCACCAATTGTGAGTTCGTACCGCTCCATCATTATATTGTACTTGGTTGCAAAAGGTGTTCTTGATGTGGGCAAAGGATAGCTTGCATGTTTTCTGAGCACAATGTGGGTGCGGAACACTAAGGGATCCTCATAGGATTCAATCCGGCCACTAGTTCCTCTTTTGTCCAAACACACGGTGAGATCTTTCAGGTTGAACACATGACGTAAAACACTGCTCTTTTCATTCATGTCTATAAACGCAGAACTCCAATTTTCGTCAGCACCATGGTAGTCTGCGGTTTGCACATTAACAGACAATACTATATCATCTTCAATATATTTCAAAATGAGATTGTTGACAACAATGTTGACATTATTCTTAATTTTGTTCATTAAGTTGTCAACATAGGAAGGTTGAGGTTGTGTTTCAGCTTTGGGTTCTTCTTTTTTCTGTTTCTTGTGTGGCTTGCTGCATTCCAGCTTCAGCACACATTCGACCGTGTTTAAGGTGATTACCACTGGCTCAGAAGCTAGTTTACTCCATGGCACATGGAGCCGCAGCTCTTGTGCTTGGCAGCTGACAAAACTGAAGGGAGCACCAAACAGTTCATTGTCTAGCGCGTTGAGCTTAAATCTGACATTGTGAAGAATTGCATCACCACCCCAGAGAGACAGATTGAAGTTCTGTGGCTCAATGTCTTTGATGTATTTTGACAAATAGCTGACCAAAAATGGGGAAAGATAGGACTCCAGCCTTAGCATGTTCATGTTGAATGATGTGTCTCAGTGGGTCTTGTCCTGTGATAAAAACAATTATAAATAAAAGCTACATGATTTTATACTCTATCAACATTTAAATATATATCAATTGAATATATATTTAATTTCAATTTGTGGAAATGTTCTCTGGACTAGTTGAAATATATTTTTTAACCTACTGCTATGTTTTCATATTGTTGGCATAGAAAAATGTCAATTTTAACGACTATTTAAAAAAAAATTAAAAAAAAGCGTGCTGTTGTTGAACTATTTTGCAATTTAAGTTAAGCAGGGTTGGGATTATGCATTCGCCCGCTTGCCAATGCATGTGCAAATCGCTTCGCGAGTGCTGATTGACAAAATTGTAAAAAAACGATTATACATATTAGTTCAAAAAAGTGATATCGGTCGATCTCTAATAAAGATGAAACTTACAAAAAGGTGTAGTATCTTGATCATCCGAGGAATAAAGCAACAAGAATCTAAAAAAACAAAGAGATAAAACATATAATATAAGTCCAAGATACAACCAGTGAGAATAATTACAATTTGGTATATATAAATTATTCTATTTTTATTTCCACAATTGAACGTATTAAACTATGAATTCTTACAAAGGATTTAATAGATGTTTCAAGTTTCATCGCAGAAATGCAGTGATCCATTGATACCCTGTTCAACAGAAAGTTTGTTTTCAAAATTAGAAAAGTGAAGTTTTTGGTAATATGCAAACACTTATAAATATTTTTTATCATGTTACCTATAGTTTATTCAAATTTTACAAATATGCATCTAAAGTTATGCATGTTCAAACAATTTTTTTATATAATAGGGAGACCAAAGCAGGAAGTCCAACCAGAAGCGGAACTTTCTGAACCGTTTTTGGGCCAATTTTTCCAAACCGTAAACAAACCTAAACCGTTTATTGTAAGATTTTAAGAATCTGAAGCGGAACTGAGCCGAATATTTTAAAAGAACCTGAACTTTAACCGAACCCTAACCTGTAAAAAAAGCGGTTTACTCCAACGTGACATCACAACGTGTACCGAGTTAAGGTATGCCAAGTTAGAAATTTAATGAAAAAATATAAATACTGATTAAATAAAATGTTGAATATGTCACATAACTTAGATTAAATGACTTATTGACCCCCATTTTTAGATTCAATGCAACTTATATTGTATTCGAACCGGAACTTTATGAACCGGTTTTGGAATAACAATGGTCGAACCGGAGCTGAACCAGAACTTTCATAATGCTTGAAACCGAAACCGAAACTAAATCGTATTCCGAAAAACTCCTTGAACCCGAATCGAACCTGAATCGGAAAAGTCAAACTGTTTGACTCCCTGAACAAAGTCATTGTATTTTTCTCCAATGAAATAACCGATGGTTCTCCATAGACAATGAAAAATGTGCTGTCCTCTTTTTGACAATTTTTATATTTAAAGAGAATTATAATTTTATGCGATATTTCGGCATAAGTATTGTATAGCGTCACTCATAATTCAACCCACCTCAACAGTATTAAGTTAATTTGATTGTAAGGAGCTCTAATTAATTTTTTTATCAATGAATCCTATTTAAAATTGAACCAAAAGACAAAATATTTATCTGAAAAATAAATGTGCTATGTTTTTTTTGTTGAATTCTTTAAAGTAAAACTTTATTTGCATTCTACTCTAAAAAATATATATAAGTGTAAACTTACCTTTTTTAAGAAAATTGATGTTTTCCATATATACAATTTTTATTCATCATAATAATCTTTTAGACCAATCAAACATATTTAATGAAAAAGTAAGAGTGTTTAATATCCTAAAAAATGAACATTTTATTAATTTTTACAGGAGAGTGAGGCAAGACTTCTGTTTAGTTTACAAAGCTAAAATTTCATTTCTCCGCGAACACCTAGTAGGAATACAATTAATTTGATGTAGTAATAAAATTGTAAAAATTTTGCGAAACCTTAAAATATGAACAATCTTTCACGTGCTGGTTTATTATACACACCATCGCAGTTCACAACAACATCATCGATTCGGTTTAGTGCGTTTTACGCAAGAACTGTTTTCTGAGGTATAAAATTTTTGGACAACACTTAAATTTATTAGTTTTTTCTTTAACTAAAACAAACGAAAAGTCAAAACAAGCCCCGACACCTAATTTGCTTACGCAAATTTTATTTTATTATCCCCTATACACCCCATAAAAAAGTATAACCACCTAAAAAATAGTGTGATTTCTATGAAAACTGCTGACAAGATTATTTCTTAATAGAACACGTCAAACAAGTTTATCACGGTTATCGTTTTTAACTGTTTATTAAGAAATTTAGTGATGCTGTACCCTTATTGTATCGTTAGTTTTTTATTTCATTTGGCGCTCGTCTAGAATCCTACCACAACGAACATTATTTGGGTTAGGGTGCCGGTTAGCGTTTGGGTTTGGGTGAGTCCAGTAATAGTGTTAAACAATATTACTTGACCTACCCACACCCAAACACTAAACGACACCCTAACCCACATATTATGCATTGCTTAATAATCATTTCAACGTTGTGGTAGGATTCTAGACCAGCGCCTTTCATTTTTATGGTCGATAATTTGCTTAATTAAGTTTAGCCTTCTATTTAATACGGCTTAAACTACTGTTATTGCTATGGATAAAGCTGGTAGCAAACTTTAAAATGGTCACCACACACATGCGAGTAAAATACCTGCTTTTACCTGTAAACATGTGACAATTGTTTGTTTTCTTCTAAACAATTCAGTAAACCCCAATAAAATATAAAATCAGTGTATACAAAGCTATACTTTTTGCAGACTGACCCATGTTTATATGTTTTAAGTTTGTAAGATTTGCATAATGAATTAACTTCTATTTAATTCATCTTGTTTCAGTCCCTAAACATATTCAAAAAATATTTGTTTATCCTTTTGATGTGGTGTTGATCGTAATTGCTCGAAACAACGTGTTTGATTTGTGAAGATGATCGCATCATGCAATTTAGCTGCATTTTGTTTGTTTCTGTGCCTTCATCTGGTGGCACCATTTTATGTACCTGGAGTGGCACCAGTTGAGTTCAAGGACAAGGAACCTGTTGAAATCAAGGTACGGCCGTCTTAAAGTAACTTCTTGCTTTGGTGCTTGGTCTTAGAGGATATTTGTTGCTAATGTTTTGTTATCCTAGTGAGTTTCAATTTGTAGTTTTATAATTTAACAAGTATTTGTTTTTAAATTCAGGCTGTGAAAATGACTAGTTCAAAAACCCAACTTCCGTATGAATACTACTCAATACCCTTTTGTGCACCAAGTGTTGTTGAATACAAAACTGAAAACCTAGGTAAGAAATAGTTATATAAAGCTCGGGTAAGGTTATTAGGAATATTTATATTTCTTAAAAAAAACTTTTTAAATTTTGCAGGAGAGATTCTCAGGGGAGATCGAATTGTTAACACTGCATATACTGTGAAAATGAATGAAGACCAAAACTGTGCCTTTGTTTGCGAAAAAGATATTGATGCAAAAATGGCAAAAAATATTATTCAAAAGATTAAGGAGGAATACTCTGTCCATTTGTAAGTGTAATTAAAAGAACATAAGGGTAATTTGATATCTTGCATTTCTGAGTTAGTGATTCTAACCACTTCGATAAGAGTTTGTTTATTTTTTCACCTGACCTTTGATAATGTAATTTTTTCTACTTACTTTCTTTAATTTTTCTACCTACTTTACTGCTGTCAAATTCCTTCATGATTATAACTCAATTGCAGAGAACTTAATTTGTAGAGCAATGCTATGGCAATATTAAGCAATTAATACAAGTATCACCTTGCAATTATTGATTTTCAAATAAAACAAAACCTTTTAGACTTGCTGACAACCTGCCAGCTGCAACCAAGTGGATTCTAGATTCACATGAAGAACAAATTGAGCATGGATTTAAACTAGGAATGGTATCTGAAAATGGAGTATACCTTAATAACCACCTTACTATTACTTTACTGTAAGTATAAAGTACTGTAAATATAAGTATATTATGTTCTAATTAATTTGCATTCAGCAAGTGTGGTGCTTTTAGGTATTGAGATGTCTAGTTAAGCAACTAAGCTAATATAGGTTTTTATATGCATCTAAACACTCTTGTACTCAGGGCTGGCTAACATGCGGCTCTTACGTTCATGTTGCACTTATGATTTGGTTTCGATTTCCTTTGGTTAAGTTAAGGTTTATTGTCAGTTTCGACTTAGACTGTTTGTATTTTTAGTAACACTTTTGAAACAAGATAAGCACAAAAATATGCCCAAATATTATTGATATACGACATTATATATATCAATAAGTTTGTATTTTTTCAATCAATGCATTGCGTTTTCTTCTAAATTAAAATGTTATCTTGGGTACACTATGCACGGATCTGTGATGTAGCTTGATAATAATGATGATACAAGCTCGTATCGAAACGTCTTAATCAAGATAATGTCTATCTACTTGACCTTTTTGGCTTTGCAATTTGATATCAAGCTAAATGTTATCTATTTAAGAAATAAAGGCACTTTTTTCGCGCTTCGTGCAATCGCTTTGTAAAGTGAGTAAGAAATGTAGTGATAGGCCCATTCATTTCATTCCATGTGTGTAGTGTAAGGTGTGGCTCTTAGCGGTTAACCAAGTAACAACTGCTGTTGTTATCTGATGGTTGGCCACCATCACTCTAGGTCAGGGGTGTGCAACCTTTCATACTGCCAGGCCAAATATGTGTATTCGGATTAGACCACGGGCCACTTGCATATCTCGTCGCCAAAATGTTGTTGAGTAGTCGGAAAACTTTTTGTTGCGGCCTAAAGTAGTCTTTTCAGAGCTACTTAAAGGCCCACTACGTAAAACCACTACAAAAAACAGTGGCGGATTTAGGGGGATAGTTGATTTTAAGGTGAAATATTATATGTGAAAATGTATTTCTATGCTTAATGACCAAAACACTGCCATGCTATATAAAACGGAATATACGCGCGAAATTTGCGTTTACCTAGAGTTAAAGTTGGCAAAAAGTATAGTTTTACAGGCTTACCAGACCACATTTGGTACGTGCTGGGTCTTTCCAATCTGAGCCAATTTAAAACATTATAATGTCCCACCAATTAATAAAATAAAGTGCAATGAATGTACGGCTATCACGCAGCCAACAACTACAGTACATGATAACACCAAGCTATTCAAAAATAACTCACAGCCCACAGTTGGCCTACCACTGTGCTAGTGACTACCACAAAAAAATTGCTTACACACGTACGTTGAACCGAACAATGCCACCTTAAAAGCGACAAATTTTCTCAGCTGTGGAAAATAATTTAGATCGAGATGTTCGTGGTAAAAACTACTTTTTAGCTGCGCTGAGAAAAATTTGTTTCTTTTTTTTACAACTCACATGATCATTGATATTGAATATAAAACAATTACATTTCAAATGAGCGAAAAAGATCAAACGGACATTATGCTTTCTTTACATGGCCACACGTAGCTATTCGAAAGCATTTCAAGAACAAAAAATTGCGGCGCTCAGTTCACTTTAACACAAAGTTGTGCACTTTCCGCAACAACATCCAAAACACATTTTGTAGTTTTATTTTGTTAGCAAGTCACATTCTAATTCTAATAAACTAAAAAATTACATGCTATATAAGGCGACCTAGACTAAGGAACAGTCAGGAAGTTTCAATATTTTAACAGTTACCTGAATGTTTAGTGTTGCGGGCCAAAAACCTAAGCACACCGTGGACCACATATTTTGGATCCGCGGGCCGCAGGTTGCACGCCCCTGCTCTTGGTCATACAGTATGAAAGCTTGTATTTGAATCAAAGGTTGATATAAAAGAAATAAAAATATGTTTTCTTTTTTAGTTACAACCATGATGCGACTGAAGAAACATACCGAGTTGTCGGATTTGAAGTGTTTCCCAAAAGTGTTGATCAGTCTGCTGTTAAAGATGGTGAAACTTGTAGCGTTGATGATAAAACTGCAAAGCAACTTGTGACTGAAGATACAAAAAAGATCAAGTATTCATATGAAGTCCGCTGGAAGGTATGGCTATTACTAATGATTTGAATACATGACCAACAATGTTGTTAACAAATAATTTAGTTATGTCAGTGGTTTTCAACGCCTGGGATACCACTGTACTGTGAATTCTATTCACTGCATCACCCAAATTTTGTAATTTTAAAATGAGCAGTTTTTCGAAAGAACAGGCTTGTAGAGAAGCTTGTAGTGTTATACAATTTTTTTGATTTGTGAATAGAGTTGAAAAACAAAGAGCATGATAGGCGTCGCAGTAATCTTAATTAATTTCTCCCAGACATAAAAATGAGTTTCTTTTGCAGTATTGCGCTCCCTTGAGACAGGATTTCGCAAGATTTCGCCCTCGCGTCTTACCTGTTTATAATAAAATAAATTCAAGCTCCTTTATTTGACACAACATGCAACATTGCTCTTTTTGGGTATTTTTTTAATTTTGCATTGTACACTGTTTTACCAAAACAACAAGCCTAAAAGTTTTATCTTCGGACAGTCCTAACCTTTTATGTGTTAAAAAAACAGCAAAAAAATTATTTTTTGCAAATAAAAGCATATCGCAGATAATTGCAATGATTTTGTTTAAAAAAGTTTAAAGCTATTTTAACACGAGTTTTTTTCATATAAAGCAAGTACTTTCCCATAACACAAAACATACAGTGCTAAACACAGATACCTTGAGCTAAAATCTATCTTCAAATTAGGACAAAAGAAAGTTGTAAAAAAAGTTGTATTCAGTCCTTGTTCTGACAAACCAAGCCCAATCCACCGTAAAAGATGCAAATATGAGTTAAATAGGCCTATAGAGACCGAGAACTAATCCAAATATTAGCTCAAAACTTGCTAATCACAAAATCACGAACCAAATTTCGCAGTTACTAAGCTACCACCCGACCCGTCGTAAATTAATGCAGTTCTAAGCACAAATATCTACCACAATTAGAGCATAGAAAAGATGGAAAATTCTGATGTTTAGACTTTGAGATCTTGGACAATGCACTAATTTGACTTATCATATCTGCTTAAGAAGATTAAAGTTAATAATACTTGCCCACCCGAATCCAAATGCTAACCAGCACCCTAACCAAAAATTGTGAAAAGCTTTCGGCCCTAATATATCACTGTAACAATTCTATATAACCTGGATGGGAATTATCTTATGCCCACCTGATTTTGGGCTTTTTCCCAGTGTTCAAATAATTATCAAATCAACGCTCCTTATTTGAGTTAGGGTGCTGGTTAGCGCTTGGGCTCTGGTTCGGGTGGGTCATGTATAATTATTTATTTTTGCATTTTTTTTTCTTTTGTGAATTTTCAGCAACTATTTTTAATTTGTCTACGGGGAAAAATTGTACCTTTTTACCTAAAGGTACAATTAGTGCATTGCCACTACCTCAAGGTCTAAATGTCAGACTCTCCTGCCCGTGGATACCCTAATTGTCATAGAACTTTTTGCTTAGAACTGCACTAATTTCTGATGGATCGGGTGAACTACACATGCGTGTAATTTCAAAGTAACCCACAAGACACTGAATATAGGCAGAAACCACACCAGGCGTAACATAAAAATTACTGCACAAAATATCAAATATTTATAGAAGTACTTGCAACCAATCTGCCGGCGCTCTATTTAGGGGGTAGCACCTCACCTAGGGGTCATTCCATTGCTACTGGTACAGTGGTGGCACCATATGTTATAGATTTTTTTTAAATTTTATATGTAGAATCTCTGTGCAATTCTATGAAAAGTGATGCCAATTTTACCGAAATTGGTCAAGTACTTTTTGAGATATCAGCAACTAAAAATTGGACCTTTTTAGGCTTTTTCGTGATCGCTCATGCGTAAAATTTAACTGCAAATTTTGTTTGACCTATTATGAAGGTGTTTTAAATGGTAACTTAAAAATTCCAATGCATATCAGTTCTTCGAAGTAAGCAGATTCTAAAAAGATATATTGTTGTTTGTTTTTGTATCACTACAGGCCACCAAGTGGCTAGTTTCACACATGACTTTTTGTAATCAGTCATGCATGACGAAACTTTGATCAGTTATAGCGAAAAATACTCTACTTCGATTTTTCTGCAACTTAGCTTAAATGAAAGGTAATTTTCTTGGCTTTCTAGCTTCCAAATATGAAATGAGATATTTGAGTAGAAATGACAAAATTTGATTGCTTTGTAATAGATTGCGAAAAGGCTTTATGACGCACTATTATAATGTATAATTATGAAATGTGATTGTCTGGTGCTTCCAGGAAGTCAAAAAAACTTTTAGAAATCTGCTGGTACAGCAATGCATACTAGAAGCCAATACATAGATCAATAATTTTAATCAATGTATGGCAAAATTGCTATTAATTGTTTTGCGACTGAAAACTTTATGCACAGTCAGCGAACAATACTACTTATAACACAGAGGAGGATTCTATTCGATGACAAAGAGCAAGATACTATACAATGTTAAGTACAAGTATATATGTATATTGGAAGACACCTCATATTCAAGTAACAGACTACCAAGAGCTTAAATCTTTAGCAATGTTATTGCAAAGCACTGCCCCTCATTCAGTTACACCAGGTGCAGGAACCTTTTTGGCCTCAAAGCAAGACCAATATGTTTTCCATTGGACCATGTTTTGTGACAGATTGTCATGTTGTGTTAACATCAAGAGGACAATACCAAATCTCCAAGTCTGATGGAAGCCTGATTTTGGAAAAGTGGTGTGACTGGTCTCACACATCTTTATAAGTTTTTGTAACTTGAAGCAGTGTGAATTGCAGCTAGTTTCAGTCATGATTTATGATCAAACCCAAGTTTATTTCCATCAAATTTTCAACCTTAATAAGTGATAGATCTTTAGATGTATTATTAGTTATTACTTAGTAATAAGGGTTACTTGGAACATACGGTGCAGTTATTATTGTTCAACTGAAGGAAGGGCAGTGCTTTGCAATAACATTGCGAAAGATTTAAGCTCTTGGTAGTCTGTTACTTGAATATGAGGTGTCTTCCAATATACATATATACTTGTACTTAACATTGTATAGTATCTTGCTCTTCGTCATCGTATAGAATCCTCCTCTGTGTTAGTATAAGTAGTATTGTGCGCTGATTGTGCATAAAGTGTTTCAACCGCAAAACATTAAAATTATTGGCAATTTTCGCCATACATCGATTGAAATTATTGATCTATGTATTGGCTTCTAGTGTGCATTGCTGTACCAGCAGATTTCTAAAAGTTTTTTTTACTTCCTGGAAGCACCAGACAATCACATTTCATAATTATACATTATAATAGTGCGTCATAAAGCTTTTTCGCAATCTATTACAAAGCAAACAAATTTTGTCATTTCTACTCAAATATCCCACTTCATATTTGGATGCTAGAAAGCCAAGAAAATTACGTTTCATTTAAGCTAAGTTGCAGAAAAAACGAAGTAGAGTTTTTTTCGCTATAACCGATCAAAGTTTCGTCATGCATGATTGATCACAAATAGTCATGTGTGAAACTAGCCACTTGGTGGCCTGTAGTGATACAAAAACAAACAACAATATATCTTTTTAGAATCTGCTTACTTCGAAGAACTGATATGCATTGGAATTTTTAACTTACCATTTAAAACACCTTTATAATAGGTCAAACAAAATTTGCAGTTAAATTTTACGCATGAGCGATCACGAAAAAGCCTAAAAAGGTCCAATTTTTAGTTGCTGATATCTCAAAAAGTACTTGACCAATTTCGGTAAAATTGGCATCACTTTTCATAGAATTGCACAGAGATTCTAAATATAAAATTTAAAAAAAATCTATGACATATGGTGCCACCTATGACATATGGTGCCACTTTTTGTCCATACGTAGCTCGGATAAAACTAATTTGGGCACATTTTGTTCTGTACATAGCTCGGATAAAATCAACTCGGGTATTTTTTTAAACCTTCTTGAAGTAAAAATGTGGTACCTATGGTATTATATGTAATAATATTTGCAAAATAGTGATAAACTGGGTTTCGGGAGACGACTGGAGGTCAAATTTTAGTAAAAATTACTTTTAATTTTTTTGCTTGCTAGCGAACTTCCGTGAAAAAAGTGTGCAAGTGCCCACAATTTGGCGCAGAAAAAATGCGCTTAGCGGGAAGACTGGTTGTCACTTGTCAGCAAGTCGTACTATGGATTATTACTCAGAAGCTAGAATAAGTAATCCATCAGAATGACTGGTGGTTGTGTCTTGTTTAAGTAGTTCAGGCCCTGTCTACTTGGTCATATCATTCTCCGGGGCCACTTGTAATAACAAAACTAAACATCAGTTTTAGCTACTAACTACTTGGTATTTTATTTCACCGTCATCAATTTTTTTAAATGTCAGAAATAACTATATATTAAGGCATTTCATGCCATGCTTTGTTGGCATAATATTAAATAAAGAGTGTTTATGCTTGTTTTGATTGATGAATAAATGTTATTTATTTAGGAAAGTGAAATTCGCTGGGCCTCCAGGTGGGACACTTACCTGAGTATGGGGGACGTTCAGATCCATTGGTTCTCGATTGTCAACTCTATTGTTGTGGTTCTCTTTTTAGCAGGCAAGTACCCATGCCTCCTTTTACTTTTGAAATTACAGACAAAGTATTTTTATCTGATATATTTTTAAATAAGCTGCAGGCTAGCTTAGTATCTCCACTCTTTCGTTGTTATGCTAAAATTTATCATCATAGCAGAAATTCTTTATTTTTCACCATACTCGATTTTATCCACAACTACATTCTACCAATTGTCCGCAGCTGTCTTGCTATTCAACAAGTTTAGTTTTGTATTTTTTAGTTTGCTTCTAATGTGGCAAAAACGGTTTGTGAAGTTGAACGAGTTCCAGTTAAAAGTAACAAATGACCTTACATACACTGAAAATATTCATACAGAAGATTTCATCTCAACAACAAACAACATTCCTATTTGTTCCAACTAGTGGTTCTTAACCTTTTGACATTGCCCTGCTGCTAAATAAAAACAAATTCTTTTACGGACCACAAACACTAGAATTTATTTTGCTGAATTATACAAAACTTGCACTCAGTCATGCAAACATTAGGAAACATCGTAAAAATACCTTACACAACAAGTTGTATTTTTTCTGTGCTATGAATCAGAAATATTATGTGGTTTCTCAGGATGAAAAATCAACACTAAATTCATGTAAATGAGTTAAATTATTATTTATTAAACTGTGTGCATCGAGAAATTAATAAGTGCCCCGCAAAACTTTAATAGTTTTAAAATAACCTATTTGTGTTATAAATACTGTGCTAGTCACATTTTTGTATTACAAATAGGCAATTCGCAAACATAGCCCAGCATTCGCATTATTAGATAACTGAAAATTACTATTCTATTAACTGTATAAAAATGTTTAAAATTGGTATTTAATAGGTGTTCTAGCGATGATTATTGTGAGAACTTTACGTCGTGACATTGCACAATACAATAGAGAAGATGACGACCTTGAAGATGCACTTGAAGAAACAGGCTGGAAGTTGGTTCATGGCGATGTTTTCAGACCACCAAAGCGGGTACAGATACAGTTAAATATAATTTAAAAAACAGCTCCTAGAGTTATTTGTAAATATTGAATTCCAAGGTCTGACACGGCGTTCTATCAATAATAAGAAATATTTGATTTTCGTTATAGAATTAACCGCGTTTTTTTGAGTAGAGTATTTACATGCTTTTGAGCCAGAAACTTATACCATCATATTCATGCGATACTGTAGACCATCGATGGCCGACAGGCGGCTTGCGAGTTTTATGTGGCTCTTGGTTTGCGTAACACTTTTTAAACAAGGCAAACGCAGAAAGTATTTCTTTTTTTACTTTGCGGAAACATTTATTGTGTTTCTGTGCAGCCATAACGCTGTGGGTTAATTAGCTCCCACAAGTTTATTGCCCAAATAATTGTATGGATAAATGTGCATTTTTTTATCCAATGCGTCTCCTTCTAAATTTAAATTTAAATTTTTTTGCAGATCATGCTGCTGGTTTCATTCATTGGTGCTGGAGTGCAGTTGTTTGGAATGACGCTAGTAACAATTATTGTTGCAATGCTGGGGATGTTGTCACCATCCAGTCGTGGCTCACTTCTCACTGCTTCGTTTGTCCTTTTCATTTTAATGGGGTAAGCAATTTAGCTGTTTTTTTATTCGTTCAATGAGTCTGTTCATTAGCTTCTTTTGTTGATTTGCTTGTTGTTAAAAGTGCTTCATGTGTAAGTTGGTAAGTTTTTAACCAAAACAAGTGAAAATAAATGCCCCCTTGTTATTATGCACTTAATATAACTTTAATGTCCAGAGTGTTCGGTGGTTTCTATGCTGGGCGACTGTACAAGAGTCTGAAAGGTCAGTTGTGGAAGAGGGCTGCGCTACAAACTGGTCTACTTTATCCCGGGATTTGCGCATCTGTGTCATTCATTCTGAACTTCTTTATTTGGGGAAAGCACTCTTCAGGAGCAGTAAGTTTAGTGAAACCAATAAATAGTAAACATATTGTGTTTCAAAATCAAAAAATTGCCATTTACTTTCCATATTTAATACAATGCATCCGTCCGCCATGTTTAATGATTGCAAGACATTTTCAATGGGTTGTTATATTAATTAACGCTCTGCTTTAGGTGCCCTTCACTACAATGCTTGCAATCTTGGCCATGTGGTGCGGCATTTCTCTTCCCCTGCTTCTATTTGGCTTCTATTTCGGATATCGCAAGCAGCCTTATGAAAATCCAGTTCGCACCAATCAAATTCCCCGCCAGGTCCCAGAGCAGCAGTGGTATATGAATTCCTTTGTCAGGTATACTAAATTTTTCTTTGTTCAGCCAATTTTATTCGCATTTGTTGTTTTTTTTAGATACGATATCTTAAATTTAGCTTACTGTTTTAAATAAACTATTTTAAGATACCAACATTATGCATTTATTACAGTTTTTATTATTTACAGTGTTTTGATGGCCGGAATTCTTCCTTTTGGAGCTGTTTTTATTGAGCTCTTCTTTATTTTCACGGTAATAATTTTTGTGTGATACTTTTTGTAAAATATAAATATGTTTCTACTGATGCACATATAGCAGGGGTTGCCAACCTATCAGACACCAAGAGCCACATTTGTTGCTTGGTTAACCGAAAAGAGCAACACCTTACACCAGGGGTTCCCAACCTGTGGTACGTGAAGGTTTTTCAGGTGGTACGCGAGTATAGCTTTCGTTTTTTAAAAAAACCCGGACTGTCAACAAGAAGCACAGTTGCTTTAAATAGCCGTACAACGCCGTGGAACAGCAGTGGGCGTTAATTATGCCAAATTACTGCTCTTGATAGATATCATCAATTGTTTTATAGCATAATCTACAAATAGCGTTGAATAATTCAAGTTGGAGGCTAAAAAAAATAAAATTTGATTCGATGAAAATAGTTGTTCTGCAAGAAGTGGTACGCGTGGTAGTACAGAGTGTCCGATTGGTACGTTATACATATTTTTTTGCGTTGTTCTTGTTTCAAAAGTATTGCTAAAAATAAATTGGCCTTAAGGCAAACAATCTGTGTCGGAACCGGTAATATTCCATACCAAACGAAATCGAAAATTCTAAAAAATCATTTGTGCAACATGAACGTAAGAGCCGCATATAACTGGGTAAAGAGCCGCATGCGACTCGCGAGCCGCGTGTTGGACACCCCTGACATATAGTGTTATCCAAATTTTCTTACCTTCAATTGAAATATGTATGTTTCCACAAATCTTTTTTTTGCAAATAACATCTGTTGGGGGTTTTGCTGTTAAACACCTTCAAGCAGTCGGTGCTATTGGTTAATGTTCGTACTGGATATGTGACATTTTCAATACTGGGAAAGAAACGAGTAACAATCATTCATTATATATTATGTTGCATTGCTTCCGACATACAACGCGCTCGCATAAGACTATGCACTATTCATTTCATTTCCTATATACCTACCAGGCGTGATAAAGTAGCTGGCGACCCATATTCACCAAGCTTATCGTCCTTGGGTTTTCACCAAACATCCAAACATGTTTTCAACAAACATTTTGTCCTTTTTTACCGCTTTTGCAAAACCTTACTGTCGACCAACACAACTTAACACACGAAATAGGTTCTTTACAGCATCGATTCTAAAACTTTTTCGGTGACTTTATGGTATTTGTGCGTTGTACCAGATCTACTTTTCTTAACTATTGCGATTAAAAAACCTTTAGTGTGTCAACAGTTGAGAGCAGGGGTCGGCAACCTTTTTCTAGTCGCGGGCCAAAACCAAACTCAGAAATGTCTCTGCGGGCCGCACAAAATGTTAACTAAGAGTTGTGTTCTTGAAACAACAAACTGTGAATAAAGCGGATAATTTTTTGCACTTAAAGACGGTTTAATTACATTTTAGGAGGCAGTAAAGTGTTGTCCGCGACGCACCTGACAGCCTTTCACGCCACAACGGCAAAGAAGCGCTGCACTTTTTTAAGGACAGCATCAAACCGTAAACGAACCGAATGTATAAGATCATTCGCGCAAAGCGCCAAAATTTTTCGCACATAATAGTTAAAATAGTCAAAAAGTGTATGTAAAATGGTCTCGTGTATAGTTTGTCAAATACTCGGCGGGCCGGATAAATTCATTGGCGGGCCGTAGGTTGCCGACCCCTGGTTAAGAGGGTACATTTATTTACAAAACTAACAAACGAAATCATCCTATCCATTTTATTAAATGATAACGTTTAATAGAAACGCAGGAGTATAGAAAAAAAATAGAATTAAAAATAAATCATTTACTTATCATTCACCACTATTTATTCGCCAGTTTAAACGACACCTCTTAACAGCATTCTGTTATTCCGCCCCTTTTTACCGCAGGCCATCTGGGAGAATCAGTTCTACTACCTCTTCGGCTTTCTTTTCCTCGTCTTTGTCATTCTGGTGATCGCCTGCAGCCAAATAGCGATCGTCATGGTTTACTTTCAACTTTGCTCAGAGGTGAGAATCCCTCTCTTCAAGGACTTTAAATGTGGCTACGCATTTCAACCAATCTCCCTTTTTTAAGATTAAAAAAAGCAATACTTAAACAAGGCAATGGTTCTCTTTAAAAAAAATTCTTGCGATGTCTTAGGACAAGTTTGTCGGACTTGACAATTTCACTAATTTTGACTAATATCTCGCACCAAAACTAATTATTTTTTGTTTGCTCTGAAAATAATAATCAATTGCTGCAGGTTTTTTGGCAACATTAAGTTCAAATACTAAACACATGTCGGGGAATAATAATATGTGTAAACACTTTAATATTGAAGCAATTGAGTTTAGATCATAGTGCGCCCCCTTTGAAACAACCTGCCAGGGCGCCGCGGCACACAGTTTAAGAACCTTTGTATTATGGTATGTAGCTAAACCACACGTCGCTAATGGGTTTTATATTGTCCAGGATTATCACTGGTGGTGGAGGTCCTTTATTGTGTCCGGAGGTGCGGCAGTATACGTTCTACTTTATTCCGTCTTTTACTTTCACACACAGGTAAGCTTGGTGTATCTTATTTGCTAATACAACTGCTGAACAACTAAACTGGGTATTGGGTAATGTTAATTTTTTTTTTTTTTGAGATTATTTTACAATATTGCACTCAATCGCTTTTTGTTTGTTGAAAAAAATTGAAGGGAATAGATTTATTTATTTTAATAATCTCTGCTACATAACAGTATTTTTAATTTACCGCAATTTGCTACCACACCTACACTAGTACTGTAACTTGTTAACACAGAAAAATAAAGTACCCCCAATTACATCTTGTGCATCAATAGTCGTTTATCTGTTCCTAGTTGTTTAACAACCACGATTTAACCGCAGATTTCACTATAACGGTGCGAACTTCTTGACTGTTCTATAACTATTTCGTAGTGAAGTGTGTATTGTGTATTTAATTAAAATTCATTAGCTAACACTATATCAGCGCTTGAAACGACAAAGTAATTAGGGTAATTTGTTCCATTATTTCATCGCTAACGAAGAGTCGAGAGTGTTAAGCAGTGTTCCCTCTAAGAAAATTATCTACTGCGCAAGAATATTTTTGTAGTGCGCAAGATTATTTTTCTAGTGCGCAAGATTATTTTAAGGCTGCGTTGGCAGGTGTCCGCGGTAGATCGATGTTTTTGTATTGGGGCAAGGCGTGAAAATTTTAAAGATGACGTTACAAGTTAAATATGTGCAAGGATATGGCAACAAAGCGGTCACGCGAATTTTTTTTTGTTGAATATTTGGGTTAAATTGACAAAAGTCTACTTTTTTTAAATAGGATGCCTTTAGGGCACAATCAAGATTCACGAACTATTCGCTCATTTGCCGTTGGTCCATTGAACACACAGCTGTATATGCACAGAAATCGTGTAGAAACTACAATTGTGTTAAAAATTTACTTCCTAAAAAATGCATTTCGCTTGTATGATCACGAATTATTGTCAAACACTCCACTGCTGTGTTCGGCACTCTTTGAAACTCATTTTTTCTTTAATCTTGGTTTTCCTGAGTAGACATTTAATTGTACGTGAGATAAAAAAAAAACGTACACAGTATGGATGATGAAGACCAATTGGACAAAGTAATTTATTACGTCACAATTGTCAATGCGGATTTGATTTGGTTACTTGCTTTTAGCTACAAACTTCAACGAAACATGGCTAATGCGAAAAGCTCAAACTGTTGTGGCAAAAAAACTGAAGATATTTTAGTTCTAATTTGAGAATGATGTAAGTGCGCAAAAGCAAATTTTACTGCGCAATTTGTCTGGTGTTGCTGCGCAATTGCGCAGTTGCGCACCTTAGAGGGAACACTGGTGTTAAGTGAGGGACCGCAAAACAGCAAGGTATATCGACGTGCATTCAAACCTGTTTCGAAACTTGATTTGTTTTGTTTGTGTAGTTGAGCATTACCGCTTTCGTCCCAACCATCCTCTACTTCGGCTACACCTTCATAATCGTCTTTACGTTCTGGGTGCTGACTGGAACTATCGGCTTCTTCGCTTCCTACAGCTTTATCCGTAAGATCTACGCCCAAGTCAAGATCGACTGAGTACCACACTTTCACGCTGCGCCACTGAGCGGTTGTCATGTTTGTGAAGACTTGCCGCTTGGTGTCCCCGTGTGTCAATAGAAAGAATACACACACACAACCTAGTTGTCTTTTATGCACTTTGGCCTTACCTGGCGCAATTCTATAGACACTGCTTCCGTTACAAATACCATCCAGCAATGGCCTTTTCGCTATGTTATTTTTCATACAGTAGTGTTTAGATAAATCGACTAGAAAACATATTAATAAGGTAGTTATTTAGGCTTGTTTTTTTGTTAATACAACCGCACGCTTTATTTTATTCGGACAACAAACCTTTCATCTTATTTTGATGAACATTTATTAAAAAAGCAAACAATAGAACGAGTAATTTTAACCGCTTTCAAGCTTTTAGTGTGTATTTCTTGCACAACATACTTTTGCTTTTTTTGCTGTGAAAATAACGTAATTAATTTTTTTTTTTTTTTGGAGAGTTAACTTTAGCTTGTGTAACACTTTACCATTATTAGGCGGATGTGCAGCGAAAAACGTTGTAATGTAATCTGAAGAGATTTATTTCGTAAATTCTTGAATCTAACAACCAATAATATACTCAAAAATGATTTTGTTTATTGTCGTATTTAAAATGCGATCGTTATCCTTCCTGCTAAACCGTTAGTGGTTTATTATATGCGATTTATTAGAATAAATATGTGTGTGTGTACTGTGTATATTACTCCCAGACTTGCTGTACCGTTTTATTTATTTAAACAGACACAATCTAACAGGTAAAACGTAAAATGGTCAATTTCCTAGATATTTTAATAGCAATATCAAGTGGCATGGAAGCCCGGTTTCTATAATACTGTATTAAAAATGGTCGTACTGATACACGAAATCATACTTGGTATGTTGCTGTGTCAGTAGCTTCCGTTACTTTTCGATCGGGCATCAAAATAGAGTTAGCAATGTCTAAAATTATTTTGACTGCAATGCAGAAATTTGCCACATAATTTTTGACCAACAATGTAATGGAGATAATAAATACTAAACCTTTTATTTTGGCCCATTGGCGCATTTCTTTGTTTTTTATATAAAATTGTTTATTTCCACTGCATTGCAAATTGAGAAGTCCGTTGAACCGTACAGCAAGACTTCCAATTTTCTGTGGCAGTATTGTATCACGGCCACGGGCAAAGTAATGCGCAGTGTAAAATTTTTACTCGGCGGCTCTTTTGTTATTTTGTGTCGTACACACTGCGTTACACGTCTAACATGTGAATTGGTGTACTGCAGTTAGGGCGTTAAAACCAACTAAAATATCATTTTAAACATGCCTTGCTTATTCTATTGTATTTTAAGCGGTTCATCGTTTTTTTTTTCACTGGTTCCAACATTTGTTTTGTTAAGTCTGAAGTTGTCAAAATTCCGTTTATTTGTGTTGCTTTGTCACGTTGTGTATATACCTTACGCTATACCAACCCTTCTGGACTAGAAATTCGGTTTTATGTACTCCCTAAACATCACTGCTTTGCAAAATTAATGCTATTGTATGGCAGTGTTCAAGCGAGATGCATACGGAGAATATACCTTTGTGAAATAGTTTAACTTTTATTCTGTTTGTAGTAATTAGCAAGTCCTGTGTGTTTAAATGATAGGCCAGTAGGCCTACTGCTAAGTGTAGAAGGTCTCTTGAGTTTAACTGCCGGTTGTCACAGATTTAAATTCACGTCGTCTTGCTTGAATTGAGTTGAATGGTCACTAATTTTATGTTGGCTCGCAACTATTAGATAATCTATAAGCATAAATGCTTTTTCTTTAGTAAGCAAACTGTTAGCGGTCGCAGGCACCAGCAACCCAAAACCATCCTACCGATTAATGCTAAGTTGAACGCTTGTATTTCTAGATTGATTTCATTAGTCCGGCTTAATTATTCTAATGAGCTGGTTGGCCTAGACGACTTCTGCACAATAAGTCTGTCACTAAGTACGGGGGTTTCTCCTGTCATAACTACAGGCGTTTCCCACGGATGTAGATAAAAATCGTGAAAAAGAAATGCCTTGATGAATTACGCAATAGAGTTGAGTTGCGAGGAACTATATATATGACGAAGCTCAGAAATAAAACTTCATCCAACTGGAGTTGACTCATCTTGCAGTTATAGGGCCTACTGCTTGCTGTCGGAGTGGTTATTTACTTGCTGATTAAATTCTAGGATCATGTAGATGGACCTATACACATAATAAGTTTGTTCTACAGTTTTCAAGCTCAACTTTTTGTTTTGGTAATTTCAGAATAGTCAATTAACCGTGAATAGCAATAGAGTGATCTCTTACAAGACATCAGGATTCCCATAGTTTTTAACTAGTTTAAAATGATAATTGATTAGTTAATATCCTGCTATAAGATAAGGGAATAATTGAACAAAACGCTTTGGTGGTTTGATATTTAAACATGTTTTAACTATGTATGGTATGTAGATTTTAGTTTTTTTGTACCTGTATCCCCTGTCTCCGTAGACATGCTGGAAAAAATTATTTTCCTAACGCTGTTATGCTTGTTACAAGTTTGTGCCCAAGAGGATTCTTCCGAAGGTAGGTGAAAACGTTCTCAGATTCCAGTCAAAGAAGATATTTATTATGATTGTGTGTTCTGTTTTGCAGGGAGTCTCTTTACTATAGAGATTTCCCCAGACTACCAGGCTCTATTGCAAGAAATTCTGGCAAACTTATCTGCGACACAGAATCTGACGATTTCTTTTTCGGGTAGGTTCAATCGCGCCATTTATTCGGGTTAATTATTTGACTATAGCCTAAATCACTTTTTTTAGACGGAAAGAGATGTTTTTGTTAAGAAACAATAGTCCAAATGAAGGACTGGCCTGGTTGGTAAATCATATGTAAAATCTTTCTAAATTTCTATATGGCCAACTCATAGGCTACCAGGTAGCCTAAACTAAATCTAACTGGCAAAGCAGATTTTGAAAGGTGACATCATTTTTACGTAATTTTATGACATTTTACCAAAACAGAGTAGGGGAAGTGCGGAACCCATGGAACAGTTTGTTTTTTCGGTAATATCTTTCGATATACAACTCAAAAACACTCGCGGTTATTTTCTTTGGAAAGATTACAACTACGGGCATACCTGCATAAAAAAATAATTTAAATCTGACATATCGTTCTAAGCTTTTTTTAAATATAAAAAACGTAACTTTTTGTACCATCGGTCCCACCCCACAGGACCTATGGAACTAGAAATAGTGGCACAAGAAAATTTATTTTAAGAAATAAAATAAAAACACATGGAAACAAGCCCAAAATGCTAAAATGATATTTTTTTTTATTTCTAGTAGAATTTCCAACCCGGGTTTATTATATCAATTGTTTTTCTTTTTTAGGAGAACATATCTGCATATATAATAATAGTCAAATGTGCGATTTCGTCGAGTCCCGAGTCTGACTCTGACTTTACAGCCTATCCACCAATTTACGTAACTAAATACGGTGGCTATTCCGCTATTACAAACTGCAATTGACGGCAATATCAGCTTTTGGTAGGCTACTGCGCATGCGCACGTCGGACTCGGGACGGGTAGTTTTACGTGGTCTTACTCGATTCCCGAGTCCGACTCCTTCGACTCCCGAGTCCGACTCCGCAGACCTGGTCCTCAGTGAACAACCCCTTATTAGATGTTCTTGTCTTTAAAGTTGGTATACTACTATCCTTTAAATGTAAGAATAAGATCACAAAATTTTCGAGAGACCAATGGAACAGACTGCTTCAAAGGTCCTCTAATCGCCATTTTTAATAAAAACAATCCTGGCTAGTCAGTACTCTGAATGCAATTAATCAAACTTACTTTCAACATGTACCTATAGATATCCCCTCTATCAACAAAAAAATATTCACTGCTTTACAATTACCTAAAGACTCTCAAAACACCTTACGAATATCAAGCTAAAAAGTACATTTTTCACCTAGAAAAGTGAAAAATTGGAATAAATCAACCATTTTCAAAAGCACAGTAAAACTGTAGAACTTTTTGGACAAAGCTCTGTACACAAAATCTCATTCCCACAACCAAAATTATATTTAGTTCTGCCAACAGGGGGCGCAAAATGCCAGTGTTCCACTGGTCCCCATGTTCCATGGGTCCCGCACTTCCCCTATGGTGTTAACGATTCCTTAACTTACTTTTGATGTAAACTGGAGATCTTGTACCCCTTGGTCTTGCCATGTTACTTTGTAGTTTTTTACCCACTTCGAAGCTTTTATTTAGCCATATAGTAAACAACCTTAAATTTGTACTGTCGGTTGTAGATTTTAACGAATGTGAACAATCGATCTCGCCATGCCATGAGAGTGCATATTGCACCAACACCAATGGAAGCCATAACTGCACTTGCCACACTGGTTACGAAGGGGATGGCACTGTTTCGTGCATGGGTAAGAAGTAAAAAATACTAAAACACGTTTCTAATTAGGCTTATTCACGGCCTACTTTACAAAAAAAAATTCTAGATAAAGGTTATTCAAACGTGCGCTTTTAATCTTAAAGAAAGGGGACCTTTGCTAGCTAAAATATTATTGTTTGTAAACAACAAGATTTCGTTTGGTTTAGATACGAACGAATGTGACCTGTCAGCCTGCGACACAGCGATCAGTAATTGTAGCAACTCCGTTGGATCGTACACCTGTCAATGTCTTGACGGTTATGTAAGCGGTGATGCAGACAATACAACCTGCGTCGGTAAGTCTATTGGCATATTGTGCTGTACAAAAAATCAACTGTTCAACAATCACTTATATATGCAATGGAAACATGTTATATATGCAATGGAAACAATACACGACGAAGGGTGAGGTACTGCAAAATAACATCTCAAGTAGTGAAGTCTTTTAGAGAAAAGCACGAAAATCGATTAGAAGACAAATGTTTACAGCTTAAAGAAAACTATTTATAAACACTACTGAAAAAGGTAACACCTCGCGTGTCATTTAGAGGCATTCTATGTAGGCCTCCAGGAGTCGGCAACCTTTCGTGTGCAGTATGCGAGTTTATCAATAGTGTAAATATACTCGCGTGCCAAACATCTTGCTATGTTTGGTTTTGCACTGGCAACCAGGGCTAAAAAATTGAACTCGAGTCCGACTTCAGCCAAATATGCGTTTTGGTCGAGTCCGGCTCCAATTCTACTGAGAAAATTTTTCCAGGGCCTAAGGCTGCAGCCTTAGTAGCCTAATGGTTAATCCCGCCCTTCCTGCACCGTAACCCAAATAATGGGCGTTTCTTTAATAATTGTCCTAGACCAGCGCCCCCAGAAGTATTAGCTATCAGTTTCGCTTCGAGCTTGTTTTTTGAGTAGCACAAAAAAACACACGTATTTACCTCGTAACTTTTAAAGTAATGCCCTGCCGTAACGCAGCTCACATCACGCCCTCCTTTTGAGCATTGTGACGTAATACGAACGTTTAGTCGTTTAACGCCCACAGAAAATAATGGTAATTAACAAATTACAACAGTTAACGAGTTAAGACACTAATTTGTGACACGAACTGCAAATGTGTGCAACCGTTTAGTTAGCGCTAGTGTAGTGATGTAATAATAATGTTATTTATGTCGTAGTGATAAACTAGTTGCGCTTTCCTAAGGTGATATATAACGCGCGCGTTAAATTGTTTGGCGTTCCCTGAAAATCATCTCGCGTGCCCGGGGTTGCCGACCCCTGACCTATGTCCTATCTAAAATATTCTCTTATATGGGCCGAATAAAATACTGTTACATTATAGTTTATGGACGTAAAAAAAAGTTTCTACATTTGTGTTTCCAGCTTTTCACCTCTATTTTAAGCAATATTTGTCGTTTTTTGCAGGCGATTTTAAGTATTTTGCAAACTGCAGTTTATAGAAACTACGCACCATATTGTAGTGGCAAGCTTGTATTCGGTCAGCGTGTTCTGATGAATGTAAGTAGTTGCCACGTGCGCGACACGCAAACACAAAACACACGAAAAAGGCAAATGCGAACACGTACATAAAAAGGCATAAGACACGCTTCGCTTAACATGCTGCAGGGGCTACATTACTCCCCCCCAGAAGCGGGTTAAAATTTTTACGTGGCCGACCTCGTCTTCTGGGAACGTGCAGTTGCACTGGTTGCGTTGGGTCTACATAAGCAGGTTTAAGGCGATCAACAGAGATAGTTTGTCGCTGTCCCGCAATGTCTACAACAAAATACTTAGCGTGGCGTTCGAAAACTTTATAAGGGCCCTCATAAGGAGGATTTAAAGGGGGGCGGTAACCATCTTTGCGAACAAAAACATATGCACAACTTAACAAGACACGCGGAACATCAATGATAACATTACGATGCTTTGACATTGGCGTGGGGAGAAAGTTACCAATTGAGTTTCGAAGCGTTTGAAGAAACTCTGTCGGCTCACCCAAGTTAGTTGCGTGAGGGATAAAATCCCCAGGCAGGGAAATAGTTGTTCCATAGACCAACTCCGCGCTTGATGCTTTTAAATCTTCTTTTGGCGTAGCCCGAATTCCTAATAGAACCCAGGGCAATTCGTCTATCCAGTTTGCTGCCTGCATTCGTGCCATTAAAACGCTTTTCAAATGCCGATGAAAGCGTTCGACGAGACCGTTGGCTTGGGGATGGTAAGCTGTAGTGCATCTATGCTTAATTCCAATAAGTTGAGTGACTTTAGCCCACAGCTGCGACGTAAATTGTGGCCCTCTATCGGAGGACATTTCCGAAGGAACGCCAAAGCGGGCAATCCAATGAAATGCAAATGCACGTGCACACGTTTCTGTTGTAGCGTCAGGCATTGGGACTGCTTCCGGCCACCTGGAAAATCGATCTACAATTGTTAGCAAATACCTGTTGCCTTTCGATGTGGGTAGAGGTCCAACGATATCCACGTTGATATGTTGAAATCGAGCTGTTGGAATGGGATAGGTCTCCAATGGTGAATGAACATGGCGTTGAACTTTTGCTGTTTGACACTTGATGCATTGTCGGCTCCATTCCTGTATTTCTTTGTTTAAGCCATGCCAAACAAACTTAGATGCTATGAGCTTTTGAGTTGCACGAATAGACGGATGGGCTAGACCGTGAACTGCGTCAAAAACTTTTTTTCGCCAAGTTTTTGGTATAATAGGCCGTGGACTACCTGTTGAAATGTCACACAAAATAGTTACACTGGACGATCCAATACAAATATCTTCGAGTTTTAATTTTGAAATAGCGGTACGGTAGGCTTGCACTTCCGGATCCTGCTGTGCTGCTGCTAACTGAAAGTAATCAATGTCAATTAGGTCCTGCTGAACCGAATTAAGAAATACACGAGAAAGTGCATCTGCGACCACATTTTGCTTACCTTCTACATGTCTGACGTCTGTAGTATATTCGGAGATCGCAGTAAGGTGGCGTTGTTGTCTCGCAGACCAAGGATCAGCAACTTTTTTGAAAGCAAAGGTGAGAGGCTTATGATCGGTGTACGCTGTAAATGCTCTTCCTTCGAGAAAGTAGCGAAAATGTCTGACGGACAGGTGCAACGCAAGGAGTTCACGATCGAACGCACTGAATCGAGTTTCGGCTGGTCGTAAATGCCTGCTAAAAAATGCAAGTGGCATCCACGTATTGTGAATGTATTGTTCGAGAACTGCCCCGACAGCTGTTTCGGATGCGTCGACTGTCAAGGCGGTTGGAGCCTGGTGCTGCGGATGAACCAGCGTAGTGGCATGCTCCAGTGCTGCTTTTGCTTTGTTGAAAGCACTCTGTAGTTCATCAGTCCAAACTAGTGTCTTGCTTTTTGTAGACAATGCTTTGTATATCGGGGACATTATTCGTGCGGCAGCTGGAATAAATCTGTGGTAAAAATTGACCATACCTGCAAATTCTTGTAGTGCTTTAAGTGTTGTTGGTTTTGGAAAGCGACGGATTGTTAAAACTTTGTCTGGAAGTGGTCTTGCTCCATTGCAGTCGACGCGATGACCAAGGAAATCAATTGTAGACTTTCCAAACGAGCACTTGTTTAGGTTAATAACAAGTCCGTTATCTGCAAGTCTTTGAAAAATTTGTTTGAGGTGTACGAGGTGCTGCTTTATTGACTTACTGGCAACTAGAATGTCGTCTAGATAAACGAATGCAAAATCAAGCGTTTGACAAACTGTATCCATAAGGCGTTGGAACGCTTGTGCGGCGTTTTTTAACCCAAACGGCATACGTAGAAATTCAAACAAACCAAAAGGTGTGATCACCGCAGTTTTTGCTATATCTGCTTTGGCAACCGGTACTTGATGATAACCTCTTACCAAATCAATTTTAGAAAATACTTTTGCTCCCGCTAAACGTGCGGAGAAATCCTGAATATGCGGTATAGCATACCTGTCAGGTTGGGTAGCTGCATTCAATCGCCTGTAATCGCCGCAAGGTCTCCAGTCGCCAGATGACTTTGGAACCATATGAAGTGGTGACGACCATGGACTAGATGATCTCCTGATTATTCCTAATTCCATCATTTTCCGAAATTCGTCCTTTGCTATTTGCAACTTTTCCGGAGATAACCGTCTTGCTCTTGCGTGCACTGGCGGGCCTGTTGTTGGAATGAAGTGTTCCACTTGGTGCTTTGGAGCCACGCTGAATAGTGTTGGCGTTGTGATGTTTGGAAACTTTTCCAAAAGCTTTCTGTACACGTTGTTGCCCGAAACCAGCGTGTTTAACTGCGGCGCGCTTTGCTTTGCGTTGCTGATTGGAATGCTGGCAAATGATTTAGCATTCAGCAGGCAATTGTGCCGGAGGTCTACTAAGAGAGAATGCGCTCTCAAGAAATCTGCGCCTAAAAGAGGCTTTGCTACAGCGGCTACAGTAAAGCGCCAGCAAAATTTACCAGATGCCAGATCTAAACATATGTTTCTCGTTCCATATGTATTTATGTTACTTCCGTTGGCTGCGATAAGTTTGGGGCCGCTGGATTGCTTCCGTTTTTGAAGAGATGAGGCAGGGTAAACGCTGATTTCCGCTCCTGTGTCGATCAAAAAGTTTCTTGCGGATATTTTGTCCCATACGTAAAACAAATTCCCTCTTTTGCCGACCGCTGAAGCATTTAGTAGCGGCCGGCTGTGTCGTTTCCCTGAAACGAACAAGGTTGCTGACATTTCCTCGCTTTGTCTTTAAACCTTTCGTGGAAGAAACACAAACCAACGGATTCGTTCCTTTGTATTTTTGTCTTCTTCTTGATTTTTGCGATAGTAAACTGCTGATCATCATTTCGCGCTTGCCACAACATGTCAGCACGTTGAGCCAGAAAGCGAGGATCTTCGAAACTTTCTTTTACCAAAACAACACGAATGTCTTCTGGCATAGTTTGCAGAAAGAGGTATCGGAAAAGAAAGCATGGCACATGTCCAGCCATAAGCGAGAGCATTTCGTCCATCAGCTGCGACGGCTTGCGATCTCCAAGCTCAGTTATGTGCAAAAGCTTTGCTGCTCGTTCATACTCGGAGAGGCTGAATGTGCTCAGTAATCGCTCCTTTATTGCGTTGTACTTGTTCCTTTCTGGTGGATCTTCCAATAAATCGATCAGTCTACTTGCGGTATGCTGGTCCAAGGCAGATATGACGTGGAAGTACTTAGTTTCATCGCACGTAATTTTTCTTAAGTGAAATTGCGCTTCAGACTGTTGAAACCATACTCGAGGTTGCTCGACCCAAAACGTCGGAAGCTTCAGAGAAACGGCGCTTTGCATGCTTGAATCTTGATTTTCAACCATTAAACTCGTCTATAGCCAAGAAATTTCGTTTCTTGGACCGGGGTCACCAAATGTAGTGGCAAGCTTGTATTCGGTCAGCGTGTTCTGATGAATGTAAGTAGTTGCCACGTGCGCGACACGCAAACACAAAACACACGAAAAAGGCAAATGCGAACACGTACATAAAAAGGCATAAGACACGCTTCGCTTAACATGCTGCAGGGGCTACAATATATTTTTTTAAATATTTTTGCGAGTTTTCTTGCTTGTCAATTTTCACGTCCTGTGTTTGCGATTTGCAGACTTAAATGAGTGCATAGAAATGGACTCCTGTCCTACTAACTTTGAGTGCGTAAACAACGAAGGAAGTTATGTTTGCCAGTGCTTCGAAGGATTTGAACTGAATGTAGTTACAGACGAATGTGAAGGTAGCATTTCTTTTTATTTTTGTCTTTAAATGGTTTACTAACAATATATTATTTCTAAATGAAGTGCAAATGTTTTGGCATTGTGAATCGTAAAATAACGTCTCAACAGCTGTTGCATATATAGTTTACTGTTAATATCAGCGATATATAGTGTTACAATACTTTGAACTTAACCATACTATAGCCAGCCGACGAAAAAATATATGTCGTTAAGAAAAGCAAATATAAATACATTTTACATAATTTTAAAATACTTTTGATTTATAACCTATTTTTTCCCTTTTTAGCAACGGATTACTGCGCGATTTTGGGATTGATGCAAAACACGCTTACGCCGTTGTTTCAAAACCTGAATAATGGCCTGGTTTCCGAGGACGTTTTGACGGTAAGCTATTTCAAATTGGTAAAATGATGATCAACATATGAACAAACAATAAGTTGGCAGCATCTAAAAAATGAGATACATTTTTTATAATGACTATTTTGATGGTTAGAGCGAAGTTTTCACATGTGACATTGCACCAAGTATTATTTTGAAATAATTTCACCAAAAAAAAAAAAATTGGTCAGTTGTATGGCCTTTTTCGCGACCTTTGGATGTTTTGTCGATTTGCGCAACTCGTAGGCGGAGACCTTGACATTACGTCATGGATGGTCGGACAAATCGAACCTGTGAAAATCATTTTTGCGCAGGCGAAGATTGACGAGTTTAAAACTTGGGTTACACCGATGAACGTGGTCTCCGACTCCAGCAACTCGCTGTTGTCGCTTTACCCTTCGGTCAACTCGACTATCATCACTGATTTGGTGGACTACCTTGCTTGCGATTTCTCGGCGACATGCGTAGATAGCCTTTGCACTTGCAAGTCAGGCTTCGACGGAGATGGCTACGATTGCTACGGTGAGGTTTTCCGCAGACAGATTACGATTTTGTGACCCAGTAGTGCAGTGGTTCTTTCACCTTTTTATGGCTTACCCTCAGATATATGAAATAAAAGATTTTTCTGTAGGTAAATCACTAGAATGTCACTATAAACGGAACTGGAACAACACACATCAACTCTTCATCACGTAGGAAGTTATAAATGGATTTATTCCACTCTAATCTTACACTAAAAGAGTTAAGCAAAAATCAGATTCTTAAAGATTCTCAAATATGGTCTTATGGCGAATGCAATTTTAATAAAACTAAACCAGTGTAGGTTATTTTTAAGAAAATGCCTTTAAAAGTGTGATGAACAATGAAGGTTGCCCGCATATCATGCAGCATTGCCTTGATGAAACACAACCTGCCATTAACGAGTATAAATTAATACAGCATTTTTTTATTTTGCTTATTCCACGCCATAAAGATGTTGACGAGTGCAGTTTGGGGACGCATAGTTGCGCCGACAACGCGAACTGTTTGAACAATATTGGGTCATTTCACTGCTATTGTAAAAAGGGCTACTTCGGGACCGGACAAGTGGGATATTGCAACGGTAAGTGCATTTGTTTTCCATCATTTCAACCCTTGCCTGCCAGATTCAAGTTGAAAATACTTGCCCGTTTAGGCACGCATTTCAGGAGTTGCTTATAACAAAAAGTTAATAGAATTGCTTGATTTTCTATTGAATCAGGTGCGGTTACAGGATTTTTTTTGGATGTGGCCACTTCATAATTCTGGTTAAAGTTTAAGGTTCCAAAGGTGATTTTTTTATACAAAAGCTACATTTTCAAGCAATGAGAAAAAATTCTTTTAATCGCTTCACGAGTCAAATTTTGAATTTTGGAGGGTGCGAGAGGTCGCAGGACGCCTTTGGGCTAAAACTATAACAAAAAAACAAAAAAGGTTATATATACATATTAGAAACACAATTCACACTAGCGGGGATCGCAAATTTTTGTTCTACTTATGTATACGGTAGTTAAAATGGGCAAAATAATCCAGTTTTTTATTTTTTATTATTTTTAAAGGGATGGGGAGAATGGCCACGTATCCCCTGGACCGGCCCTTGATAGCTATATAGTCTGGGCAGTATTTATATTTATGTACCGCATATCATATGCTAGAATAATGGCGGGCGGGGTATAGGCCTATTTATTTCATATCACAAAAAATACTGACTCTGATTACTTGCCAAAACAGTTAAATTTTTTTTTTATTTGTTTCTATTAAAAGTTCACAAGCGTCCTTTTTTTGCAATATATATATATTTGTATTATAAAAAAGCAATTGAACAGCTTCTCAAATAACCACAACCTGTTAATCATGTCATTTTAATTGGCTTTATGTTTGCCAGATGTGGACGAGATGTTCGTCGTTAAGTTTGCGCAGGCTAATGTTATATTCAATGCCCAGCTGCCCTACTTCATCAATCTTGCAATCAACGACTCCCGACCTGCAGGTAAAAAGTTCAAAACTTCACCTTTTTAACCAAACATATTGGTCAAACAAAAATGAACAGTATTTGTTGATAGCCGCTGTCTAAACCTGGAAAGCAGGCGGTACTTTTTAACGATAAATTGTATAGCAAAGTTGATAATTTTCCTAAATTTTAGCTTCACTTTGTTTCTGTGGTGACTACCAATAAACTTTAGAACGCAATACACGGGCTTTCTCAGTCCTTTTTGTCATTTTAATATTGACAAATTTTCGCACAACCAAAAGGTAATACAATTAGTCTGTGAAAAGTGCAATCTTATTTCCAGTTTTAAAATTACTGTAGTCCAATCTCCTGCAGGTCGACAAAGATTTATACTTGTTTGAAATCAAATGCTTTGCACTAATACCCAACGGCGTGATGATATAAATTTTATAATCCTAAACCAGTGGCTCTTGAACTTTTTTTACCGCGGACCCCTAATTTTTTTTCGCATGGCGTGGACCAGGAAAGGCAAGAAATCTTTAGAGGTGACGTCATGCATTGACGTCACAATACAAAAAGACTTCATAAGTCTTCTGTTTTCGGTCCAAAGAACGTGAAAGTAAAATGGGCTTGAAATGCACAAAAGTTTTATTTGCATTTAAACTCATTTCGTTGAAAAATTGATTGCTTTTTAAACTTACACCTATATTTAAATTCGGCCCTCATGGACCCCCTAAAACTAGCTTTGTACCCCAAGGGGTCCAATCCAAATTTAAGAAGCCTCGATCTAAACGTCAGCAATTTTTCCTCGTATATTATGCTCTATAGGATGCCCGACTGAACTAAAGAGCTTTTTGTTGGCATAGTGATACAAAAGCGGCTGGTTGCTTTGTGTGTTAACTTATTTAAAAACAGTTGTATGTAATTTATAATAAAACAGAAAACTAAGTAAAAAAATCAACTTTTTGGGCGTTCATTGACGAACTATTAGGCTACTTTTCCGTCAGCAATGTTGCCACACGTCCGTCCATGTTATTCGTTATATTACAGTTAGCTGAAAGAGCCACTAAGAATAATAAAATTAATGACTTTCTATGCAAGTGGACAGTTAAAGCTCAGTACAAGTAACCCCGAATCCCCAGCTGTACTTTAATTCTCCCGGCTAAATCGTCGCTTTCTGAAATGTGTTTTATCTCGCCTCTTTGGTTCTTTATCATGAAAAAAAAATCATGAAAAGTTAACTTGTCTGAATGTCTGGCCTTTGTGCGCACAGGCGTTTGCGCCGGCGGTCTCCAAGCTAGCGACTGCGGCAGCTCGTGTCCGGCCACGTGCGACAATCCCTCCCCGATGTGCATGGCCGTGTGCGTGCCAGATTCCTGCGACTGTCCTTCAGGCACCGTTAAAACCCACGCCTATTCGACGATATGCGTCGCTCAGGTTGGTTAGATGAAAGCGGTCTGGTCCATTCGCCGGTTGACCGCCGTGAAATGCCTGCTACGATAGGATGTCCGATATTATTAGATCGGAGCCGATACCCGATGCCAGGTGTTAGCATCGCCACTTGTCCGATACCGGTACTAAGGTGGTGTCAGTGGCTATCTGATACCAAATCATTATAGTAATTTCAGTATGATTTGCGATCCATAGTCGCGTTTTAGAAAAGTTGGGTAACTTATCAAAAAATAGTAGGTTTACCACAACTGTAGGTAATTGAACTTCGTTACACTAAAGCATATTTGGGCTTTATAATCTGGACAAAATTTATTTGAAACGTTACTCGTTTGCCATAATTATGGCGTCATTTAGTATCGGGTCGAATCGCGATACTGGTTGTTGAAAATATCTGGCATCTCTATCGGAAAGAAAAGTTAAGTATCGGATATCCCTATATATAGTATTTCTAATTAAGGTAATAGATTAGGAGTTGACATTGCAATGTGAACGTCATTTCAAAATCACATATACCTATAGTCCTATACTGACCCAAATATTTATTAACAAAACATGCAAAATAGACAATGAGGCATTTTTTCATTTCAATTTTGTTTTTTATAACTTACTGATTGTGATGTATAAATACGGAAAATTTCAGGAATTATGTGCTGACGTCGACAATTCGGTCGTCAATCCAACTGCGGATTTGCAATTCAATGGTAAATTAAATCAGTTTGAATTATAGGCCTACTTGGTTAATTAACATAAATATAAAACTGTTTTTTTTTTCAAATATGTATATCTTTATTTTTAACATTGTTTACAATCTGTACCTAGCGTCAAGTGTAATCTGTAGCTAACTTAGAAACTCAAACAATAGGTTGCATTAAAACTTTAAAATGTTAGCCATTATACGATAGTATATACTTGTATCAATAGGCGAACCATTTTTATTTTTAGATGTTTCGCTAAAATCTTGGTTAAACTGTATTGTTTCGGATTTACCATTACGGGACGAATGGAATTATACTTTCATGTATCCGGATTTCGTGGCTGAATTATTTGTGTGAGTATTCATTTTGTTTCCACTCACTTAATGTTTTTTTTTTCCAAAACCAATTAGTGAAAAAAGTGTTGCAAAATAGGTAAGGGTTGTAGGCCTTGGTGGGAATATAACCTTCCGTGACACAGGCGCAAGACCACTGACCGGTGTTCCCTCTAAGGTGCGCAACTGCACAATTGCAACTAAAATATCTTCACTTAATACATGTTTCGTATTTTTTTGTCTATCTAATCGTTTTTCACCATCCATGTTGTGTTTTTTTTTTATCTTACGTAGAATGAAATGTCTACCCAGGAAAAACAAGCTAACAGGGAAAAAAGGATTTTAGAAGAGCGCTGAACACAGCAGTGGAGTGTTTAACTCTAATTCGGGATCATGAAACCGGAATGCGTTTGCATGTATAGCTGCGGGGACAATGGCTCTTACAAAATTATATTTATATAAATATATATGTATATAGCTGCGGACCCCCGGTTGAGAACTATGATTATAAACATTATGTAGTTAATTACAGTAGAACATAGTCTCAAACTCAAAGCTCTCTGAGGGACAATTGGAAACATGTGGATTGGCCCATTGGCCGCAATCACTCGATCAGGGCGGTGCAATATTGTCATAACCTTGAGCTATTTCGGTATATCTTTCGCGGTAAAAGGCCAGTAAACAGGACTTTGGAGCAGGCGTAAACGTTATAAAGCCACGGCTCCAGCTCCGGAGCTCTTTTTTATCATAGGTTAGCTCCAGCTCCTGAGCTTATTGATTCATCTGCTCCGGCTCTATTACGTCAAAACTAAGGTTTTAAGATAACCGCTTAATTTGCAATATCTAGCGTTTTAAAATAATCACAAACAAAACACCACAATAAAAAAAACGAAGAAAACACCACAATGGTTAGTTAGAAAAGGTGGCGCCGAAGAAGCAACAATTGTGAAGGGTTGCTGTTAAATTACGTGAATTCAGCCATTAGTAGTAGCACAACATCTTATAAAATTTATGGGAGCCGGAGTTATTTTTAAACAACTGCTCCAGCTCCAATTGAATTTCACTCCGGCTCTACAACGAAATAGAACAATATATAATAGATTTATAGGTCAATAAACGAGAAAACACAGTAAATAAAACACCTCGATAAGACGTTCAAATTAAACACAGATGCATTCTCATTGTTCTATAGGAAAACTGAAAAAGGTGGCACTAAGAATTGCCGCTTATTTGAAACCCCTGTACTACAAATAATGGTAAATGCCTGAGGCCCTTTAAATGCTCTGTTAATTGTTTACTGTGGTAGGGTCATAAGTATTTTGAGCCACCAAGCGAATTAAATTTAGAACACGACTGAATATTATTTCCGACAGGCCGTGAAATACGATATGTTGACATTTTCGATAATTTTGGCAAAAAAAAATTCTATTTATAACTTTAAAATGTGATGTTTTTCTGCAAACCAAGATAAACCGTAATTTTAATTTGTCGTAAAATTTGACCTATTTTTCAGGGCACAAGCATATGAATGCATTGAATTTCCCAATCCGGTGGACAACACCGTTAGATTTCATTTCGTCACTTTAAAATCGATCATTGACGCTTTCGTCCAAACAATTGAAAACGGCGATTACACCACTGAAGATTTGGATACTGAGGTAAATCAGTGTTTTTGCCTTTTCGTATTGTCTACGTGTTTGTTATATAATCAGGAGAAAATATATCTATAGCATGTTTGATGTAAAAAGCTTAATCTGTATCTGTAGATGTAGATGTGCATCTATAGGTATGTGTATGTTGTAAATGTGTATTTCGGGCCACATGGATTCGTTCGCTAATTTACCGAATCAAATATTTTTCTTAGCTTACTTCTGTCGTAACACCTGCATGCGTCGATGATGAGTTCGGAGGTAGGTGATTTCTTAAACTTTAAATTGTTTAAACCAAATAGAAAGGGACAATATAAAATGTTTCACTTACAGATTAATTTCCCCCTTTTTTATATTAAAATAGTTGCCCCTGTGATAGTATTAAACCTTTTTTTTTGGAAGACTTCTTCTGTCCTGATACATCATCAAGCATCGCACAAGTTCTTGACGAATTTTTGCCTTGTGTTTCGTACCGCCTAAAAAACTCTCCATTAACGGTAAGTGAAAGAGTATTTTTTTTACATTCTATTTAGATAAGTGTTGCCCACCATTTTAATAGATTTTTATAACATGAGATATTAAATATGTCATACTAAAAATGTTAATGGATTTAATACAACGTTGTGTATACCTTCTCAATTGACTAATACACTCTGTATTAGAATTACCAAACACTTCACTATATAAAGCAAACAAAGCATATAGGCCTACAACAGGTTCACCTTTTTATGCTTATGAGAGACTCTTTTTAAGCTCCCACTATACTAATTGTTAAGTGCTAATCTGTTCTGCAGATTCTAACAACAAATTATAACGCAAACAAGTTAAATAATCTAAAACAGCAATCGTTCGCATAACAAACAATTTGTGATTACAGGTTACCGACAATTTTGCAGGAATTTTTATTTTAGCTAAGATGTCGAAACATTAATGACGATCACGTATGTGAAAAATGAGTCTGATTCATATTTCGGAAAATACGTATAATACTATTAATTAAATATTTGGAAGACTTTTCATAAAGTATTAGAAGAAAAATAAATTATTTTCGAAACAGAAAACCTAACTTGTGTTTATTGAATCGTGATGAATTAAGGAATTTCGTGATGAATTAAGGAATTCATTTTTTGGCACTGGTCTATAGCAGTGGTCGGCAACCGCCGGTCCGCGAGGAGTTTGTTACCGGTCCGTAGCAGGGTTACCAGACTAAAATTTTCTTTAAACACGAACTGTACGTAAAAACCTGGTAAAAACTCAAAAGCAATTGAGTGTATTTTTATATTTAAAACACATTCACTTTCGTTTTAATATAATCCATGGTTGATTGATGTGATAAAAAATTATAATTAGTATCAAGCTCTTGTGAGGTTCAAAAAAACTATAGTGTGCTGTAGCAAAATGAGTTATATAGCACGTTCACGACATCCAAAGATGCATATTTTTATTACAAAATCGAACTTCTAGTACTTACAATATATCGAAAAATGGGCTAAAATATCATGTTTTTTATGTTTAAGTGTGCTCACCTTGAAGTGCAATGGAATATCATGCAAACAATGTTTATAACCTATGTCCCATAATGAAATAATTTATTATTTTGATATTTAAGCAGGGAAGGTTTCGAAAAAAAACAATAAATATTAATTAGTTTTATTAATGTGTCAAACAAAAGCAATCTGGCCATCTTGTACGTATGTCTATCCTATACTTTTAAGGTTTCGGTCTGTGGCTCGTTCTTTTTATTATTGCCTTAATTTTTCTTTCGTTTTCATATTACGTAGACTAACTATTAAAAGTGTCATGTAGGGCCTGGTCTAAAATGGGATCTGAAATACATCATTATAGGTTATACAAAGTGTGACTTCTTTTGAAAGAATGCTTTAAATGTCCTTATTTTGACAAGCTGGTAGGAGTATAGGAATAGGTAATAATGGTATACAAGTGTAATTTAAGTAAAAAAAGGCCTAAACGTTTTATTGAAATGAGCCGCTGGCTGGGTTAAATTGTATGGTGGGCCAGATATAGCCCAAGGGTTTTAATACAGTGTTTCAATAGTTCCTAGATAGGAGCATCTCTTTGCGGCAAAACAAGAAAAAGTTGTAATAAATTTACTTTACTGAACATTATGTTGTTTTTTAAGGCCGGTCCGTGACAAAACTTCAGTTTTAAACCGGTCCGCAGTGCAAAAAACGTTGCCGACCCCTGGTCTATAGTAGACTAAGGCTACTACCAAATTTTAGTCCGGGCGTTTATCTTGCTAACAATATTTTCATGTTAGTGTTTGGGTGGGTCAATTATTATTATTATTATAATGTATTATTATATTTACTCTCCTATATCTATTTATTTATTGCAATTTCAATTTGACAACTTGTTTCGTTACTGTAAAATAAAGTGGTAGGATTCTATACCAGCGCCCATTTTTGTAATTTTAAAACAACCAACAACTATAATATACCTAATTTTTCAGCTTTTTACCGACTTGGAAAGTGTTGTTGGGTTTCTCAGCCAAGACGTTTTCGTTGCATGCATTAAAGAAGCGGGTCTGCAAAACCACATGTCTTACATGTTCCTTTCGGTTTTGCAAGTGTTTGAAAGCGCCATTGTAAATATGACAATGCCGGTAGTAGAGCAGTTTCCAGGTCAGTGCCATACAAAACAAAGCTACAAAATATTTTCAATTTAACCAATTAAATCTAAGTTTTATTGCATAAACAGCATAAGTTAAAGTCAGGGCTTCGGAGTTGGTTAAAAAAAACGAGCCCGACTACGGCCAAAAAATGAACCCGATGCCGACTCCTGAGTCATGCTTCAGCTTTAAAGCCTGTATTGCACCCTTTACGTACAGCTCAATTTAGGTGGATATTTAGAAACTCATATAGGGTGTTATATAATACATTTACCCACAATACATGGCTAGGTTTCTACAATATGCTATTTCACCTTACAATTTACAGTTGGCAGCCTTATGAGTTCAGAAATTTGGTAGTAAACATACACACGTCGGACTCGGGACTAGTGTACATTCTTACTCCAGCCCCGAGTTTAACTTTCAGCAAAAAACGACTCCATCGAGACCCGATTTCCGACTCCGCACAACATTGGAATTTTTTTGAGGCAATCACGCTGCCCACTTTTAATATTATGACTTCATTCTGAAAGATTGTAGGGTTTATAGGTACCGGTACCGAGGCCGAAATTAAGTGACTGAGGCAAACTGGCAACATTCTAAATAACACAAACACAATACTAACGTAACAACGATGTAATAGTAAGCAACAAGTTAAATCAGTTGTATATTTCTTGTTTTTAAGAGTTCGAGTCGTTGGTCTACCCTCCTCCATTATCCCTCACGCTGCTCACACGCATAACACCACAAAGTAAGCAACTTTTGGCCAGAACCTATTTCATTTTCTGTTCTTTGTCTTCTTTTTCAGCTTTTTTTAAACCCAGGATATTGAACACTTTGTTGGCTCACAGGTGCTGCTCACTTCGGTGATTTCATAGACTACGACGCCATTCATTATGCGATACAAGATTACAACTATTACAATCCCATCTCGCGTAAGTCTGTGTTGATAAACAATGTTATTTGTACAATCAACGTACCGGTAACACATTTTTAACTTGTCCAGAGATTTACCAAAGCGACGTTGAAGTTGTCGATGATTTGATGGCGATTCTGGAAGATATGACGTTGTTCGGTGATTATATATCATTATTAATAAAAAAGTATTTGGGCGACAATAGCTTCTCTTGTGACAAAGCGAGATTGTTAGATCGCCATATTTCGAGGCAGAGTTACCGAAAGAAAACGATCGACAAAAGAGTACACCTTTGTTTATTAGTGAACCTCTTGATCCCGTCGGGCTATTAGTTTCATAACCGTTGCAATTTATCTATTGGCATGTTTAGATTGATGGCCGCTCTATATTTCAGTGCTGAAAGCGACAGAAAGCGCTACCGTCAATATATTCTCGTTGAAGGCAACCAACCAAGCCCCATAGATCGGTGTAAACGGCTTCTTTAACACTAAATTGCAAAGTTGTAATAATTTAAAAAAGTAACTCATCCATAAGTTGGGTAAAAAAGTAACAGCCACATTGCATAGAAATATGCTTACACTTTTTAAACCAAACTATATCCTTTAAGTTAAAGGGTTACTTACTTTTGAAGTAGAAATGCATTTTAGTCTCCGAACTGCCATTTAACTTTCGTTAAATGAATAGGAAGTAAGTATACGTAAGATGTTTTTTTTGCATCGCGTTCCTGTTGCAGTTGCATCTGTTTGCTAAACACGAAAGAATTTGAATTTAAATCACTGCACGTTTCATGCAGACATAATCAAAGGCGATCCATACAACGCCACCTCGCCGTTCAGCGAGATTGCACCCTACCTTCATTCTAAAACCTACTTTGTTTCTTTCTTCGCTTGCCATCCTCTTGCCACCGGCGAGAACCACTTTGGTGGTTACGAATGCGTTTGCCAGGAAGGATACCACGGCGACGGACGAGGCAACGACGGTTGCACTGGTACAATTGCTAAAAAGCATTGTTTTTTATACTTTGTTGAGGTATTTTGATGTAAGGTTTTTTTCGTTTGCAAATTACATCCGTATGGAAACCGAAAATTTGGCAAATTTCCTAAGTTGGTATTTTTATTATTCATCAATAGCAATTTGTGTAATCGCCGTAGTTTATAATGTCAATTGTTATAAAGAACGACACTACCGGTGTAATATCAAAACTACGACAAAACTCCAAAAGTATCATTGCATACTTATCTTATACTTACCGTTTATAACCATTTACCAGACGACGATGAGTGCTACGATTACCCTTGCGTCGCCGCCAATTCGGAGTGCGTTAACACTGAAGGAAGCTACACTTGCGTATGTAGTGCGGGCTACTCCGGTGATGGTGAAACCTGCGTAGGTTCGTAACATTATTTCAATCTACAAACTATATAAAAGCGCAATACGTGAAAAGACTCCAATTCAACTTTGACCAAAAGCCTAAAAATATTTGTTTTTAATTTGCAAAAAGTCGAAGATCGATTGTGATGGCGAATTAATGTTTTTCAGATGTGGATGAATGTTTAAATGCAGCCGACAACAAATGCGACGTCAATGCCACTTGCTCTAACACTGACGGGTGGTACTCATGCACGTGTCCCTTCGAAATGGAAGGGAACGGCTTCTATTGTTTCAGTACGAAATCGCAGCATACTTTTTTTACCTTTCACACACTTTAGTTGTTTTGTCCAAGTTGTCAAACTGTGGGCACTTTCGAGCAAACAACATTGTAACACCAAAACACATAAACGCTTTGTTTAAAAAATAAGTTGTTTTTGGTTATTGTTTCAGTACGAATTCGCAGCATACTTTTTTTACCTTTCACACACTTTAGTTGTTTTGTCCAATTTGACAAACTGTGGGCACTTTCGAGCAACATTGTAACACCAAAACACATAAACGCTTTGTTTAAAAAATAAATTGTTTTTGGTTAAAATAAGTGTAGCAAGTAGCAACCTTGTTGCCTTTCAATGGTCAAAAGGTAATGCTGATTTTAATTCAAATTTAAATATACTTTTTTAGGGTGCACGCAATACCTTTCTCAAACGAGTATTGATTGCAACCTGTTTTACAATAACTATACCAAATAAACACCCAGTTTACAGTTTATTTGTGAAATGTTCATGATGATGTGTATCTCACCAGTGGCGCCATACGGCTGTGCTGTTGAATTCGAAAGCTATGAAGGGGATACCTACAGCATTGACCCTTGTACCATTGACGATGCTTCCCTATCTTGTCTACTGCAAACAAACTTCAGTTTCACACTGGAGCATGTTTTTAATGTCTATAGGTGAGTTTCACTCAGTTAGATACAAAATAAGTCCGCAAAGCGCTAGCGTGAAATTTTATGTATTTAGTAGGAGTCCGCTTTGCGCAGGACGCTATTTCTTTAGATCAGGGGTCGGGAACCTTTTTTGTACTGCGAACCGGTTTAAAACTAAAATTTTGTCGCGGATCGGCTTTAAAAAACAACAAATGTTCAGAAAAGGAAAATAATTACAACTTTCAATACGAACTTTGTGCTTGTTTTGCCGCAAAGAGATTCTCCCATCTAGGAATTATAGAACCGGTAACCAACTCCTCGCGGACCGGTCCGCGGACCGGCGTTTGCCAACCACTGCTTTAGATAATATCATAAAACCACAAAAATGAATATTTGACTCGCCTAAAGGTGCCTGGATTTGTAAAGATTAACGAACTACAAAAAAAGTTGTTTTGAGATTTTAATGTTTATTTTATTTGTATTGTTTATCATTTTGTTAATGAACTACTTTAGCGATAGGTATAGTTTTGTAAAACGATTTTATCGAAGAAGTATGAAGTTAAATGTATCGGATTGTGCTGCACATTAAAATGCGTAACTATTTCTGGAGATGTTCGCAATGTTTCAATTTTTATCGTGTTACAAGAAAATATAAGCGTTTTTTTACAAACTTTATATTCTTCTTTGTAAATATAACGCCTTGTTCGTTCCTGCTGTATTCATTATAAAGTTCGTTGCTATTTCTCGTTGATAGGCATAGACGCAATGCTGTTAACATTTCGAACGTGCAGGTATTTTTTCGAACCCCCGGTCGAGCTCCAGGACCCGTACTGCGATCCCTTTACAGTTACGTCGTCATTCCAATCAACGGAACCCCAGTCGGATGAATTGGCGTTAGACCCTTTTGCCGAAGTCATAGACGCGCCGCCAATCGACGTCCAGGATATTTTGGCGGACGAACTTAATAATCCGTCGACCACGCTCACTTTGGCTCAACTGCTGGCCTCGAAACGCAAAAGGAGAGATGTGTCGTTTGGAGGTGCGCTTATAGTGCATTTCATGTAGATACACACTTATAGCTGCGTATAACAGTACTCTTCAACCAGTGTGCACGGTGCGCCCTAGAAAGCACCAAAATATGCATGGGCTGCACCAGTACAAAACTGTATACAAGGGTGCATCACTTTTACTGAACCATTAATATTTGGCATTCGCAATATTAGAAAAAGATGTAGGTTTCAACTGATGTATAAATGAACCTCTGTATTTTTTTAAATGTTGATGCTGCAGTTTCGCTTGGTTTAATGAAAATGCTGATATTGATATGCAGAATGATTTTATTCATTGCTTTTTAGCTCAGTTTACCTTTCAAGTAAACAGGGTGCATGAGTGCGTCACAACAACTTTAAGGGTTTACCAAACCAAAAAAGGTTGAAGAGCACTGGCGTATAATATAAAAATTTAAACGCTATTGCAATGTTGGCCTTAAAGTATAAAAAGTTTTAAAAGAGAAAAATCAGCGTTGGATTTCAACACATTTCTGAAATGCACAGATTAGTTCGGTATCGTATCGGTACCGTTATCCTAGAGTCGGGCAAATACATGGACATTGGCTATATCGGTTCCGATCGATATTATCTGACATCCCTACTTGACTTCTTTATTTGAAGCGCAATGTTCGTTTTGGTTCAGGACCAGAGCCACTTTGTATGACGAACGATTTCAGCGAATGGCGTTCTCACGGATTTCTGGACGACGAAGGAACAGAGCAAGTTGAACTTTTCCACGCCGATGGAAGAATGCAATGGTTTTCTGGCTCTACGTGCAGTGCGACTGAATGCCTGGGTTCTCGTATAAGGTACGCGTCGGCCATTTTATCCATCAAACAAGGAACAAGTTCGTGGCTATAAAATTTACAAAACATTGTTCTTTCGCTGCTTAGTCACTGGAATTTTTAGACAATTTATAATTTCATAGTAAAAAGTGCATGTATCTTGCAGTGATACAACCAAATACCGGCATATGCAATTGCATTAAGCTTCACACAAATCACTATATAATCTATAATGCATTATATGTCAAATACACTGTCTTTGAAGGAGCTGTTTAAAAAAAACCTTGTTGTTTGTCTTACAGCTGTGTGCAGCAGTACACTCCCCACAAGGCAATCGCGATCCGCGAAGTGGACGGAAAACCAGATGTCTTCTTCACTGATGTTTACATCGAGGATGGATGCATGGCGGTTTTCAATTCGCCATGATAGCATATTTGTCTGGATACTATAACGTTTAGGTAGCGATTGTAACCATATTGTGTCGTGTAACCGCTTGCGGCAGTTAAACTGATAAAAGTAGATTATAGCCTAACTTGTAAGTAACTTATCTGTCATATAATGTATAACGTACTTTTCTGTTAACCCCATAACCAACACACTGGGATTAATTGTACAACTGTTTTCTGTTCCTAATAAAAGCTGTAACGTTATAACCAGTTTTCATGAAGTACAATGTAGAGGCAGAGTGTTTAATTTTTAGTGTTAGAATAAATTTTAACTGTTTTACCTGCCCCGACATAAAAGCTAGTAACTAAGTTGCAAAGTAATTAAAAGTAATAGAATTTAGTCAAAGTTTAGAGTTGATATGTTACTATGCATATAAGTAAATCGATCTTCATACATACCCGACAGTCATAAGTAAGTCTATTTTGTATTGCAAAACTTTGCATTAAATGGACAATAAAATATAAATTGGGACAAAGTCAAATAGCGCAAACATTTACGAGTAGGCAACACCAAACACTAGAGTGGTTTGACCAAAACAAGCACTTCCCACCTTGGCTGATATCCAGCTAGTGCACCTTTGTTTATTAGTAAACCTCTTGATCCCGTCGGGCGATTTGTGTAACATCCGTTGACAATTTATCTATTGGCATGTTTAGATTGATAGCGCTCTATATTTCAGCGCTGGAAGCGGCAGAAAAGCGCGTCCGTCTATATATATATTGTCGTTAAAGGCAACCAAACCTGCCCTATAGATCGGTGGAAACGGCTTATGTTTAATATCCACTTCCTTTACTCACCAACGGAATTATCTTGGGCTATTTATTGCCGTCCACTTGATGAACTGTTTGGGGGCTGACCTACCGTTAAAGAGAAATGGCAAAGTATTAGTTTACCGTAATCGAGTTTTTGGTTTTTGAAGTAACTTTCCATGTATTTCTCCCAAACCTTCTTTGTAAAGGTACCTAAACGTATTCTGCTTTATGTTGGAAAGTGCGACTTTTGGCGAAGTAATTTGAACAAATTAAGAAGAGGGTATAGATCTGGGCTAATCAGAAATGGTGGGAAATACGCTTCTGTTTATAAACTTGTTGACTTTGGCGAGTTTATGCACTCAAAGTTACTCGATCAAAAGTAAGTTTCTATTTTTTATCACTGTAAAACAAACAAAGTAAGAACTAAAGTTAGCTACGGTAAAGGTTTGGTGTACAATACTGAGAATTCTTTGTTTCCTTTAGTTATGTGTAAAACGACGTTTTTACACTTAAATGACGACACCTTGTTCGTGGTGTGTCCCAAAAACTGCCTGCGAACTGAAGGAAAAGTTTGTGGGACTGTTTATTATACCGAAGATAGTTTGGTTTGCAAATCTGCTATTCACGGCGGGCATTTGATAGGTAAGCGGTTAAAATACTAAACTACCTAACTGCGTTGTTAGAGCAAAATGGCGACATGACGTTCTCTGCTTTAAACATTTATTTTTTAGGCAGGTATATTCTTGAACAACGTTTATTTTTACTATTTAACAGTGAAATGAAAGGTAAACTCACCTTTGAAAGATGCTTTTACCGAAAGCCGCAGTTAAATTGAAATATATGGGCTTATATCCTTGATAAATGACGTCTTCATAATTAGATAACGTTGGAGGTGCAGTTGGCATTCGAAGAGGTGGCCCCCCAAAAAAGTATACGAATGCAACGCATCACGGTGTACAGACTTCTTCGTGTTCGTCAAACGCAAATCACTCCTTCTCATTTGCAGGTAAGTTGATTTCTGTATATTTGTTAATTATTTCCCGTTTATGTATCGCAATCGTCAAACATGAATAAAAAAACAAGGTCAGTACAAAATGAGGTTTTATAATTATAATTTTTCATGTTGAAATTAAATCGCACCACGTATGACTGCTTTTCATTCCTATTTTAGGAGATGTCTGATATAGGAATTTGCATTAGTTAACCTACTAGAAAAATTCTACTAATTAAATTTGCTTAATAACTTGCTTGGAATTAGCACGTGTAGGCTATAACACACTGCAACACAAAAACAATACAAAATATTTTAGACAGCACGTCTTCTGTTGCTTTCTACGTGAGACCTAATGTTCGACCAGGTAGTACTACGACGTGTTACGGCAAAGGACCAACGATAGCAGGCAGTAAGTGCAGCAGACATGAATTGCGACACATAATTTCAAACTCGTTGACAAAAATCCGGTAAACTTTTTTGTTTGGTAGACTCGTGACACCATGTGTTGCATAGTTATGCAGCCAAATACTAACGTTTAAAGAATTATCTTCAGGGGCCGTAAATTTTTGTCCGAGTTCTTACTGTAAAAATGGAGGCACTTGCAGCAGAGGACTAAATCACTTCAAATGTCTTTGTCTTCCTGGATTTACCGGAGGAAATTGCAACCACGGTACAAAAGAGTTTGGCTTAAAAGTTCTTTAACTGCGTAATATATATTACAATGATATTTATGCCCAAACAATCTTTTTTAAAGCAAAAACAGAACAGCATAAGATCTTGGTTTAATTTTTAGTCATGTCAATTATATAAACAGTTATAGAACATTGTACCTCAACGCCGTGCAAACATGACGGAACTTGCATAAATAAAAGAGATGGCTACACTTGTAATTGTGCAATTGGATTTAACGGAAATAACTGCGACCAAGGTAAATGTATGTATGTCTTACTACCCTTTCCCCAGCCTAATGGGCTTCAAGGCTAATTGTTTCTTGTGCTACTTTTTAGAAAAGGAACGTGTTATCGCACACCAAACAGCAATTGGAGTCTCCGCGATTGTTATTTTTCTTGCCATCTTCGCAGTGTCATATTACGTAAAAAAACGTACGTGTAGTTTGCAATAGTAAATTTTGATGTGCTATAGGTGTTTAGACTTTAGACGAACTTGATAAACAGAAAGATTTTGAAATCCATTAAAACGACTCTCTTAACAAATACAGTATCCCATCGAATAGGCTGTTCAAAGAGTTACCTGTCACAAAATACAAGTAGTTATCTTGACTTACTCTCGAAGCTATACCGTTTCTCAGTCTGTATAGCGATAGAGTTGGAGTGGTCAATTTTATGAATTATGTACACAGGCTAGCTTAGTTAATGACGAACTTAATTTATTGCATGAAAACAAATCCGACAGTTTTCGTTTCCTAACGAGGTAACCGCTGTTAGCTTTGTACATCAATTTTTTTTACATTAGGTCAGGGGTTCTTAAACTGGGGTTTATGGACCCCTTGGGGGTCCGTGAACTAGTTTTAGGGGGTCCATGAAGGCCTAATTGAAATATTCGTGTATATTTAAGAAGTTTCCATTTTTTCAAAGAAAACAGTTTAATTAATATTAAAACAGATTTGCACTGTATGTATTTAGACTCCATTTCACCTTCACATTTTTGGACCGAAATCAGCAGATTTATTAAGTTTATTTGTATTGTGACGTCAATTTATAACGTCATTTTTGATTTTTTTCCTTACCGTGGTCCACGCAAGGCCCAAACAAAATTTTAGGGGTCCGCGGTAAAAAAAGTTTAAGAACCCCTGCATTAGGTAGAGACGTTTAATTTTTAGCTTTTTATTTTAGTTTTTTTAAATTTTCTACTTCTACTATAGAAAAACATCACAAACAGCATACACATCATCACCATGTGCATCGTCGACTGAGTTCAATTAGATACTCATTATCTCCGAAAAAAATTATGCTGTTCCTTACAAAGAGCTTGGGAACAGGTCATTTCGCCATTGACAGGCTAACTTCGCAAAATGATACTTGGTTCGGTAAGTAAAAGTAATGTTTTAAACAACTGCGACAGGTTAAATATTTTTCACAAATTTTTTTATCTGTTTATGGTAAAATAGTTTAAATGATTTTGCGGCTTTTATGGCGACAAAAATTTTACTTAAATAGTGGCGAGGTTAACTGTCAATTAATTCTCTTTTTATGTGTTTTTGTCTGCGTTTGCGAATATGGCGTTGTATACTCTAAGATTAATAAATGTATTAATCTTTAGGTAAACCTTCCTCCGAATGTCTTCAAGAAACTACCAAAATTTTAAAGATAAACGGGGATGAAAACTTTATACCAAGCATCGTTAAAAGCGATTCAGCATTTGGAAACGCGAATGGAGGGTCGATTAACACGATTGGTAATAAGTTGGGAAATTGTTCTGTCAATGTCGGCAAAGTGGTAACAAAAAAGAAGCTTCTGTTTGAAGCACAACATGGTGAGCCCATCTACCTGGCATGCAGAAATAAGCCCGGCATGTTTGAATTATTGTAAATTCCTAACGTTAAATTGTAAAGCGTATATTCCGAAGTGTATAACAGAATACTGCAAGGCTAAACTGAATCAGTTTGAAGACTGATGCTGGTTTCTGCTATGATTTGATTCCGACTTCATTTCTTAAAGGTTTAAGTTGAACGTTGCATGTTTCAACAGCTTAGCCACAGCAAGGTATTAAACGTATCTGAGTTTATTGAACAACATCAGAACGGCAATCAACTTACAGGAATAGCTGGACTAACAGGATCAACTTACAGGAATAAGGTCCAACAGTCCAGCATAATAATTTCTGTTCGTTACATTATTTTGGTTGAGTGAGTTGAGCCATTGTCCAGTTGCGTTCAGTTCAGTTATACGTTCAGTTGGTTAATTAAGATGCGTTTCGTGAAGTCTCGTTTGGCTTTTGTACACATCGCTTAGCCATATAATTGTTTAGCAGAGACGTGTTAACTCAACGGCATGGAAATAATCATCCTCGTGTTAATTACCCCGGCCAATGTATTATGGTGACAGGACTGCATTTGCGTCACGTCATAAAGTTGGTTGTAAAACTTATTTCGAATAATAACAACAAATAATACGACCACCCCTACAATACACTCAGGATAGAAAATTTGTTGTTTGTAGAAGGTTTTAACATTTTCATATTTTAGGGTTGGAACGAATGTTACTTATTTACATTACACTAAAAATATACTTGTTTTAAGGTCAACTATCTTCTAAAGCTCATAAAGGTATTACGAGAATTCCAGGCATCAATAAACAAAGCTTTCACCCTGGTCAAATGATCAGTAGCTTGGGTGAATCGAGCGGTACATCAGGACAAGAAAATTTGTTTAATTGCCGACCTACGATGAAAAAACAAGCGTTAAAAACAGCAAAGAAAATAATATGCAAAGCGGAGAATGTGCCTGGTATGGCCTCATTGACCAGTAAGTGAAAAACGTTTCATAAAACCAGTAGTTTAATAATAGCAAACCGCAAAAAACTAAACTGAGATACATTGCTGGAATTTAAATAAAAAGCTAAATATTACATATTATACTTAAATGAGCAAAGCAAATAATTAAACGTTTAAATGGAACTTTGTTAAAAAACATTTTTGTTTCAGGTCACTTATCTTCTTCTGCATCTAATGCGATACCGGGTTTTTCATCCATCTCTGCAAACTTAAACGTGAAACCTTTGCACAACCCTATTGTTAAACAAATCAACACAAAAAACAATTTCATGAGAAATTATCGCCCCAAATCTCCAAAAAAGTTTATTTTAAAAACTGGCATCACAAAACAATTGGTAACAACCACGATGAAACGTGAGTTAGTGATTTTGCGACAATTACATAAATGTCATTACAATAAAAATTGATAATTGCTTGAGAAATACCGTATTTTGCTTGAGAAGCTTTTCATAAATGTGATTAAGTAAAGCGATTCAAAAGAAAATCATTACATATCGTAAGTTACCACAATGTGTTTACAAGAATTTTTCGCAGAACAAGGATCTTCACGACTGACGCGTGAAAGTCCAAACATTTCAACAGTCGCTGACACTCTCTCCAAAATTCGTCTGAATCCGAAAGATATAGGTGTATGTCGTGGTATTGGCGTAATGAGGAAGACACAGGAAAACCCCACTACGTTGTCAAAACAATTATCACAAAATATTAATGTGAATATTGAAAATATGTAGCTCGTTTAAAGCACGCCATAAACGTTTTTCCAAACCAAAACGTAAAAAAGCACGTGAAGTGGATGTTTGTCAAGATTATAAACCCTTTTCAAATGCGATTTGCACGAAGGAAATAGCAAATAAAGACAATTAACTCAACAAATTTACTGTAACTTCAAATTAGTGAGCTTTCAATAATGTATTTTCTCGAAATTACCTCTGATCTGAGTGTTTTGCCAAATAAGTGCACTAACTTGTGTATACGTATACGGGATTTGATAGTTGTTAATGCCCACACAAAATGCAAAAAAATTCTGTGGTCCAATAGTTTTATGAATGAAAATACTGTAAATTAGGTTTAGAACAAAACCTATTTCAAAACAGATTATTCATTCAACTGTGCATTAGTGAGATATTTGCGACTGAACAATAAATTTACATTCCTTTTTAATTCCTCCCCAAGCCATTATTCCTGTAAAATTAAATATAGTGACACAAATGAATTAAATCCAGCTTTTTTAAATTGGTCTGTGGCCCACCTCAAATGTTCTTATGGCCCACCACCACCACCAGTGAGCCATGGCCCACTGGTTGAAAACCGCTGGTTTATGGGGTGTGTGGGTGAAGACCAAACTCTCTTGAAATAAAATGAGGAATACTGATAACTCTCATTATAACAGGTTAATGATTAAATGCCGAGTTTATTTGCGTGTAACCTGGTGCATTTAAGATAGCTTGTATATATTCGTTCAAATTGCTAGAATCTGTTAAATCTCTGTATAGTCGCTCCAATTTGCTTTGAGAATAACAGTGAACTGCGTCAGCGCAATATTTTGACGGATTGGGAGTTAGTGTGAATGCAAATATACAGCACGCGTACAGTTGTATTTTTGTCAGATAGCGGTAAATTTAAAAAAAAATTGAGAAATTTTTAAGGAAACAATCATCTACAGTTTTGGCTAATCAGTGGGTTCAAAATTTGCACAGGTTTACGTTACGTACACAATTAGCCAAAGGTAGAAACTAGGATTTCTTACCGCGTTAAAGCATTTTGAAATTAAAGCACAACGAGCACAAAATATGTCTTAGCTTTGTAGGCGAACAAAATATATTATATATTGAAATATATTAGATATGTTTGTTTATGTATTCCTTTACTATAACCAGTTTGTTATCTCGATAGCAATATATTCTGATAAATTGTTGCAGCCTGAGGGTCGCATTTGTCATGTAGTACATTTATCAGGTTAGTACGTATTTCCGAACACACTGTCAATGCGGTAGTTTATACAGGATACCCCGCCATTCCCTGGCGACTGTTCCTGTTGTGTATGTAAAAGATAGACTTTTCTGATTGTGGAAATCCCAGACAATTAACCGGTCGACAGGGAAACATTACAGCTAACGCCCTATACTGTTTGTTATTAGTGCAAAACCTTTTACAATGCAGCTGAACGAAGAAGTTAACTTTTCAGTAAGCAGCCAATTTTTGCATTCTAAGATGCGATAATATTTTAGTAACTAAAATCTTTTTGTCAGTACAGCATATATTCATGTAACGCAAAACAATTATGTAGCAGGTTTCTGTCTGTCGAATATTGACAGCTTGTGTGATTATTGTATTTCGAAGTATTCCAAGTAAAACAGAATTAGACGTTTGTCTAAAAGCTCATATATAAGTCACAGTTTTTAACATAGAAATATTAGGGTGCAACTATAAACTATACTGTTGTGAATTGTTTTCGAAAACTGGAAAACATCATGGTAAATTATTGCATCTTTTTTTAAACACGCTGTTTAGACTATTTGTTGTTTGAAGCATAGGAAAAATAAATCAGGTCAAATGTTTCGCTTTGCAACGGTTGCGATTCTGCTTGTATTAGTCTCACAATGCTATTCGACTCGAGGTAAAAAAATGTTTAAGACAAGTTGATTTAAACAAATTGTGCATTTTTCTCTCTCACCTATTAAACCTTTTTGTTTCAGTTGACTGTAAGACAAAGTTTTCGGATTTGGTTGGCGCCGCCATGCACGTCGTGTGCCCGAAAAAATGCCTCAAAAAGCCGGGAAAGGTTTGTGGAACTGGTCATTACTCCCCAGACAGCCTTGTATGCAAGTCTGCCTTACATGCTGGGAATTTAATAGGTATATACTTAGACCTACAGTAGTTTTAGTTCACCAGGTAAGTTTGACTTATTTTTGCACAAATATCACGTTATAAAATATGATTTGACCATACAGTTGATCCAATTGTAGGCCTACAACTGAGGGTTGCGGAGTCGGTTTGTTTTGCTGGACGCGGACTCCCGAGTCCCAATCACGTGCGCATGTGCACTGTGCAGTACCAAATCTCGAAACTAATAAAACCGAAATCTGTAAATTGTAAAGGTGGAATAGCATATAATGAAATATTTTCCACCCATGTTTTTTAGTTTACGTAAATAGGTAAGCAACAAACTGTATAATCGAAGCCTGATTTGGGACTCAACACAATTCTACATTCAGACTCGGGTTATTTTTAACCGACACCACATCCCTGGTACAAATAAATTGGATTAAACCCTATCTTCTTTATGTTTAGTAAGTGGGTAGCGCCAGACACTAAAGTAGTGTGATATTTTTGCAAAATTTGGTCTGTTGAGTACGATATCTCATTGGCTTGACATGGACATAAACTAGAGTACTTGTTTTCAGTATGTAGGGTTTCGATGTTCTTTCGTTTAAAATAGGACTTTTAAGGCATTTTTAAACAGCTTGTTTACTTAACTATATTTGTACTTTTGTGTTTGCTTTAGACAAGATTGGAGGAAGCCTTGGTATCTTGAAAGGTCTGCCCCAAACAACATATGCGAAGTCGACACAACACGGCGTGCACAGCGCCAACTGTTCCTCAACTGGGCCTTCATTTTCGTTTGCTCGTAAGTTGCTGTTTTACGTGTTTTTTTGCGTCTCAACATTATTTTGATACTTTGCACACACTTTCTTTTTTTTTACTTGACGCATTTTCTGTAAAAGTACTTGATTTGTTTAAAGATTTTCATACAATTGACTTAATTTGAACTTCAATTTGGCAAACTACGTAGGCTACATTAACATAAAGTCTTATCAATTTTCTTTTTTTTTAAATTGTCTTTGGGGTTAATTTTTCGCTTGCTATTAGCCTATTTGTTTTTTTGTGGTGGCTAAGAGATAATGGTTGGAAGAGAGTAAGTTTATTACTTTTCTAGCCTAAAATAATAAAATTTGATTGATGCCAATAACTTGACTTGGATTTGACTTACCAGGGCTTGGACTTGAAACTTGTTTTTGTTGAGTATAACTTTACTTTACTAAATATGTAAGTTTGCAAATAAATTTTACAACAATCCATAGACAACAATCATATCATCTGGCAGCGTTGTTAAATATGAAAATTTGCAGATAAGGTGTGTTCCGTAGCTTACTACAGACGTCCTGATGTTCCAGCCGGAACAGCAGTTGATTGCTCCAATATCAACAGTTTTCCGGGAAGTAAGTACACTTCGAATTATTGCCTTTTTACCAAAAGCATTAATTAGTTCAATGTGATCAGAAAGCAGCTTGTTTCTTTATTTTCCAGAAGCAAATAATTGTGAAGCGGGTGACTGCAAAAACGGGGCTACATGTACCTCCGGAAAGCATCACTTTACTTGCACATGCGCACCAGGTTTTACAGGAGGCGACTGCAGCCATGGTATGCATCAAGCAAAAAGTCCACGGCATATTTCGTGCTAGCCAAAAGCTAAGGCTCAAGTACATTGGTGGACCAGTTTTGTCATTAATTTAATTCTAAAATGCGTGCCATTTTCTCTTCCCTTGTATCTTTATAACTGTTTCGGTGAACCGCCTTTAAACAAATCCTTAGAAATATTTAAAAAAAATGACTTGAGTTAAGTAGACATCGCATGGTAGTCTGTGCTTTCATAATGGTAGTTTTACGCAATTTGTTCTCCGCGTCTAACTATATACGTACTATATTCATGTTCTATAAATATAATATTATGTGCGCACCAAATATAGCCTCAAAAAGTAAAACTAAAACAAATTGGTTTACAAATATTGTTTGTAAAAGCTTTACTCTAACAAGAATCTCTCTAATAGACCTTTTGGAAAGAAATGTTTAGTAAATTGATCGACAACCACCAGGATACTGATTTTACGCCGTCCTTTACAGAAACTGGTGGCGAATGACAATATTGTCTTACAATATTATAATAGTATTATGCGAATCAAAAAAAAATAATGTTTGATTGGAAGGCGCTCTGCAAGTTTAAATTGCAAAAACTATATTTCCATTTCTGTTTAAGTAATGGACTCTTGTGACCCTTCGCCCTGCATTAACGGAGGAACCTGCGTAAATGGCCACAACGACTTCACATGTTCCTGTACTGAACAATACGCCGGAAAAACTTGTCAAAAACGTAAAAGAGAATTCAATATTACAAATATTTTCGACATACGGCAATATTAATGTATTTGCACAAAAAAAAAACTTCAAAAGTATGTTTAATTAACACAACATATTTATACTAGCAATCGCCGAATGCTACGCTGGTGTGAGCAACAGCTCCATAATAAAGAATTCACAAATGACTGCGTCAACATTTTACAATCCATCATTGGAGCCCTTCTTCGCTCGTCTGGACAACAACGGCAATAATAACAATGCCAAACCGCAAGGTTGTTGGGCTCCAAAAGGTCAGTTAATGCTGTGTGCTAGTAAAACATAAACTATAGGACCGCTCTAATTTGCAATTTACGTGCAACAGTCAAAGCTGCTGGTCAATGGCTGAACGTCGATTTTCTGGTTGAAAAGGAAATATATGGAGTCATTACTCAGGGTCGACAGAAGAACTACATACAATATTTCACGGCGTTTAAAATGGCATACAGCAATGACGGTGTCACCTACACATTGATTAAGGACGCTTCAAATAAAGACAAGGTATGTTGTTACAAACCTTTTTGTAAGAATTAAAGACCAAGTAAAACAACGTTTAAGTCACCACGTGGTAACCAGGGAGTTATTTTCACCTTTATGATGCGTTGTCGACACCTAAACCTTGGTTTCGCGCCATCTTTTCAAAAGTTGTCATGCTTGAGTTTTTTGAAATATCTTAGCTATATTGCAACAATCTTATTTGGCTTGTTATGTAGATTTTCGAGGGAAATATAGATCGTAACGGGCACAAGATCAATTACTTTCCAAGTCCTGTGAGAGCACGATACATGAGAATCGTGACGCACACCTGGCACATCTATCCAAGTCTTCGCTTGGAGTACCTTGTGTGCTAAGTTTTACCCAATCTACAGACCCCTACTGGACGAAATTATCTAATTGAATTTCTCTTTCTTTTTATTATATTGCGTTTCTATATCTAAGTTTTACTTTTGTTATTACACTTAATATTGCATTCAAAAACTTTTCTGAAAGTTGTACATTATAGGACATAGGTCCCTAATTAAGAAACACAATGTCCAGCTCAGGTATGACCAGGGCCGGATTAACCAATAGGCTAATACTATAGCCTTAGGCCCTGGGAAAATTCGGTCCTAAATTTTTTAAGGTTAAATTTTTGTAACTGATAGTGATACAGATCCAGTATCATTACAGTACAGTTTTTGCTTAAAAACTAGTAACTGAGTCGAGTCAATATGTGCCTTGTGTCTGAGTAGGTAAATAAATCGTTTTATTCATGCTACAAATGAGAACTATTTACGTTCTGTGCTATCACTTTTAAAAGGAACACACAACAAAACCTAAAAAGCAACAATACCTAAAGCAGAAAAAATTATAAACCCATAGAATAAAGACCAATGACATAAAGCTCAAATACGCAGATTACTGCCCAATACAGAATGAGATCAAAATCGTCTGAATAAGACCTAATCTGTCAAAATACGTCCTAAATTCATCGTAATATTGCCTTCAATGAGCAAAATAACACCTGAAACTGTGTTAGGTCTGGCATGGGTCGCTTTGGTGTCGACATTTGGACACCCTAGTTTGACCTGCGCCATTAGGGCGCCGCTGTTTTTGCATTGGATTTTTGGCCCTGTTTGGGGTTATTGGTGGGTAATGTGTGGGGTTAGAAAATGGATAGGGGTTAAAATTATTAGGGGAGTTAGTGATGTACTTAGGGGTGAGGTTTGAGGATAGGTAAAGTTCTGTTTAGGACTTATTCTGGCTATTTAGGTCTTATTCTGACGGGTTTTGGACTTCTATTTCGGTCTTATGGCTGGAGTCCCTTTTAAGCATAGATAGTGATTTTCTTAGAGGTTTGAGGGTAACCGCACAACGCCAGCGTTTTGCGACAGACGCTACCGCTAGAAGCAAAACGCATTTAGTGTGAACCAACCGATACGTATGCTAGATGTAAGGCAAGGAAAATGTAATTTTCCATATAAGCTTCATTTTAATAGGGGAGATGTGGAACCAGTGACTCGAGAGCTGTTTTCCTCTTTCCATTTAAAATAGTTTTTGAGGATTTGAGACAGTTAAATGATTTTTGAGGCAAAAAAGTAAAATTATGTCCTCTAATAGAATTTGTATTTTGTTCTAGAATCTAGAACAAGCTTTTTCAATCGTGGCCCTCGGTCCCCTTGGGGGGCTGTTACGCCCCCGCCACGACCTGCGCACTGGGGTCTGACCCCAGACCCCATACAGTTGCCCGGCGGGACGCAACCGCGTGAGTTCTTGTTGTTTGCAAAGGCTTCTGGTCAGATAAGCTACCTGTCATAACCACAACTAAAATTCCAATCAAAAGTATATTGTTACAACGAATTAAAACGTTATCAAATAGCATTAGTGAACGTTATTTTCAAGTTAATGTGAGACAGACAGCCACCGCCTATTGCAGCGACTGTCGGCTAAAACTTCGCAAAAAACTTCTCTAGAGAAAAGCCGAAAGCCGCTAAGAAACGACATGCGTAGGAAGAAAAAGAACACGAAAGTTGCGTCATATTTGGCCAATAAGACTGGCCGGCACTCTAAAAACATGGCTAGGCATTACAGCGGCCATTCTAAGGCCAATTTGCAGCGGGAGTCAGACGCCAGCGAAACAAGTGGCTTGTTTTGCAGATAGTGAGAAAACCGCCCGCAAGACTGACAGTTATAGATTACGAGGTTAAAGGTTACATGTCAAGTTTGAAACGAGGCGAACTGAAGCAGGAAAACTCAGAAATTTTACACACAACAATACGGAAAACTTTGCATCATCAAATATGATATTATGTAACTGAAGAACATATTTGGCAAACGAAAGCTGAAACGCGTAATCCAAAGCCCTATTTATCACATCGTAAAATCACTTAATGAACTCTAAGATTTGGCTTATGGCAATTAATTAATTTGGGTGTTTAACGTGTTGATAAACACGTAACAGGGGCCACGGGCATAACTCTCTATAGCTAGGTTGTAGTTTGCAAAACCCAACTACACAAGTGTCTTTATTTATAAAATTTGTCGTTAGCTTAAATTTGTGATTTTAGTCATGACCTTTCTTGTAACGTATTGTTACTCATTTTTCTAACACGTTCTTTGATTTAGGCCTACTTGCATGTAGGGATGTTCAAAGTAGAATGTTGTATCCTTTTATTACGTTTTTTCGCGAAGTTTTACGCCTAATCGTACGTTTGCGAGTGGCAAGATTGGGGATAGAGGTCTGTCCATTACTGTGTTGCTTTATATGTAGCCATGTGTCAGCGTTTTTTCGGGCAGCCAATTACTTGACGATAACCTTCGCCTAATCTTTAAGTTTCCGTCAAATGGTGTTGGGCAAGCAACTAACTTGTAATGCCTGGTGCAGAGATTTCCCAATTTCCTTAAAGAGTTTGCAAAAGAACATTCCATCGTGAAACGCGCAAGGTATGCTACGGGGTTACTCAATGTCAACTTTTAAGCCAATATTCAGCTAGGTCATGGATCGGCAGCCTCAGGGCTGGGGAGCCGGAGCTGGAGCCCGGAGATAAGCATTTTCTCTGGAGCCAGAGCCGGAGCCGGAGCCATTGTTATTATTCTTGTGGAGCTGGAGCCGGAGCTGGAGCCATTTTTATTATTTTTGTGGAGCTGGAGCCGGAGCCGTTTATATTATTTTTGTGAAGCCGGAGCCGGAGCCCTTTTTTATTATTTTTTGTGGAGCTGGAGCCATTTTTCAATTTGTGGTGAGAAAGCTAAGAAAATATATTTTTATCCATCTCCAACGTTAGTTAGCCAAAAGCAATTTTTAAAACTTGCCATTGAATAAGTGAGTGTTGGCACCGGAGCTGGAGCCGGAGTCATTGGGTGTGTGTTTGATGGCTCCGGAGCTGGAGCCGGAGCCAAAGGATATGAGTTTTACTACTCCGGAGCTGGAGCCGGAGCCAAAGGATTGAGTTTTACGACTCCGGAGCTGGAGCCGGAGCCATTTAATAATTGCCTGATGGCTTCGGAGCTAATACTATTTTACGGTGGCTCCCCAGCCCTGGGCAACCTACGGCCCGCCAATGTAATTCATCCGACCCGCCGCCTCATCGACAAACTAGACACGAGTCCATTTCAAATAGGCCTATTTTTTTACTTTTTGACTATACGTAAGTGCGAAAAATGTTCGCGCTTCGCGCGAATGTTCTTTCTGCATCCGGTTTGTTTACGTTTTGATGCTGGCCTTTCAAGTAGATCTGCGCTTAAAAAAGGTTAGCAAACGCTGAATAGTTCAACTCTTAAGGTTATTGCCTTTCCTGAAAGTAATTTTTTTATTAAGTCGTATGGATAACGAGGTTTCGACACGAATTTTAATTTGCGCCAACATTTTACTTCCTCCGTAAACGTAATTAAACACATCTTTAGGTGCAAAAAAGATCCGAGACCCGCCTGATTTACAGTTGTTCTAACATTTTAATAACACAATTCTTAGTTAACATTTTGTGCGGCCCGCGGAGGACTTTCTGAGTTTGGTTTTGGCTCACGACTAGAAATAGGTTGCCGACCCCTGAGCTAGCTTATGCACAGCGTATTTGCCAAACAATAGTAACACATTAAAATAAAAATATAGGAATCATCTCGGCGAATGTAGTGACAAAACATTAGTCGAACACAAAAAAAACTCGTCGGAGTCCAAAAACAAGCCTGGCAATGACTACCTAAGTTAGTTTAATTTAAAACGATTGATTTGTTAAATAATTAGAAAGTAGGTGTTCTCTTCTTACATTTTGAGTTAAATGCTGCTTCACATTACGACCTCAAAATCCTATTTTACGAGGTAAATAAAAAACCTGCAGATACGAAAAAGTTAAAAGTGACCCACTGGTCCCACAGCTCGTCCCTACAATGAGTCTATGACCCTTAATTACATTTATTACATGTTTTTTTTATATTATGTTTGGGTTATTTTGCAGAATCCTAAATAATTACAATTTTTCATGTATGTATTTTTACTACTTTTTGTAGCCTCGTTTGCAAAATTAGGCCCTTTCCTGGTAAATAGCCTTAGGCCCATAATACCCTTAATCCGGCCCTGGGTATGACAGTGGAACTTTTAATTATCGGTGGGATCTGATCAATTCAGCGGTTAAATTCATGCTTTTCGTAGATTATTTCAGACATACCGCAACATTACAGACTATAGTCCAGCGCATTATAATCGGTGCGCCATTGTTAAGTTGCCAGGTTTACCACGGGCAAAATAAGTAATATTTAAATAAATAAAACATAATTTTGATTACTTTCTTTTCCGGTTAGCTCATTGATGCCACAGTAATATGCAGTCTATGTGCTGAAAGCTTGCAAGCAATTGAAGAGAAATACCGGTATCCCAAAATAATTCGCGATCACTTCGCTCGCCAGGTGCGCCACCACTGTATAAAGTGTGCACCCTGAAGTAAAACAAGGTTAAGCAGCACTGGATTAGACAATAACAATAAGAACCTAAATACATTTCTCAATCATTTACGACATCTAGCGGTAACCGTAATTAACACTTTAATTTTTTACATCGAGCCTTTGCACTTACAAGCTGGATTACACTTACAAGCACAATTACTTTTCAAGCACTTATTCTCTCTAAAATTAAAAGCGTTTTTAAAAAAATGAAAACTTTTATTTATACATGATTGCCGCGATTGATTTATATTGTGAATAAACAATGGCATAGGATTTTTGGGGGGCTTGTGTGCCATTTTTATAAGGTCGCGTGCCACATTTGGGTATCCCGTGTTGGACACCCCTGCTCTAAACTGTATGCAATTTTCGACTATAGAAAATAAACAAAGCAGTATTGTACTTTCGGCCCAACCTTTGTGGTAGCCTAGATATAAAAAACAGCTATTTGAATAGTGCAGTGTTGACATCCATTAAAATGAATAAGGGCATGCTTTGACGCACACCCCGCTTTTCAACAATTAAACAATATAAATAGCAGAAAATGTATAGGTGTCATTGGCAGATATTTTAAAGAATTGCAAAGATTGTTTAAAAACGAAAATCAATTTCATGTTTGGTTTTTGCCTTTTTCGTGTCTGTTGTGCTTGTTCCTGACCGCATACCCTTCTCTAAACCGATTTTTCTTATTTATGGCTTTTCTTTTTTTATTCTTTTTATTTTTTTTTATTTAAGATAAATTTAGGCGAGCTAGGCTTAAAAAAGATGTCGTCTACTATGGCCAACATACACAACGAAAGAGCCAAGGCAAGTCTTTCTCAAACTTTTTCTGTATAAAAATCTATCAAACAGCAAGCTCTCCACCTATAAACCAGTAATTCTTCAACTTTTTTCTCGCAGCACAGTAAAAGAAAACAAATTTATGGCAGAATTAAAAAAATTAACAATAACATAAGTTTTGACATATATCCTAACTATTTCAGTTTTCCAATAGGGAGTGTGCATTTAAAATTCGCATGCTATTCTGCATGCATATTTGTATTGTAAATAAGGTATTTAAAATATTACAAAGTTTCGCGACACACTTGAAAATATCTCGAGGGACACTATGGTCTGCCGCGACACACAGTTTCAGAACCACTTTTATAACTATAGTCAGTGCGTGATTATGCGTTATTCCAGTGGTCTCCAACCTGGTCGCCTAAAACTTTTGTGGGCCGCCATCACTGACAAATTCCTGCAGTTTTAGTGATTTCATTTCAGTCGTGGTTTAAACTAGCGCAATGGTTATATTAAACTGTTTAAACAAATTAAAAAAATGTGTTTCATTGTCGACTTTATATCCAAGTGTTAATAAAAACTTCTCATTTTGATACACATGTCTAGCAACAGTTGTCTATAGAGTTTGTGTATGATTTAAGCATATTCAATCGCTTGTATTATTTAGTTCAAGCATTACATCTGAAATCCGACCGGCCGCATGTAAATGTTGATTTCAGTTTATTTGAATTGGGGTCGGCTAATAAAAAGGTTGTAGACCACTGCGTTAAACTCTAAATCGAAGCCTAGTGGTCACTGTAATTGAATTTCACTCTTTAGCAAGTGTCTGGATGAAATTGTCGTACTACGGCTAGCGAGTAGCTTATTTGGAAAGATGCGCTTGCGACAGTTATTTATACAAACGCTAGGAGCTTGCGCATTTGGAATTAGAAAAACAAAACTGAAATTTAGTAAGAATATGACAGCGTGAGTTGCATAACGAATAGTGTTTGCCAGCATAGCCTATATTCGTTTTCGATGTATTCGACAGGGTACATATCCTTTGTCCTCCCACAAAATGGTGTCAAATTACCGATTAGGTTTGCAAATCCTTGAAAAGAAATATAATTTATGGGATTTTTTTAAGTGTTTTGTTTGTTTGTATTATTGATTAATATTTGCTTCGTGCACCAATTTTAATTACAAAATGTTATTGTTTGGCAAACAACTGCTAAATCCGTATTCTATGTTGAAATTTTTAACATGCATTCTGTTCATCACCGATAAACGATTAAAGAGATTGCATCAGCAGCATATATGTTAGATGAAACGGTATCCCGATCAGTTCTATTACCCATAAACAACAATGCACATTTACCACCTATTTAGGCCATTTTTTATGATGGCATACCGGTAAACTCAGGCTGGTGTGTTTGTAGAACACATTGTCAATGCGGCCGTTCATACAGGATAACCTCTATACCGATATGACCAGTGTTCCTGTTGTGATTATGTTATACAAGACCCTGATGATGGACATCCTATTTAACCAACCGGCAGAAATACATCACAGCTAACGGCAAATATTTTAACTATATCGTGCTGATTATTATTGTTGTTTGCATAAGCCTATCATTACTGAATTGTATCATGAAAGTAAAAGTTGGTGTTACACAGAAGAGACCTTGTCGCATTTTAATCCGCAGCATTTTATTAGTGTAAAAATCTACATTTGTTTTGATGAAGTTCAGGAGCAGTTTCCAGGCAGGATTTGGCAAATATATCCACGTAAATGCAAAGTAATCTGCAATGTTTGCAATGCTTAGACTTTTACTATGGTGTTTTTTGGAAAAAAATCTTTTTGGAAAAACGCTACAGAGTTCTAAGTTTAATTGTTTGATGACGCCACGTTATGACGACCTAACAAATATATTGATTAATATATAGTTCTATTGGTACTTTGTAGATCACATAATCACAAGGACGTTGTACTCTGTAAGGCAATTAATAGCATCAAGTTACATGAACCAAATGTAATGTTTCGCTTCGCAGCAATTTTAGTTTTTCTGGGATTTGGCTTACAATGTTATTCAAATAAAGGTAAGAACATACAGTAGATAAAACATGCATACACATACGTGTACAACAGCTGTGATCTTGCCCTTTTGAAGATTTACGGTGTAACATAGTAATAACCAATAAATTTAAATTTGACCTGGTCATTTTTTAACGCATTTTATGTTTCAGTCAACTGTGACACCAAGTTTTCCGATTTGGTTGGCGACGCAATCCACGTCGTGTGCCCAAAAAACTGCCACAGAAATCCAGGAAAAGTTTGCGGAACTGGCCATTACTCCTCTGACAGTTTTGTGTGCAAGGCTGCGTTACACGCCGGAAATTTATTAGGTAAACACTTTAATCGTGAGGGGAACAATTAAAACCTGCGCAGGATGTGTTCGCAGCGGTAAACGCTTCACATGTTGGTACAATATTTATAATGTATCGTGGTTTTTTTTCAAAGTAATTTCAACGAGCATCTGTAAAAAATAAAAGTAAAAATAAAACATGCTTAACCTGCTGCCACATGCTATATGTATAGGTAATAGTATTTATTTTGGAATCATGTAGTCGGTTGTTAGAAACCGTACATTTATCAAAATACTTTTCGTTTCCTTTAAGATGCCGTTGGCGGCACCCTTGGTATTTTAAGACACTCTCCGAGAACAACGTATGCAAAGTCGTCTCAACACGGCGTACATAGTGCCCAGTGCACTACACCCGGACATTCGTTTTCGTTTGCGAGTGAGTCACTTTTTTGTTATTTGAAGGTAAGTTTTTACACAAACACGTTTAATATAAAATCGGGTTTTTAGATACGGCACATTCGGAGGTTTTCTACATCAAGCCCGATGCTCCTGTTGGCACAGCGGTTGGCTGCTCCAACATTCTCAGCTTGGCCGGTAGTAAGTACGACCGCAGTTATATAATTCCTAAAAGCACAAATAGTTTCTGAAATGTAAAGAAAAGTCTAAAGTGAAGTCCGAGTTCTGGCCGGTACATTACATTGTAACGTATTTCGCAGGAGCTAACAACTGTCCGACGGATTTCTGCAAAAACGGAGCTACATGTACCAGTGAAAAGCACCACTTTACTTGCACATGCGCACCAGGTTTCACGGGCAGCGACTGCAGCCATGGTATGTGTCGACTGCAGCCATAGAATATTTTTAGCCGTGGTCATAACTAGTCATGAAAAAAGGGTTGGCCCACGCGTTTTTTAAGCCCATTTATTGCTCCTAATATCCACTGCAACGTATTATAATCACGTGCTTTGAAACTCAAAAACTTTTCAAAGCGGACATATTAGAACGTATGTATTAGTTTATTTAGTATTGTGTTTTGAATCGTTGTTTAAATAAAACCTTGTTAATCGTCTAATTGAAAGGGATAACTACAATTATTCAATCAAAAAATACCTTTTAGGAAATGATTTCATATTGTCGGCTTGGCAACACAGTTTTTTTTATTTCACACTTCAATTTTCGACAACAGAATCCTTTAAATTGCTTAAAAAATAAAGCGTCGGAATAATTTTTTATATTGGCGGTTTAGTTTTGATATGAATGCGATTTGCAGTATCGAATTCGACAATTAAGGAGCACACCTGTCAATGTAACTAAAAAAAACAAAATTTAATATTGAAGTGGTCTACACTGCAGTAGTGTAAATTATATTTACATTTCTGTTTTAGTATTGGACTCTTGTGACCCTTCGCCCTGCATTAACGGAGGAACCTGCGTAAATGGCCACAACGACTTCACATGTTCCTGTACTGAACAATACGCCGGAAAAACTTGCCAAAAACGTAAAAGAGAATTCAATATTACAAATGTTTTCGACATACGTCAACATTAACATATTCACAGAAAAATATTCGTTAAAGCATTGCGAAAAACGTAAAATTTAGATGGGCCCTTGTTAAAATATTATCCTTAACCCTATAAAGAAAAAATATGAAAATCATTTTGTAATAAAAAATCCGTTTCAACTAGTAATCGACGAATGCTACGCCGGTGTAACCAACAGCTCTATTGTTAAAAATGCCCAAATGACGGCTTCGACAATTTTCAATCCGACGTTGCAACCCTTCTTCGCGCGTCTTAACAGCAAAGGTGCCAACGCAAGAAACAAACCACAAGGCTGCTGGACTCCCAAAGGTTTAGCTAAATCGTTATGTACTCAATGAACAAAATAGTGAATGTCAATTATACTTTTATTAAATGATATGGTACTGTTGATTCTCTTCAATGTAAGTTGCTTGTAGCAACAAAATGTAGTAGCAAAATGTGCTTTCTTCTGAACCTGATGTGTAGCTCAGTCGATAGAGCGACGATACCGGTTTTGCTGCGGAGGTTGTGAGTTCGAACCTCACTGCGACTAGTTTTTTTGCTAGCCTGCTTTGCTTGTATCAATAAGCCCGTTTATATGCACGTTTAAGCCGGATTTGAATCTGTTTCGTTAATTCATTCTCTCTCGTTTTGGTGCTGGAATGAATTAAGTTCTCTCGTTTCTTAATCGGTCAAAAGGAGTGGTTTTCAATCCGTTCGCCGCTTAATCTGTTCGTTTCGCGGACGGCCGAAATCGTTTAATGTAGAATGACCTGCTTTAACGCAGTAAACATCACGTTACTTTTGGGGCATTATGACGTAACACGAATGGCTAGTAGTGAACAAAACAACAAGTTTAGCGCATAAGGAAAGAATATTACATACACTCGTTAGATAATTTGTGACAGAGGTGCTGGTCTAGAATCCACAAAGGATGCGAGTTTGGGTAGGTTTAAATAGTAATACTTGGCCCACCCTCACCCAAATATTGTACATTGCTTTAATAATTGTCTCAGGATTTTAGGCCAGCGCCAAATACAGTTTTCATTAGTCATGTTTGGTACATCTCATCACCTTCTTTTGTCCACTCTGCCTTGTATATAGCGTTGACCAGCACACATAAGCTTAACTTTTCTGCACTTAAATTCTGTGTGCCAGGTAAACTAAAGCACTATACAGTCAAAAACATAATGCGGCAAACCAAACTCCATCGGCAACCCAACCTCAAGTAATTCTTGTTTTTTTTCAATTTTAGGTTTAAAAAAACGAACAAGCAGCAATAGATTGCTACCGCAAGGAGTAGCCTAAGCCAAAAAATCGGTTGTGCGTCAGAGGTTTACTGGAATATTACGTAATATTGCATATCAGTGCAGCTTGAACACTCAAGCTGGCTTGAATTTCGCGCCATGTAATTACGACGCTGGAACGGATTACTTTTCAATCCGGATTGAACCTTAATCTAATCCGGCCGCGAAAGGTGCATATAAACAGGCTTATTGATCGACAGATTCAAGTCTGCGATGGCTTTCAGGGTGTTATTATAAATTTCGCACACCAAAATTACAAGGCAAACTTACATAAATGGTTTGTTTTTATTTTATTTCAATTGAGAAAAAAGTAACCTATTGTAAATCATTCAGAAAACTTTCCCTTACCTAAAATTTTAAAAAACAGTCAGAGCTGCTGGACAATGGCTAAACGTCGATTTTCTGGTGGAAAAGGAAATATATGGAGTGATAACTCAGGGTCGCCCAAAGAACTCCTTCCAATATTCCACATCGTTTAAGATTTCCTACAGTAATGACGGAACTAACTACACATTTATTAAGGATGCTTCAAATCAAGAAAAGGTAGATTATGATGGATTAGTCTCAAGCGTTTAACGGGCAATAAAAATTATGCTTTACAGATAACGAACTTTTAAATAAAATATATAACAAACAGAACCTGCCGGGAAAAATATATAACAAACAGAACCATTTTTTATATCGTTTCAATGGAATACGCCCTTATTTATATATCTTGAAATCGTGGGGAAACTGCGATACAGCCAATTAAATTTATGCCATTCAGTCCGTGAATTGTCCCCGAATAATTTATTGTAAAAATGCCTAACAAGCCATCAGAAAACGTATGGTTGTAGAGTTGGACTCACTAGAATAAGCATTGTTTCGCATCAAATGCACAAAAATATAATTAGTTGATTCTTATATTTGTTTTTCAGATATTTGAGGGAAATATGGATCGTAACACTCACAAGCTCAATTACTTTCCAAGTCCTGTGAGAGCACGATACATAAGAATCGTGACGCACACCTGGCACATCTACCCAAGTCTTCGCTTGGAGTACCTTGTGTGCTAAATCATTCCTAAACAGTAGAAATCGTATTCGAGAAATAGAGCATTTTTTTTCATACACACACGTCGTTTGTTCTTCATACTATATTCCTATTTCTTTTTCTATTTTGTCATTACATTTTAAATTGCCTGGATGTTTTCTTGTTCTACTTCAGTCTTCAAAATAATGCAATGGCAGGCCAGAATACTTTGCGCCGTCAGGTTGGACGACTTTTTCAGATAAAAAAAATAAACTTACGCATACTTCATAGTAGCGTGGTCCAACTTCAGGCCCTCGGACACTTTTTAATTCCCGTGAACAAATCGCCCGGCCACACATTGCCGCATTTGCACTCTTTTTTATTTCGCTGCTGTGAGGGGCCCCCAAACTTCATTTTTTGTCATCTGTAACCAAATAAACGTAAAATTTTAGGCGCTTTGCCTTTTGATATGTCATGCATTATTACATGCTATTGTTTTTACCATGAAGGCGCCGTGTATCATATTTTAACATTTACTTTGTGTCCACAGCGTGAAGCTGTGTGGACTAAGACCCGTGAAAATACAATTTATGCAAAATTATTTAGTTAATTAATTTTATATACAGCTTTGCAAAATGGCAATTGTGACGTGATCGAGTACTAACTACACAACTTTTAAAACAAGATAAACGCAATGTACTCTTTTCGCGCTTTTTTGCTAACTTTTATTCGGGTAAACCAATCAGGTGTTGAAATAATACAGTGCTCATATTTTTATAAGCCCAATGCGGCAAATATACCTCTGAGGTAAACGTTTTGCCAAGTGAAACCAAAATACGCAAATTTGCGTTGCATAATTGCCCATCAAGTTTTGACATCATATGTAGGTTTTAAACTGAAATCCTTGATCCGGCCCGGCAACACTGGCCCACCATTTGAAACGACTCGCGACAAAATATATAGGTTTGTATAGGTATTAGAGTTTAACCGGGTAGTCGGAAAACTTTGTATGTCGAGGCCCAAAATAATTTGTCACAAGCTTACAAATTTCACAAAATCTCCGTAATGCGTGACGTCATAAAATAATTAATCTTTAACAAACCTGTGGTTCTCCAGCAAACTAATACGCAAATATGCAGCTGAAATCTAGCCCGATCTTGCGAAGCGCATAAGAAGCGCTTTTTGTTTTGCGGTTAATTAAATAAATAGAAACGCCAACCTTTGGGCCGCGCCCCACAGTTTGCCGACCACTGTTTTAACCCACTATATAAAGTCTCCTAGCGCTGTGAGCCTTTTACAGATAAGATTCATAGTCGGCCACTTTTTTGCGTTGTTCGGTAAAGCTACTATATCAGGGGTTTATAGCTGATGGACGTGAATGGTTAAGAAGGGAGGCTTAGTTTTTATTCGTTGAATACTAAGTTTTGCTTACACGAATATCTCCTATTAATCCTGTCCGTTAAAATATGATTCCTTTATTGTAGTATTGATAAAAACTCTTAGGAGATTGCGACTAAAAAGACAGAGACTTACCTAAACCGTTTTATTGTTTTAGTGCGACAAAAACGTCTATAAGTTGTTTTACAAGACATAATAAGATCACGCTTTTAGTATAGCAGCCAATTGTTTTTAGATATTTTTTCTCCAATCGTTAAACAACTTTTGCAAAATTACATATCTAAATTTACCAGGACTTTTCTAATAAGGGTGTGGATTCATAGCTGTTTTTCAGCATTTTTTACGCAATGTTGGGACTTTACGACGCAAAACTACCGATTTTCATATGTATTTATAATCAATTATGTTCGACTAACTCAGTTAGCATATTCAAAAGTAGGGTGCGCTGTTGCATAGTTACCCTTGTAGTGAGGATACGTTGTTGATCATGTTTGTAATAAATTTATCAGGTAAGTGCACTTTGTCGATCCCAATATCAATGCAGTAATTCATGACAGGATGCTGCCAAAACCCACGTGACGGTATGGTTATGATTCTGTAAGCGTCAGGCATTTCTCTTTTTAGTTTAACATCCTATGTAACTGAACGACAGTAATATGTCACGGCCAACGCCCAATGTGTTAATGTTTAGCTACTCTACTTTGGCACCATTTTAGACTTGTAAATTCGTTGAAATAAAAGTAGACATTACACCTATATTTAAAAAAGTAAAGTTAGAACTACAGCGAAATTGAACAGAATCATTATCCACTGTTATTAAAATAGATTACTTCTGATGATTTTTTGCTGTTGGATAAAGGTGGTATTTCTCCTCTTTTTAGAAATATACCGTAGGGATAGTTTAAGAGGTGGATTATATGAACCAGTCGACACAAAATAAATTCCGAACTGAATTCTTCAATATATCCCAAATTTCCATACCCAAATCCGCAGCTTACTCCATCGAATGACGTAACTAAAACAAGTAATCCTAACAATGAAAGTGATCCTATAGGTCAAACAGGGGGCGTGGCATTGTTTTTGCAAAATGTGCACAAAATGTGCGCACATTTAAAAATGATTAAAATCAGAGTTGGAGTTCGGGTTCGAGTTCGAGTTCGAATTCGAGTTCGAGTTTGAGTTCGAGCTCGAGCTCGAGCTCGAGTTCTAGTTTAGGTTCGAGTTATGGGTGAATAAAAATTGCCTAAATGTAGCCTACGAAATATTGCCAGTGTGCAAAATTTTTAATAAAAACAGCTGAGCAAAGGTATATGTGCAAGTGAGAAAGAAACAGGGTTATATTTCTCTCTGCCCATGTGCAATGTGCGACTCTTTGCGATCAACCAAGTAAGGAATGCGACTCTTGGTCTCTGACTGGTTGGTCTGTTATTGGTTTTGCGATGAAAAAGGTTGATCGGTGTTGCATGGCCATTCAGTTTAGAATTAGGTATATCATTTTTTAGCTAAAAGAGTCACAAAACCTTTTTGCTGAGCGCAGTTCACCTCTGGCCTAAACATTAATGAAAAATTCATGCACCGAATCAACCTATACATAAAGGAAATGCTGTTCATCGCGTTAATGAATTTATCAGGTAATTGCCATTTGTCGATTACAGTTGCAATTTTGCAAAACAATAATTCATAACAGGATGCCGCCAAGGCCGATGTGACGTTCTGGTTTCACATCCTATTTAACTAAGCAAACGCTATATGTTACAGTTCACGCCCGGTATTTTATCTATTGAGTTATTACCTCCACACTAGCTTAAAGTCGAAACTGTTCGCGAAGAGTCATTCACAGTCTTACACTGAGATACAGTCGTATTGTAAGGTGAAGTGTAAGGTGAATTTTATTTATATTATCAGGAGACAAACGAAATAATATTAACTATAAACCAATCCAAAACTTTTGTTGTGAAAGAATTGTATCTCCTGTTTTTAGAATATACACCCACCGTTTTGTCTGTAGTAAAGGTAATTGCAGCATTGTCAGGCAAACAAATTCCGAAATGTTTCGATTAGCAGCGATTGCGATTCTCTTGGGATTGGTGGCACATTGTTACTCGAAAAAAAGTAAGTAAACAGCAAAACTTCCTAAATCGATTAAGTCCAATTTTTGACGCATAGTTTTTTTTAATTCGTACGTTACTGAATTTAATATAATGCCAGAATGTTTCGAGTTTGTTAACTACAAAAACCTGTGTTTTGTGCGGGTTGAGTTAAAATGAAATTTATTTGTAACTTTTTCTTTTTTTATGGTATCTTGTACTCTCGTTAACAGAAAATAGAACATCAAACTTATATAATTATCTTATGGTCAATAGAAAGCAGGGAAATTAAACATTTAACAAAATAACATGACAGCGATTATATTTCTGATAAACCTAAGTCTTTCCAGCGGAAAAAATACGTCTTACATCAGCTTACGTTTTATTATGTTTCAGTCGGCTGTGACACAAAGTTTTCGGATTTGGTTGGCGGCGCCATGAGCGTCGTGTGCCCGAAAAACTGCCTCAAAAAGCCGGGAAAGGTTTGTGGAACTGGCAATTACTCAAAAGACAGCGCTGTGTGCAAGTCTGCACTTCACGCTGGCAATTTATTAGGTAAGTCTATACTTTGACCTCGTACAATTGTATCAGCCTAATCTAAGTGTAAAAGTATAGAAACACATAAGGGTTTTCTAAAATACACTAGGACTTAATACAGTGCGCATATTTAAATCAATAAAACACACCACAGTTGCGTTCACAGCGCTAAACGCTATTGTTTTTGCTATAATAGAAAAAAAAACGATAAGTATCGGATGTAACAGTCATCAACTTAAATATACTACTTTAAACTATTTTTTCTTTATTTTGCCGTCAGATAGCATTGGTGGTAGCCTTGGCATCTTGAAAAAACCGCGCCGGAAATCCTACAGAAAATCATTCCAACACGGCGTACACAGCGCCCAGTGCACTAAACCCGGACCTTCGTTTTCGTTCGCGCGTGAGTATTGTTCTTTTACATTGTTGTTGTGTTGACGTGCATTTTTAGCATTTTGTAAATTTGAATTTAGCATTAAAAACAACTCATTACCAATAAGCAAAACTGACGTGTAAGTTTTACTAATAAAAAAAATCGATTTTCAGATAAGGTACGGGCGGTGGCATACTACAGACGTCCCGATGTTCCAGCCGGTACATCAGTTGATTGCTCCAACATCGGCAGTTTTCCAGGGAGTCAGTGAAATAACAGTAACCCAATACTTAAATTAAACGAACAATTTCAAACAAACACAAAATAATTAAATAATTTTCCTGTTGCGGAAACAAACATACAGCAGCATAGTGTTTGTTTTTTCCTTATATACAATGTATTTCCTTTTTATAGAAACACGTTAACCAATCAATCAACAATCGTGTATCTCTAATGGGTAAAATCGGATTATCAAATTAAAATAAGTATTTTTTTGTGTGTTTCTTAGGAGCAAATAATTGCGAAGCGGGTTCCTGCCAAAACGGGGGTACATGTACCTCTGGAGAGCATCATTTTACATGCACATGCCCAACAGGTTTCACAGGAGGCGACTGCAGCCATGGTATGTATCATACGCCAAGTAGGCCTATTAATAAGGCTTTTAGTTGATGGCTAAATATCAAAAGTTTGCAGGACTGGTGAGAATTTCTTTGCCTTACCAATGTCTGTTTATCACGTTATACCAGGAGATGCCTGATATAGGATATTGCATGGTGTTTCTAATATTTTTCCGAATTTCGTTTGGCCGAAACAGCGTTTGATTCAAAATTGCAAATTTTGTACCGACTTCAATATTCTGTACCAAATTGTTCGCAAAATTTAGTAAAACGGAACGACATTTTTTGTTATTTTTTGTAGCTAATTATGATCAATTTTTTTTGCACCATTCTCTGAACGAACAACAATTGTTTCCGACTACTTTTTACATTGCATCCCGGCAAACGTATAAAACATGGGTTTACGTAAAAATATATGGACCTTATCGGATTCGCATTTTGTTGCTGGAAAAGAAAATGCTCTCGTATATTTATTTAGTTTGATTTAAAAAGGGCTATAGAGTTCACCGTAAATATAGGTAATTTGATAAAAAGAATACAAATAAAACATTATATAAGTGTTTAATAATATTTCAACAAATTTATTTAGCTAATTATATAGTTCAACATAATATAAAACACATTTAATCATCAAAGATAGACTTGGTCGAATTAAAAATTCGGCTGAGGTATTTTCTGTTATTTTACTTCAAGTTACGCGTCATCACATTACCCTGTTGCAGCTTTGGACTCCTGTAATCCGTCACCTTGCCTTAACGGTGGAACCTGCCATACCGGCCAGAATGAGTTCATCTGTTCCTGTACCAATGAATACGCGGGACAAACTTGCGGAAAACGTAAACTATTATTTTACATCTTTTAAACTTGCAATTACCTTGAAGTTTTTTAAAAACAAAATGACACCTGTCTGTCACAATAAAACGTGTTTAACTAGCTATCGCGGAATGCTACGCTGGTGTGAACAACGCGTCGATCATTGCAAACAGCCAAATGACGGCCTCAAGTGAATGGAATCCAACATTGGGCGCCCAAATGGCTCGTTTGAACAAGAAAGGATTCGTGAACCAAGCAATGACACAGGGTTGCTGGGCTCCAGGCTGTACGTTAAAATGTTGCATGATACAAGTAAAAGTGAAAATCTTTTCTAATAACTCCTATCTTGTTAAACTAAAAACATCAGATTATACTAAAAAGTAATTATATTTTTAAATACTTGATTTTACAGCACCAACTACTGCACAATGGCTAAAAGTTGATTTTCTGACTAAAAAAAAATTATATGGAGTCATCACCCAGGGTCGGCCAGTAAATGCTAAACAGTATTTTGAATCGTACAAGTTGTCATACAGTGATAACGATTCAGCTTGGAAATTCATTAAAAACGCCAAAGATGAAGTCATGGTAAGCGTCGAGTAATGTAATTATGAAATAACAAACTTGTTATGGCCACATTGTAAGTTTACATTATTTTATCAGAGAACATAGTTACAATGTAAGGAGATAGCACTGCCTAAACAATTAAACACTCAGATTTAAGAGTTTGATATTTAGCCTAAATATTGCACCTCTTTGTGTTTTCGAAACCATATATAAGAGTTAAAACTTTATGGGCAACCAGCAAACCTTGTTGATGAGATCATATTAAACTGATCTGTTAAAAACAACACTTTTCTATCGTATGGATACCTTTGCTTGGTGTGAAAGGTTTGAGCAATGTGTAAATCCGGTAAAGCAGTTGACCTAACGGTTTTACTGAGGACCCATAGTTTTTAAATAATTTTGCTGTCAACAGTAGGCATCCCATAGTGTGATTGCCGCGCCTTACCTTTACACTTATGACGATCACTACTCGGCCTACATAACCTAAGTATTAAGAACCATATCCGTGTAAAAACGCTCCAACAAAACTAACGGACTTAAACGGGTTGCATATAATATTTAACATTGATGTGTGCCTTAATTTGATATTTTACGCCTATAGAACGAATAAACTATCCATTGTAAATTTCGTAAAGCAATGCTTATTTCATTGATCGGCTACGATTTGTGCCATACAGAGAGGTTTCTGCCATAAGATATACAACAAAAACTATACAGCGTTATACGTCGTTTGTTAAAATAATTCAACAGACTTTACAAGGATAGAAACTTTGAAAAACGGTCTCAACCACTTCGGCGTTTACAATAAATAAACATTAAGAGGTTTTTATAACCCATTTTACTAATTAGAAACATTATAGTGTTACCTATCAGTATATTTTTTGTAGTTACTGTTCAAAAAATGTTTCTACCTTTGGAATTGTTGCTTTCTAAGTTGAAAGCTAACAGCTTTTTGATTACGCAACAACACCAAAAAACAATTTGTGGCAGCTGCAAGTTCGTTTTCATTCACCGTTTATAGATCACGTTAGGTTTTATTTACCTGTAACGAAAAACCCTGAGCAGACGAAAGCACATTAGGTTGAATTCCTTTGAAATAGTTTGTTAACTTATTTGCCTTTCCTTTTCAGGTTTTCGAAGGAAACACGGATCGTGACACCCACAAGGTTAACCGCTTCCCAACCCCGATAACAGCACGATACATGAAAATCACACCGGTAACCTGGTATGGCTTTCCCAGTCTTCGCTTGGAATACCTTCTGTGCTAAATGTTACACAATCAACGAACCCCGACCTCAACGATTAAACGAAGTCCAATGACCTAGCATCTGTCTTTATTTTGTTTTATCCTATATTATTATTATAACCCATTTTTAGTTGATTACATTTAGTTAATACACTTAATAATGCATCAAGTTCGATTTGTTTTTCGACTGGGTGGAACAGAGAATAGAACGAATTTAGTCCATTCAGGTTGAGCTTTAAGTTATTTATCAGGGTATGACACTTAGTAGCTAAATTTGCGGCCAGAACAGCTATCCTTTACGTATTATTATGCAATGTAATGCAAAAAATCGACATTTGAATTCAACAGGGTCATAGGCAGTATAGGATATACATACACATAGTAGGATTACGAATATTATGGGCTCTGATACAATTAAACTTGACCTAGAAATGTATCAACTGATATTTATCCCAGGTTTTATTTCAAATTCATACACTTCATTATTGTCGTTATCAGAAAGAAAAACTTTATAGCCTAACACAAACTATGAAGTAAGTATTTTGAACTATGACGTTCAATTCAATTTCACATCAAAATGTCGTTTTGAGTTGCATCTTAGAACATTTGAAGTGTATTTTTCTTCATAAAACTTGACGAGGACCAACAAACTTAAAAAAAAAAGAAAAAAGGGACCAACAAAAACATGAGAAGGACCAACCCTACACGCGGCATCTGCCCAGGCCATTTTTTTGCACCGAATGTTTTTTACGTAACGAATTTAACTTTGACTGTGGAGTGTGGTGCAATTGATTCGATTGCGTCGCCTATATCCGAGGGTCAAGACTTAAGATTTACCAGCAGGAAATACATTCAGAATTTGCAGAATCTATCGACAAAATATCAAACAGGCCGCACGCACCATTTTTTACGTCGAGTTTATTTGAACTATATACAACAATACTTTCCTGGTGCAAATAGAAATGAAGTCAAAGTCTCCCAAAGGACACCGATTAATTTTTCTTTAAGTTTATTATGTCCCGCAGTAATTCTTTCAACCTTCCCTTGTCCGGTCGCCTTTTAGGGCCTTGTAGCTTACACTTATCTCACAAAGCCTTTATTAAATGATTTAAACTGAATTGACCAACGATTTTTCGTTTGTTATATTTCAGCGACGTTAGATGTTATTTAACTATAGGCGGGCCCGGGTTGAACAGTGAATAACTACTGTGTTGTTTATGGCAGAGATGTCAAACTCAAGCCTTACTAAGGGCCGCATGGAAAAATTTGAGTGCGTCAGCGGGCCGCACTATCTAAACTAAAAATCATAAACTGTTTTATAATCAATTATATTGTTTGTATCTGCAATGTGCTTAATTATACAGCCTAGATATGCGTACACGTTTTAGCACCATTTTTAAAAACAAAGTAATGGAGTGTCATGGGCAAGGAGTCGAACCGAAACCGAATCGGAGCTTTATAAACCGTTTTGTTTTGGGGCTAATTTTACTTAAACAGTCCCCAAACTTGAACCGTTTAAACTTTAAAGAAAATTAGGAAGTCGAACCGTATGTGAACCGAATAACTTTAACCAAACCTGAAAACGTCAAAAAGGCGATTTACTCCAGCATAACGTCACACTACGTAATTGTGGCGCGGCTAAATAATCAATGCAATTTTAGTTTTCGTTTTTTACGCAATGTATAGCAAAGTCCACCGAACAACGTACAATGCTTTACTTATTTGTTATGCAGGAGTACAAGGATAGCGATAAAGATGTCCATGAGAGATAAACTTACTGTATACGTTTTACAAACAAAATAAAACTTCAGAAAAATTGCGAAAGATGGAACCAAACATGAACCATTCTTTAAAACAACTGCGCATTTTTAACGTTGTGCGTTTTTATGGGCAACTGTCTTTTTTAGGTTATTACCTCTTTGTTATATATTTTTAACATCTTAAAAGAGTTAGATCAAACATTATAGGATTACAATAGTTTATGATCGTATATTGTAAAATAATATATGAAATTATTTATACAGTTTTTGATAAGATATTTACACTGAACCAAAAACGGACTTTTTTAAACCGGTTTTTAAAATAACTTTAGTAAAACAGGAACTGAACAGAAACTTTAATATTGAAACCTAAACTGAATCGGATTTAAAAAAAATCTTGAACCAGAACTGAACCTACACAGGATAAAGTGTAACGGTTCGACTCCCTGGTTCATGATTTCAAGAAAGCTTAAGAAATTTCAAATGAATCGGCTTTAATTTGCCACTAAATTTCTTGAGATATTTTCTGCTTTTAAAACAAGAAAATAGTATTGAAAAGCAGCAATTCCGCCAGTTTAGGACAGTATTTTTGAACTATTTCCAAAAGGGGGGAGGGTCCCTTCTTGCTCCCTTGCGGGTGTCTATGTAGTGTGATTTTAAAAACAAAAAAACTTACTGTAAACCCCACTTTTCGTCAAGTAGGTATTTTTCGTTTCTTTTACCAAGAGAAGACATTGTGACAGCAAACAATTTTTGAAGACAAAAATTTGGAAGATATAGTTTGTTAATGAGATTATGCGCTTGATTCTGGCATAGTTAAAGTATACGTGCGCACGCTTTGGAAACCTTTGTGCGGTCGCATTTGGACTACCCCTAGTTTGACCGGTGCCGTTGGGGCGCCGTTGTTTTGGAACAGGATTAATTGCCCTTCTTTGGGGTTAGCGAGGATGGATGGTATATTGGGGTTAGAGGAAAGTTGACGTTATTAGTCATGCACTTAGGAGCGGGGTTTGGGGTTAGGTTAATGGTTATAAAGACCGGATTGTGACCATTTCGTTCTCATTTCTACGGATTTAGGAATTATTCCGAACTAGACGGGTTTAGGATTATTAAATGTATTAGTCATATTTTGGACTTATTCCGAAGTGTGTGTTTTTTCGATGTTGATGTTGTTGTTATTCGGTCTTATGGCTGGAGTACTGTTAAAAAATGGCACTATTCAAAATCACCAAAATAAAAGGGCCGTAAAAATTGTTTTAAGGTGTGGAAGGAAGATTTTTCTGCATTGGTATATCAATTTGCGTTTTAAGTTTGACTTTTTAAATGTTGATAAGTGCGCTGCACTTTTTCTTTGACAACAATAATTGTTTTGTATTCTTTTATTCTTTGAACGATTTAAACGTAACTGTGAAACGATTTAAACGTAACTGTGAACGATTTAACGTATTACTCTTAACATACAGGAAACGTTCTAGCTTTTAGTGAATTGATTAGGTAATTGCAATTTGTCGATTGCAGTTACAACCGTGATTCACAACAAAGCGCGCCAAAGCCAATGTCAACTTCTGGTTAAACATCCTACTTACCCATATACGAATGGAATAGCGTACTTTACAGCTAACGCCCAGTGTTTTACCTATTAGCATTTGGTTTTTACCACAACAATAGTTTACTGATGTAAAATATCTTTAGTGAAAACGAATTTTATACTTTTATGCTCGCATACAGTCCTATAGTTTATTTCAAAAAGTATATGGTGGTATCTTATATTTGGGTTTCAGAATCCATCCATGAGTTACGTGTGTTGATGTTAATTAAAGCATTCTGAAGTTAAAACGTTTCGCTTACCAGCGATTGTGATTTTGCTGGGATTAATCTTACAATGTTATTCAAGAAAGAGTAAGAACAATATTAATAATGTTTTTTGAAGTTGAAAACTATACAGTTTATGATTTTGTTGCACAAAAACCTGATAAAAATACTACATATAAATAAAGCTGATGTTATTTAATCTAAAAGAGTTGTTTTAAAATTAGTTTCCTAAATTTATAATTGAAACCCACTATTTTGGCTTAACAAACATTCACTTCGGATTTGGTTAGCGACGCCATGAACGTCGTGTGCCCGAAAAACTGCCTCAAAGAGCCGGGAAAGGTTTGTGGAACTGGCCATTACTCCAAAGACAGCTCTGTGTGCAAGTCTGCGTTGCATGACGGCAGTTTACCAGGTATACTGTAAATTCGTGAAAATGTACCAGCCTAATCTGTTTGGATAAGTACAGAAATGTTTTTTATTGATATATAACACGACTTCATTATGTTGTCCTAAAATTAGATGTAAAAACTGCGTTAAGTTAACTATATTTATTGTGACTTCACTACGGGCTTAATGTATGTGTAAATATACATAACAGAAGATTTAGCAGCATCTAAACAAATTAGTTCAGGATATTTTTGCTTTTAAAACAGAAAAATATTCTTAAAAAGCAGGAAATCAACAAATAAAGTCAATATTTTAAACATCCAAACGTGGTATACGCCGCAGAAAGAAATATCATGCCGGTAAGCCGCATATTTGACACACTTGGACTTAATTTCTCAATTTTCAACGGGCAAACCGGCCAAGTTTTTTACAATTTCATTTTCACGAAATGTGAAAAAACAAGTTTGCTTGCCACAAAAATATTTTTTTTTAAGTTCTCGCTGGCCGCACTAAATGGTCCCGCGGGCCACATGTTTTACATTCCTGAATTAGGCAATACATGAAAGTTGCCCTCGCAGCAGTAAACGCTGTTTTTTTTTGCTACACAGAAATTACGCCTTGACATGTTTTAAGTGTTGAGAATGACAGTCATGAACTTAAAAACAACATTTTAACCCTATAAATTAATAGTTATAGGATAGATGTAACCAGGGCAGCGTTTGCGACTTTAATGATATAAAGGCGTTATTTTCTTTGCGCCAATCGATAGCATATTTATTATGTATAGCTTTTCTATTGAAATTAGCAAACTTAAACTTTTACGAAACAAAACAAACGGTGTTCTTATTGTTACACTTTTACGACGTCATGTTTAGATGTAACTTTGTGAAATCACATCTGAAAAACATTTATGGCCCTTTAAACAAAAATCCTGGATCAGCGTCTGGGTGTAAACGATTCGTGCAACAGGATATTAACTATACGAAGGGTAATACGCATGTGGTATTGTGGATAATAAGTTGCCTTTGCCTGGGTTGCCGAGCAGCGAGATTGTATATTAGGCATTTAATTATTGTGTTTAAACATTTGCATCAGTGTTTCTTTCCAACTCAAACTCAGTTTTTGTTCTTTTGGCTTCAGGCAACATTGGCGGCAGCCTTGGTGTTCATGAAAACCCACCAAGGACATCCTATAGCAAATCGTTTCAACACGGCGTACACAGTGCACAGTGCAACAAGCCCGGAAATTCTTTTTCGTTTGCGCGTAAGTCGCTTTTCACCTTGATGTTTTTTGTCTTGCTGTAGTGGTTCTTAAAGTGGGACGTGCACCCTACAATCACAACTTTAGATGAACTACGATGTTTTGTAATACCAGAACAAAAATATTATTTTTTATTCGTGGTAGTTCTGGTATGGCCTGACTTTTTTTGAAAACAAAAGTGAAGTGCGGTAGAAAAGTTTGAAAATCAGTGTTTTAAATTAAAAAAAAATATATCGGTAATATAAAGAAACAGAAAAAAAAAAAACTAAAAATCGAATTTACAGAAAAGGTGGGGTCAGTGGCTTACTACAGACAACCCCAAGTTCCAGCTGGTACAGTTATTCATTGCTTCAACATCGATGGTTTTGCAGGCAGTAAGTGTAATTGATATACTTTAAGTAAACAATATCCGAATTTCAGTTCATGTTGCACAGGAGCTAACAATTGTCCGACGAACTTCTGCAAAAACGGGGCTACATGTACCTCCGGGAAGCACCACTTTACTTGCACGTGCGCACAAGGTTTCACGGGCAGCGACTGCAGCCATGGTACGTGTGTATATCAGGCCACTAGCGGTCGGTGACAAAAAATGTCATCTGTCGAGAATGGATACATTTAATTGTAGCTTACAAATATCTGCTTTAGATCTATGTTGTTTGGTTGGAATGGGCAATGGATTTGGGCTAGACGTAACAAGTTTTAAAGACGAAAAATACCGTCGAAAATAATACATCCAAATAAACAACAATAAAAAAATGTTTTTGCTGTACTCCAGTGTTGTAATGACTTGCGTGTACTTAAGTCACTATTTTCAAATGGCTTGAATTGACTTTAGTCTTTCGGACAAATGACCTGGGTTAAAATGAGGTGTTATCTTTAAGCATTGTTTTTTTATAAAATTCGTTATATATCCTAATTTTTCTACATAAAACAATTTGCTTGCTATATGTTGCGTTTTTTGTTATATTTTAGTTGTTTTATTGCTTGTAATCAAGCTAGTTTATCAATTTTTGTAACGACACGCAAGGATTTTTTAAATTGACTTGCTATAATTATATGACTTGACTGGGACTTAACTTGTGATTTATTGAAAAAGGCTTGAACTTAAGTTATTTTACAAATGACTTGACTTGGACTTAAGTCTAAACTGTACTCTTTAACTAGTTAAATATAAAAGCTTTGCGTTATAAAGAAGTCGCTTAACCGAATAAATTAAAAATAATATTATTTATGTTACCGGGCAATATGCGCTTTACATTTAGAATCCGCAAAATAAACATACAGTTTAAACTTGGTTTAGCCTACGTGTATACAAGGAAGATTTTAAATAAAACTACTGTAAGTTTATTTTGGTAAATGTAATTATATTTTTGTTAAAAGATGTTTAGAGGACTTCAATCAAACCGGCCAAATTACTATTACGGATGTTATCTAAAAAATGGAAAACGCGCTTGTTCGCAAACCATGGCAACCAACGCAACCAACGCACAAATTAATTTGTTATGTGACGAGTTCCTATATACTATTACTTAACATCGGGTTGTTTCGGTTCTGATCCGATGGTATATTTTCTAATTAAAATTACGGAAAGTCTGTTTTATTAATTTACTCCTATATAGTCACTCGTCATGTCATTATCCTGTTGCAGTTTTGGACTCCTGTAGTTCGTCGCCCTGCATTAACGGGGGAACCTGCCATAACGGCGAGAATGACTTCATTTGTTCCTGTACCAATGAATACGCAGGAAAAACTTGAGAAAAAGCGTAAGCTCTTGCGGTTTATATCCTACGAGTTTGCTAAACTAAGGGTGTTTTGTAAAAAATAAAAAATAAACTGTTTTTCACAATAAAGTGTGTCTAAACAATAGCAATTGCGGAATGCTACATTGGCGTGAGCAACTCGTCAATCATTGCAAATAGCCAAATGACGTCTTCAAGCAACTGGAATCCGACAATGAAGGCTTTCTACGGCCGTTTAGACAAACAGGGGTTCGCGAACTGGAAGAGGACACAGGGTTGCTGGTCTCCAAAGGGTTTGTTTTTACTTTATGTTTCACATAAAAGGGTGAATATCCTTACAGATGATACTTGTAATGCTAGATTGTTAGAATCCTATTAATGGGTGACATAACACAATATATGCTTTATAGCAGTGATTCTCAACCTTTTTGTACCCGTGGCCCCTTTTTGATGCTTTCAAATATTCGCGGATCCCTTACATTTTTCTGGTGATCTCCGAAGTAAGTCTTAAAACGCGGGATTGTGATTTTGAAAATGCTAGACCAGGGCTCGGCAACCCAAAATGTTTCAACGACTGTGAATCAGGCGGGCGTCGGATTTTTGCACCTAAAAACGTGTTTAATTACATTTAAGGTGGCAGTAAAGTATTGGCACAGAGCGCAAAAAAAATGCGTTTGTTTGGTACAAAATTCAAATCCACACGTAGTCATCCGTATTACTAATGAATAGTATAATTAAACAACTTTAAGGAACCCCGATAGCTTTGAATAGTTAATCCAGTTCTGTGTTTGTTAACCTTTGTAAGTCGGAGAACACCTGGCGAGCAAAGCAAGCGCGATTTTTTTGGTATACCGGGCATTTCTTTTAAATTTCTTGCAAGTTTTTATTACATTGCCGAAAATAAGAGTTAAAAAATATATGTCCAATATTTTGAATACGTTTTCCGTTTGTCCGCGACGCACTCCACGGCGCAATGGTAAAGAAGCGCTAATATAGTTAAAGATAGCATGGTAAGGGCAACAAACTTTTTTTTTTGCACTTATGTAGTTGAAATAGTCAAATAGTGTTTGAAATGGACTCGTGTCTAGCTTGTCAAAGAGGATATGAAATACATTGGCGGGGCGCATCCGGCCCGCGGGCCGTAGGTTGCCGCCCCTGTGCTAGACGCATGTCATTTTTGCGAACGATATTATAAAATATAATCAAGTACAGTACGGTACATGCAGACTTGGACAACTAGATAATTCTAGTTTTCTAATTCTGTGAATTAGAGCAAAATGCGGCTAATTCTACTTCTAATCTAATTTGTGAATTGCTTGTTTGCTCTAATTCTAGTTCTAATCTAATTTGGATTTTACCAAAAATGCTACTTTGTCCAACGGCATTTTTAGTCTCATAGTTCAAACACAGAATTTCAATTAAAATTTTCTGGTTGGAACGACTTGTATGTAATTTTTACAGGCTAAAAAACATAAAACGGCATACAAATTAGCACACACTTATTTACCAATCACGTTCTTTAAGATTAAATTGTGATTAAATTAAATTGGTTGTAAAAACTAAATGTGATTCTAGTTCAAATTCTAGTTGAAATTTGATTTTTTAGGAATTCGGTAATTCTAATTCTAATCTAATTTGGAAAAACTAAAATGCTCTAATTTTAATTCTAATCTAATTTTAAAAAGCTAAAGTAAATCTAGTTGTCGAAGTCTGTGTACATGTGAGCTGGAATAATGCTGCCTCCCAATTCACAATCTATTTCTGTTACATCACAATGGAAGTGTTAGGTCACACTCAACGCGATTTACAACGTATTACAACGTGATTTTATCACTTACCAAGATTGTGATTAAGCATGTTTCCCAGCGTTTAAAAGGGGATATTTAGAAGTTTTTGCGGACCCCCAGGGGTCCGTGGACCCCCGGTTGAGAACCACTGCTTTAAAACTCTTAACATATCAAGTTAATGGGTAAGCGCTTTAGCCAACCTGTTGCTTCCTTAAATAGGTGCTTTTTTTATTCTGGTCCGGGTCCGTGTTTCAATTTTGTTGTAGTTTGCGTAATGTTAAGAATGATAAAAATATTAACCAAAGAAAATTGAATGACATCCGGTTTGCTTAACATTTTTTGCAACAGTGGCCAACGTTCGACAATGGCTTAATGTCGATTTTCTGGTTGAAAGAGAAATACATGGAGTTATTACCCAGGGCCGTCCAGTAAACGATTTAGAATTTTTTGAATCGTACAAGGTGTCCTACAAAACTAACGGAGGCGATTGGAAATTTATTAAAAATGCTAAAGATCAAGATATGGTAGGTGTTAGCGTGTAATTATAGTTTTATAAACCGACAAAATGGCCGCACTGCATGGTGTACTTCAGTGACAAGTCAATGTTCTACTAAATATTTTGAAGCGTCAATCACAATTTCATGGTTATTTTAGCTGAATCAAAATACCAAAAAGGTTGCTGTTCGAGCTGCGCTCATTTTTCCGTTGTCAGTTAAAACGGCTTCACAATACGTACGTTTTTTAAATCTTTGCAACCGTTATTTTACAGAAATGAGCTAATGCTGCCAAGCATAATGTATAACCAATTAAGTGTTGCTCATACAGCAGTTTATTATAATCAATCGACGTTTCGACGTCCTATACATTACAAGACGCCTTCATCAGGATAATGCCATATAATGTTATTTTACAGCTTTATCACTTTTCTTGACAGGTTTTTAAAGCAAATATGGACCGTAACACCCACAAAATCAATTACTTTCCCACCCCGGTGACGGCGCAAATTATGAGAATCATGCCGCAAACCTGGCATGATTTTCCTAGTGTTCGTGTGGAATACCTGGTGTGCTAATGTCACAAAATACGGACAGCGACCTCGGCGATAAAACGAAGTTCAAGACTACGCATTCTTCTTTTTTTCATCATATATTATTTCTATAACCAAGTTGATTTTATTAATTACATTTAATCTTGCAAATAATTTTATTTGTTTTTGACTTAGAAGGTATAGCATGACAGAAAACGGACGTCCTTTAGATCCACGTTTTACCTACAAACACTTTCAAGCCATTTTCCTGTTTCGTGGAAAGCATCTGATATTCGAAAAACAATTAAAATTTATACTTGGACGCAAGGTTGTTTTGAATAACGCTAGTTGTAAGCTAAAAATTAGAAAAAAATGTGATTCGACCAAAATAGTTGTTTTGCAAGAAGTGGTACGCGTGACACTAAAGACCGTCCAAGTGGTACGAGATCGTAAAAAGGTTTCCGAAACCCTGCTCTACAGCCCGTATTTCGCCAATATTCAGCAATCCACTTATAGCGGTGTCGTATAAATCATTCACTCACAATACATGGTTGGAAAACATTCCACCATATATATTATTCCACCTTTACAATTTCCAGTTATCAGCTTTGAAATTTGGTACTGCGCATGCGCATGTCGGACTCGGGACTCGCTCGGGTAGTTTTACGCGTTCTTACTGGAGTCCCGAGTCCCGAGTCCGACTCCAATAAAACAAACCGACTCCTCGAGTCCCGAGTTCGACTTTGACTCGGACTCCGCAGCCTTGAACAAAAGCAGAGCGCGCAACAGGAAATACGGACTTTAAAGTAACTAAAGCAGTAGTACAAACCGGTTTTACATTCAATCCACAATATTTGTGGTCTTTATGTTTGTATATTTTAGGGCTATATTCTAACATAAAGGAAACAAATATATAATTCCAGAGAAATTTCTATTTTTTCTCCACCCTCTTGGCAGCCATAGATAAACCAATGGAATTGTACCACAATTTACAGGATCTTTTGCAAAATACCGAACATTTCGGTCGATATTTAGAAGGGCATTTCATAGTTTGTACAAACAGTTTAATCTTGATACAAGCTTTTTTTTAGAATTAGTTCTATACATATATATGTTGTGATTTCGGTCAGTCCAGCGTTTTTACTGTTTTGCAATTTTTTTCTAAACCATTAGCTATAAATACGAGGCCCCAGCAAAAAAAAAACATAGTAAAAGACTTTCTTACCTGGAATTTTCGTGACGTTTAAAAAAATAACTCTTCATTGTATACCTAAAAATTATAAAATTCTTGTATTATAAAAGTTGTGACGTCATTCGGGAGTAAACCGCTTTTATGAAAGTTTCGGGTTCGGTTAAGGTTCATGTTCTTTCAAATTGTTCAGTTCAGTTCCGGTTCGGCTCCTTAAAATCCTCCTCAAAACGGTTCAGGTTCGGTTACGGAACGGAAAACTGGCTCAACCGGTTCATGTAGAAAAGTCGCCCTGGTTTGTATTTTAAGAAAAATGAGCGGCGGGCCGGATTTAATTGCTTTGCGGTACGGGCCGTATTTTGCCTAGGTCTGTTTTATAGTATCATTAGACTCATTTTTAATTGCATAAAACATTTTGGGTTTTATGACAAAACTGTTCTTGGAGAATTATGAAGGCCCGCCAAAATGTGCGAGTTTGGTTTGGCCCGCGACTATATGAACAGGTTGGCGACCTCTGTTTACGGGCTATGGTCAACTTTGGTTAAAAAATGTAACTGGGAAAAGTAACATTACTTTTGATTACAGGTTAAACGTAAAATAATGACAGATTTCGCTGGATATCACGTTTAAATCATATACACTACGCAAAGTTGCAAATGTTTTTCGCCAAGTTTAGAACGACCTAGTATTTAAACTGGAGATGTACCATTTAACAACGGTGGGTACTTTATCATTTAATCAAATGATGAAATTAATGGTCAAAAATTATAACAGGAATCAACAAACAACGCGGAGTTAACAAATGCTGTCTAATAACTAAAGTTTCATTTTATGCCGGGCAATAGCTGAACATTGATTTTCTGCCGCCAATTGAAATGTGCTACGTCACAATTCATTTATCAAACTACGATAAGTTCCAGGATTAATCTCTAAATTACCTTTCATGTTAGTGTACCGTGTATCCTTAAAATGCATTAATAATCCGTGCTTCCTGCTCATCAAATCACTGGACTTTTAATGACTGTCATTTTATCCGCCACGTTGGATGGTAAACCGAAACCAAAACGAGTCCTAAACCTTCAAAGAGCAATCATGAAGTTCTTTACTGGCAACATAAATAATCACCCATTAGTATTGTTGTTATGTGATGGACATTACTTAAACACTTTAATAGTGATGTCGTCGGGCCGCAGTTATCCATTGTTTGAATTTCGTCCGGGAAGTGCCTTGGCAACTTTCGGCGTCTGTTCCTGTCAACGCCGACACACGCTGGTGTTATTGTTGCGACTATCTGCCCAACGTACTCTCGTTTCCTACCATGTTTAATGAAAATTTAACTGGTCTGCAGCGGTTGAATTGCACCGAGGTACAGTGCGCATAATTCGGTGCAGTCTTAATGTATGTTTTCTTGTTAGGGTTACGTGAGAAACAGTGCTTAGGATAAATGTTCTTTGGGATTAATTGATGATTTAAAAATTTCAGAATTTTTTTGGCAGCAGGTGAAAAATGTTTCGTTCGTTAGCAGTAGTGGCTTTATTAGGTTTGTTCGCCCAATGCAATTCCAATCAAAGTAAGTAACATTGTGTTACGTACATGCAATATTTTTCAAAAATAAAAAATAAATACAATTTATATTATGTACAACGTATCACATATGGCTTTGCAGTCATTCAAACGAACCGCTAGAGCTCTTTTGTAACAGTGACTTTACCACAAACATAATTTACTCAACAGCATTGACAGAAAAAAAACAGTTTCAAATCAAAAATGTATTTTTATTTTTGTTTCGTTCAGTCACGTGTAACACGAAATTTTCGCATTTGATTGGCAACGCCGTACACGTTGTTTGTCCAAAGAATTGTCTTCAACATGGCGGAAAAGTTTGTGGAACTGGCCATTACAGCCACGACAGTTTTGTTTGCAAGGCGGCGGTTCATGCTGGAAAATTGATCGGTAGGGATGCTGAAAGTCTCTAAACAACATGGTTATGGTTTAAGTATTTTAAATCGACTTAACGCTTGTTAAACACCGGAAACGCATTGACTTCTTTTCTGTTTTTTTGTTTGTTGTTAGATAAAGTTGGAGGTGCTGTTGGAATACTTCGAGGTGCACTGAAACCATCTTACCTTGGGTCAAAACAACAAAACGTACAAAGTGAAGAATGCTCTTCTAAACAAGATTCCTTTTCTTTTAAACGTAAGATTTATTCAATTAAAGTATATATTTTACAATAATTGTCTAAATTACCAACGCCCATTGTACTTGTGGAAAGTATATAACGTTATGTTCAATTATGATTTTAAAACTCAATATATATTTGAACATTTAGCACATAATCAGACAGTACAGTTTTAATTTAGCAAGTTCATTGCATTCAAAAGTTAAACTGTTTCTGCAGATAAAGTTGTTTCAGTGGCGTTTTACAGAAGACCACCAGTGGCACCGGGAACTAGTGTTGATTGCACCTACATCAGTGGAATGGCCGGGAGTACATACCGTTTATAACGCTATAATTTTGAAAAGCTATAGTCTTTTTACATTCCATCAAAGAAAAATCTCTCTCACTTGTTGTATATGATTAAAAAAAATCATCAGCTAGCCTCGAATAAAGAAACGTTCAATTGGCAACAAAACAGTCAGCCAATGAACTTCACTTAAAGCTAAGTTTCCCCACCCCAAAATATACGCTGTGTAAACTAATTAAAAATAAAGTTTAGCTGTAATGTTTTTTTTTAAGGAAAGTGAGAAAACGTTCAACTAAACGCATTATATTTATAGGATCAAACAACTGTCTAAACTCGAATTGCAAGAACGGGGCGACTTGCACCAGTCGCAAGCACCACTACGAGTGCACTTGCGCACCTGGTTTCTCTGGAGGAGATTGTAGTTACGGTATGACAAGTTAACTTTTAAAATTACATTTTGAAACCTTGGATTTAAGCAATTGGCTATACTTCTAGTATATATAATTTCTCTCTCAAAGCTAGTGTAAAATTTTATCAGAGTGTGATGGAATAATTATTATCACAAGGACAGTCTCAAATATAGCAAAACTTGTGTAGCACTCTTTACATCATATTATTCATACATGGGCAATTCAGCTTTTTTTTTAAATGATTCAGCAATCGATCCTTGTACTACAACTCCGTGTGAAAATGGCGGAATATGTCTCAAAGGACAAAACGACTTTACCTGCAACTGCACTACAGGTTTTACTGGAAAAACGTGCAGTAAACGTAAGATTTTAAGTGCCTGCAATAAAAGCTTGCATTAATGTGCTGTCGGCTAGTTTAGCTCACTCGACAGCGCGACGGTTCAGATTTTGGCCGAGGTTGTGAGTTCTAATCTCGCGGTAGGCAAGATTTTTTTAGCCTTGCTATTCTTGCACTACAATGCTAATTGTTGGTTAGTAGTTCTTCAGTTGATCTTCATAACATAATATACCCTTGGGGATTCCGGGTTTAGTTTTTATAATATATTCTTGTAAACTATAGCAGCGCAGATTGCACAACTTAATCTTAACGCCTTGTATATCAGAAATCTTCCTTGTCAGCTTCACTATAAACAATGCTTAACCTAACTTGTGTTCAGGCCTTAAACAGTGCTTTGCCGGTGTAAACAACGCTTCAATTGTCACCGATTCGCAAATGACGGCCTCAAGTACATGGAGTCCCCAGTTACTCCCACACTTCGGACGACTCAACAACAAGGGTGTGAGATGGGGAACGGGTTCGCAAGGATGTTGGTCACCAAAACGTATGATTTTTACTTAGTTTAACGTATTATTTTGGCGATGTTAATTTTGTTTTTTGGCTGTGATTTTCCTTGCCAATCCACCTTGGACATATTATTATTTCTATTCACTGAAACCAGGGGCTCTTATAACAAGACAAAACACAAACTTTCCAATTTGATAATTTTATGAGATACCGGTAACTGATTTTATTCCTGTGAACAGGTAAAGCTGCAAATGAATGGCTGCAAGTCGACTTTTTGGAGGTGAAGGAAATTCACGGGGTAATAACACAAGGACGACCAGTAAACCAGTTGCAATATCAAAAGACATACAAAATTTCCTACAGCAACGATGGTAGCACCTTTCTCTTCATTAAGGATGATGATAACAACGACAAAGTTCGTACAAAAATGATTGCGACTCATTCGGTGACTGTAAAACTACGTGTTAATTATTGCTTTATAGGACCAGCGGTTTCCAAACTTTTGTGTTGACGACCCCCTGTAAAACTTATCGACACTCACGACCAGTTATATTAACATGTCCCTTCACTGTCCTTGGCCTAGAATAGTTTAGCTAGCTAGTCTTCTAATTAACTTCTGACCAATACTAGCCAACCAAAAAGTCCACGAAACGCTATCTCCTTGGCCTTATGCGGCCAAAGAGCGCATATGGTTTTATGTGTTTTTTAAGTGAAAAAAAAAACAAAAACAAACATCTACCTGAGATTACTTATTTTCAAACACAGAAGTCGCTCGTTAACTAACAAATACAGTAATAGAAGGTTTGTTGGTCTGTCAGTTTCTGTCCGAATACCAAATTTATGCTCCTTAAAACAAACACAAACACCACATTAAATAAGTAAAATTTGTGTAGTTCTTAGGCTGTGCCGTAAAGTAACTTCAAATTCGTTGAACTTCCTTTGGTGTACGGTACTATGTGTGTCCTAAGTTAAAAAACGGTTGAAAACATTGCAAACGACGGAAGCACAACACATAATATGTGATAGAGAGAACCGCTCAAAACGCAACCACTTTTATAGCGTCCCTGGTAAAGTCTCTCCCAGTTTGGAAACCGTTTCTTTGGGGTATACTTAGGCCAGGGGTGTCCAACTCAAACATGCCGGCGTGCCAATTTTTATCTTATAACTTCTTCCCGTGCCAAAGTTTCGTAACCGAACCAGTTCTTTTCAATCATAAAAGCGCTTATTTTACCAAAAATAAGAACGTTTATTTAAACTTGAAAAATAAACTGTCTAGTAGAAATGCGCATCACTACATCAAAGTGTCTCCCGGTGAGCTGACTTTTGTTTCTTCACACCAAGCTATATAATATTATGTGAATGCTAGCCTCCACACAGTACAATGTTACTATATCAAAAGTAATTGTCGTTTGTCGTGATTGCCGCGATTGTTTTATATTGTGAACAAACAAATTGGCTGTATACAAACTTAGTATTTTCTGGCAATTGGCTGAATAACAAATTGAGCCTTTTTGGCAATTGGCTAAATAACAATTCTAGTATTTTTGGGGGAGGGTTTGCGTGCCATTTTTTATTAGGTCGCGTGCCCAGTGTGCCGCTTGTTGGACACCCCTGACTTAGGCCAATCAAGGCGTTTAGCTTTTGTATAAAGTTTGAGGTCACTTGTTATTGTTTAAAAATCTTCAACCAAAGGCTGTCTAAAACTTACAAATGCGAAAAAATAAGCGCTATAGATATCGCGCCGAAAAATCCAAATCCTTTCTTTTTGTCAAGGTTTTCAAAGGAAACTTTGATCGGAACATATACCAGTTAAACTACTTTTCGAATCCTGTAAGAGCTCGATACTTTCGACTTGTGAGCGACACCTGGCACATGTTTCCAAGTGTTCGCCTGGAGTATCTTCTCTGTTAAACTCATTCAACCAACTGCTTTGGCTCGACAACATCGACTGTTTTGCCTATGGCGGATATTTTTTATTTGTTTGTGTGGATTTGCCAACACGCAGATTACTATATTAATTCTGTTTAAATTTAAATGAGTGACTGTGTTTTTAATAAGAGGAATCGATTCATAAATAAGTAATAAGTGAAACATTGAATATACGAGTGATACTACTTTGTGTTTGCTATATAATCTTAGATAGTATAGTATTTCAACAGTAGGGTTCTACGATGTTGTCCTGAAACCTGTCAAGCCTATTTTAGTCCTATGTCAGAACTCCATTAAGATACTAATATAATTGTTCTATCGGTCATACTGTTTAATGTCGAGGTTAGGAAAACGAAGTATTTACAGCTGCTGTAACATTTGTATCTGATCAGGGATGCTGAGCATAGGCAGTTTATATTAACGTTGACTTATACATCAAAAGTAACGATTTGGTGACTTTAATAGCCTAATTAAATTAGTTTATTATGTTGATATTCCAGCCATGGCTCGCAGTTCAGCGCAAAATCCGTTACTTAGTCCGTTACTTGGCAAAATTATGCGTTATTGCCAAGGACATTTACCGATTAGAAACAATCATACAAAGATCAAACGACAACGTACACGACGCAAACAATTTTTAATCGCGCAAATGAATTTCACAATACGGACAATGAATATACTCTTGTGGTCATACCTAACACGATTACAATAAATAGTGGAATAAAACAACAAACCTAATAACATATAAACTATGACGCAACCAACACAAAAATAACGCTATTTCTTAATTCGGTGCTTTTCAACCTTAAAAATTTCCATCCGCACAAAACAAGCACAGTAAGTTTGCAATATTTAGTTCTATTTGTAAAATAACAATGAAAGGTTTGTGTATTAAAACCGTGTGGCTAAGCCATGACTGAAATAAAATAAATAGCTTAAGCTACAATGAACCACTATACGAGACTATTATTGTACCTGTAACGCATAGGCGGCGCATTAGCTTATTTGATTATTGTATCACACATAGTAAAAGATAATAATGCACCATTTCCATCCGCACATTCATCCGCATGATGTTAGTCATTCGCACTACAAGTTTTTTCATCCGCACAAGTGCGTACCATCCCACGGGTTGAAAAGCACTGATGTAATTGGTTAGTGTGATTAGAGTAATAATGGTGTAATGAGTAGCTTAGTGACAACAATCAACACTTTTTGTCTTTACCCTATAAATATTTTGTCTGTGTTTAATAAATTGGGTAAATTCTGCTTTATTTTTTCGTATTTTTAAATAGTAAAAGTTTGTCTAAATACAATATGCTGCTCTTAAAAAAATACTTCAGAATGTTTAGCCATCCCGGTTATACAAGTTACAGAAAACAGGTCGTTTCGCCTCGTGAAAGTTAAAAAGAGTAAATGTTGCATGAATTTATTTACACATAAGTATTATGAGAAAGAAGAGGTTTCAGCATGTGGTGAATTCAATTCGCAGCGCTGGCCATATGTGCCATTCCTCTACCACGACTCTCAGGTACCGCGCTTTCAGATGGGGAAAGAAGTCGTTTCTTTGAACTGTGTTGCGGTCGTGATTCCCGTCGAAAATCTTTAGGTAAGTTTAGCAACATAAAACAGAAAGTTTTGTAAGCTGCTCCAATAAACCTAATTTATCCACGGCAGTTGCATATACCTTGTCTTTGCCTGCTTCCATGACAAACGTAAAATCGGGTAGTTGCGTGGTGTAGGATATTTTGTATTTAGTCGTGTACCAGAGGTTGTTTATCGGACGCCCCTGTGTAAGAACGCTTCTGATTGTTTCCACCCTTCCCAAGTCGACTTGCAGGTATTGACCGGCTTGCTTTGCTGATGTGCAAAAACGTCATGGGTATTAAATACATGTTATAGAGTTTTAAACTTCTGCCAATATTGTCAACGTTGTTAAAGTTAGTTTGATATTTGAAAAAGTATTTTCTACGATAACGTCATACTTGCAAACTTGGACAATTAAATTTATTTTAGTTTATTAAAATTAGATTATAACTAAAGTTACGTCATTTCAGTTTTTCCAAATCATATTAGAATTAAAATTTGATCATTTTTGGTTTCTTAAATTAGATTAGAATTAGAATTACCTAGTATTCAAAATCAAAATTTAAACTACAAATTGAACTAGAATTATATTTAATTATTTGCAATCAATTTGTTTTAATAACAATTGTTTCCTATAAGAATGTGAATAGTAAATTGCTAATTTTTATATGTTTTAGCATGGCCTATGCTTTTCAGAACTTGTAAAAATCACCTATATGTCTTTTCGTCCGAAGAGTATTAATTTAAATTCTCCCTTTCGACGGAAAAATTAAAACTACCGCTGTAAAAAGTAACATTTTTAGTAAAATCCGAATTAGATTAAAAACTAGAATTAGAGCACACAAGCAATTCACGAACTAGATTAGAGTTAGTCGCATTTTCTCCAAGTCTAATTCATTGAATTAGAAAACTAGAATTATCTATAGTTGTCCAAATCTGCATACTTGCTGGAGCCCAGCAGCCCTGTTGGCCTCCACGCTGTCCAACGTAGTACAGCCGACCATAACGCGGCTGCAAATCCGGGTTTTTAGTCGATGAAGCGCTCATCTGTGTGCGTGGTATAATGTTCCTGTCGCTTACCCCCACATAACAGCTAGCAATTGCTGCAAAAAAGGCGTTTAAGATAAAGAAATGGGTTGTTAGAAATAACTGGCAAAGCTTGTGCTATCTTAAAACATGATGACCAGTGTTCCCTGCTCTAACGTTTCTGGCGGATGGGAGTTTTCGATGGCAATTGTTTAGTTACATGGGCCTTTTGGTTTTCTTATGAACAAACTGCAATATATAAAATAAATAATTTATGGTTCTGTTAGATTGCATAATGTTATGAAAAAGAATATTTCATAAATTTAGGCATTTTCTGTTGCGTATAATTTTCGAGGTTTACAATAATTAAAGGAGGTATATTGGAGAGCTCTAATACAAACAAGTCAGACATGGTCTTACGTTGATTGCAGTATTGGCCTCCCCACTGCGTAGTACAGGCACAATGAAACGTGGTGTGCAGTGGTATGCAGGTGCCACTGTGTTCACACGTTATCCCGTGGCAGGTGTTTACAGCTGGAAAGCAAAGGCAGTTTAATGTAAAAAAAACAATATTTCCGATATATTCATTCAGTGATATATCGCATAAAGGCGGACTTCGCAAACTTTTCACTTACCAACCCGTTTTACTTAAACAAAACGTATCTCGACTTGGAAAGGTTTGACTATTAATTAAATAAATTTTCTTGTTGAATATTTGTTCATGGAAAGTACGAATCACGTAAATATTGTGTTTTATGAATTTTGACACTTGTATATAGAAATTCGTAAAAAGTGCAATACGCTACATTTATATATAAGACTTTCTGTTGAATTGTTATAGTAGCATTATACTCGTGAAAAAGTTAAACATAGATTGAATATTACTGTCGGTGTGCAAATAATATTGTAACAATTAAAAACATATCATAGGTTGATCACCCAAAATTATTTAAACGCAGATATAACATCAGTTAAACGTTTCGATAAACTCCTAATTTGCAATTAACATACTGAGACAAATCAAAGTGATTCCTTGGAAACATCGGTCTCAATTTATACCCTTGCATTAGCAGTAGGTCAACTGTATATTAGTTACCATGTCCGCAATCGCCGCCTGTGAAACCGGAAGGGCATGAACATTGGAAGTGACGGTGTCCAGCAATGCAGGTTCCTCCGTTTTTGCAGTGCGAACTTGGGGTTGGGCATGTTGGAACTATATATGAGACACAGTATGTCTTATAAAACAAATAGTGCATTTATTATTTGAAGGTTCTTGAAAGCTTCGGTATGATTTTTGTGAATAAACGTAATGAAAACATGGTTTCTCAGATAAGAACAACCAGCTCGAATGCCTCGTATCATACAAAAACGAATATTTTGTATGTATTTTTCATGAAATATTTATCTAGATATACTGTCACGATCCACAAACTTTGCTGTCCTTGCAAATAACGCCACATCACATTAAACCAATTAGCCTACATTTCTACTTGCAATATACTTGCAAATAGGTATTTACTGACCTGCAGGCAAATTATCTGCGGCGGAGCATTCAGGAGTTGATCCATTTGCAAAACTGGGCGCGATGTAGTAGCTTACGGCCGTTGCGTGGCCTGTAAGATATTAGATACAGTTTAACACAAACGACGTTTGACAATTGCTTTGAATTACGCGCTGTGCAATATCAACGCTTCGCCTTTTAATTTGCTAATTTTAGCCTGGTTTAATATTTTTAAACAATCAAAAAATGTTGCAGTTACCTGCAGTTAGCACAGGCCATTGCAATCTGAACTATTAAATAGAGCAGTATAGTGTCTAAATCCACAACTGGCAAGCCGCATGAGGATTGTTACTAAATTGTATGCTTTTGTATTCACATGGTAATTGTGGGTGTTTGACTGTTTGTACAGAACGCGGATTTTAGATGTTTTAACAAATCTTCTATTGTGAATACCATTACCGTTTATATTATAGTAGGTGTGCATCACGTATAATACATTTAGCTAAACATGTGAGTCAATATAGTAAGAAATAAAAAGGGTTTATATTGATGTGTGTTGTTGTCATTTGCGATAAACAGTTAATTTGAATAAGCAAAGAGGCTTTAATTCTCTGACTGGTTGGTCATCCCTGTTTAAGAGTTGGAAAGTTTTGTGTCCTTAGCGTTACTATACGAAAGTGATAGCGTATAGTATCAAGTAAAAGGAGGCCCATCGAAATAAGATAGAAGTTAGGCTAACACCTTAAGATATAAATATGTAGTACCGGTAGTTTATGTTTTAGGTGTTACCAGCAAATGAAAACGAAGGATGTGTGGAAGGACAGTGCACGCTGTTGATCCCATGCTGCCTGGACTCGGCAAAGTTATGTGAAGCTTTTCGCGTTATGCCTAACGCTCCACCTATCGAATCTAAAAAACGATATGAAATTTAACGAAAAATTTCAGCAAAGAGCGCTACAAAGATAGCCTAGTGCATAAACCCGTATTAGGAAAAGACGTATCGACCGTTATCAACACTTACACACCTCACACATTGTACAAACTCATGCACGTTGCACGCACGCACACACAAACAAACATACACACATGCAAGCTCGCATGTACACACACAAAAATACACTTTTGTTTTATGAGAACCCAAAGAACACGCGGCGATTGTGTTACACCAGTGGTTTCCGAACTGGGTATCACGACAAGAAGGTGTTATCTTAACCGCAACTTTATAAGTTGAAAATAATCCTGAAATAAATCGTGCGTTGTTTTTAAGTTGAAACAAACCGTACGAAAATGTTGACGTTCTTTCTATTTTTTAAACTGTTCGACTCTGGTTTATGAGTAATAAAGTTTTTCAAACTGGAAAGTGGGTCGCGAAAAAAGAAGGGTTGGAAACCATTGTTTACACTAAGCAAAACGCTAGTTATGGATTTCTTCTAACTGGGGGGGAAGGGGGGGGGGTCCATGAACATCAAATGGGTTCGTAAAAACGTTACAGGGGGTCACTGGAAGTTACAGGGGCTCACTGAAAGGATATTTTTTTTTTTTTTTTGATTTTCGTGTATATACTAGTATTTACTTCAACTTCAGTACTGCATTTAGACTTCGCTAAAAAGTAGATGGAAATGTTGTAAAATAATTGTTCGGCGCCAATGTTAAGAAAAAATCATGTCCGCTTTGAAAGGTCTGTGACTAACTAAAGGTTGAAAACCACAGCTTTGATGATGTTTTACCGATTAGTTTTCCAGCGTGCATCGCAGCATGGCAGACATGACTGTCAGACGAATACGTGCCAGTGCCGCAGACGTTTTGGCCTTTCGCTTTTAGGCAGTTTTTCGGACAAACGACGTGCGATAAATCCTCAGCTAACGATGAAAATCTCGTGTCGCAATCAACTGAAACGAAAATTTTTAAACTGTCAATGCCTTAGATTGGAAATTCTTAAAACATCTTTCGGCCAAGCGTACTCTTTTTAGTGTTATTTAAACTTATTTATTACTCATATAAGTAAAACACGTCATATAGCCCTTATATGGAAGGAGACGCATGCGTGGCGCTGAACATCCGACGAATATTTTGTTAGTGATTTTTGCTCATCTTAAGGTGAAATGGTTTTAAGAAGTGGTGTAAATCAGCCGGAACGATTCCGAACGGCGTTCCGGTGAAAAAAAGTTATCGTTTACTGTAAGCAAGAAAATTATTATACTCTTACCCTGGTTTTAAGTAAACGAATATAAAAATATAACACTTACTATCCTTTGAAACGCATAATTTAATCAATCCAATCGAAATCACCAATCCAACTAAATGTCTTAATGTCACCATTGTGATTTAGTCCAAACTTTAAAATGCACTGCACAAATAAAATTGTTGTGAATCATTATATTATTTATTTTGCCTTTGTTTTATAAATTGTTTCAAATAACTTTGTACTGGCGATCCTGGTATGCTACATGCCGACGACAACTTTATAATCTGAGACTGTGTAAGATTTATGGAAGGCTTTGCAGTTTGCCTTGTCATAGCTTAAGTCCTAAATAAAATTTTCTATTTTGGGGGAAATTTCACTTACTGAACATTACTTGCCAAAAAACAAATATTGCAATTTTGGTCGTTATATAATAACAATGTTGTTGCATAAAAAAAAAACAGTTATTGCATTACAGCTCTTTTAAACCGCTTAACATTTTTGATATTTGGGAAAAAAAACACGCTCCATTACTGCTCAACAAAAAATTCACTTCTCAAAATCCCATTTATAACGATCCAAATCTGAGTCAGCGATTAAAAACTTCTCGCTATAACTTCATACAACACCATTGACATTGAGTCTGTTGAAAGTAAATAAATAAATAGAATTTAATGAGCGCAATTAACGAGCGAACGGATGCGTGCAATTTACGATCAACAACGTTGATAACTGCCTGTAATTAATTCTCCACTTCCTTCGTGGTTCCAAATTCGGGTGATGAATATACAGTAAGGTTGCTGTGTTGTAAACCAAATCAAGTTCAGTGACTTACTATTCGCGACAACGCTAACAAATGCCACTTATTGTTTTTTTAATGTCGCTGCGTTTTTTCAATGGCACTGCGTATACTTGGTTTCAAGCAAAACCATTTTGCTCAAATTTAATTCGAAAACTTGAGTTAAAAAAAATCGCATTAAACGCTAGCCAAATATTTTAGATTACATAGACCAATGGTTCTCAAAGTTTTTTTTTCATATTTACTCCATTACAAGCCCCAAAACAGTCAATTCCTACCAAGCAAAAAACAACGAAGTTTTCTATCTTTTTGTTTATTACTTCGATGTACCCTGCTGACAGAAAATCAATCCTACATGTAAAGAGTCGACAAAATTAAAAAAACACATCTGCGTCAAAACGCAATACTTGTTACAATATTTGGATGCGCTAACTGTCTGAAGGTTGACTTTGTTTGACCTTATGACGTAACCGTAACCTATATAGGTATTAACTTTATACCTACATAAAACGCCTGCATTTGTGTATATTTCATAAATGGGTGTAGAAGAAATGTCACTGTGGCGAAACAATAAACTTAGATTATGGCCTAATAGACTCTTTTCAATACCAATCGTTACAATTAAATAATCTTTTTATTGCATTATAATCGATTAAATATAGTTTTTATTCTTTTTTCCCCTAATTTCTCTGTGGAACAAATTTCCTCCTCCATTTAACAAAATCCTTCCCAAGGGAGCCAAGTGGTTCCCTTGGAGAACCACTAATAGGTTATAGATCTTTTTTAATGTGGTAAAATAAAAATATAATTTAATGTGGTAATTTGCTCATAATATTAGAAATATTGCACTTGCGTTATATTTCCTAAACTCCGCAGAGATCGAGCTGCTTACGTATGAACAGAAAAGCCTTCGCGTACTACTTTAGTGGAAAGAGTGCCACAGGTTGATAACCAGTGATCAATAAAAAACGAAAACAGTTTCGGCCCCTAGCAGACAAATCCATACAATATATTGCAATCATAGGAAAAATCACATTACGCGCATGTTAGTTTTCGCTTAACACTATTTCTATCGATATGTATGCAGAAATTTAATGAAGGAATTTACCATTACAAGTTAATGGAGCTTAATGCATTGGTAGGCCTAATCATGCTATACACCAGGGGTGGGCAATTATATTTGACAATGGGCCACATGAGAGTCAAATTGGTCTCGGCGGGCCATGTCTCAAAGGGAATCCAAAATACACTAAAAGCTAGCTTTGCTACATGCGACGGCGCCGAAGTCCGTGGCGGCTGGGACAGGGGCCTGGCGCCTTTGCCGTGTTTGTCCATGACTTCAGCCGAAAAAATGTAATGTGCTCCTTTAAATGCACTGGGCTGTCGAAAGTTGATCATTCGCATCTGTTGCTTTACAATTGTGCAAGTCTAAAAGTGTTTAAGGTGTGCAATACAATCATGGCGACTCTGCATTATTCTCCTAATGGAAGTTACGGCAATGAAAGGTTTCCCCAAAGTGCTAATGCAAGCCATAAAACGTATAACCGAGAAGAGGTAGATGATATACGTATTTACAAGAACATAACTCTTCTATGTTTCAACAGTTTCTACTTAAATAATGCATATAAAAAAATCTACAAAATAAAACAGTGACCGTGCTGGCATGCGTTAATGGTAAATGCTAAATGCAGATTAGAATTTTTTACGACTTTAGGGAGTGTAGTTAAATCAGTGAGCTAAGCTCTTTCGCTACATTCTCAGTGAACAGATTTCTTATGTGCGCTAAAAAAAACAACCTTGATTTCATTGATTGATTGATGCACAAAGAAATCAGTGTAGGACAGGGGTCAGCAACCTACGGCCCGCGGAACGGATCGGCTTGCCAATGTAATTTATCCGGCCCGCGGCCTCTTTGGACAAATTATAGACACGAGTCCATTACAAATACTTTTTGACTATTTTAACTAGTTGCCGTAAGTGCGTAAAATTTTTCGCGCTTCGCGCGCATGATATTTCTACCCCCGGTTCGTTTACGTTTTGAGGCTTTCTTTTGAACAGCATTAAAACGCTTCTTTACCATTGAACAGTGGAAGGATCAGCGCTTCTTTACCATTGAACAGTGGAAGGCTGAGAAGTGGGTTGCGGACAACCGGAAACCGTATTCAAAAATATTGGGCATATATTTTTAATTTGTTTTTTATTTTTGGCAATGTAATAAAAACTTGCACGAATATTAAAACAAATGCCAGCATAGCAAAAAAAATGCTAAATTTGGAACTTTGAAACAGGTCTAAAATTAGACGGTTTTTTTATGTTATAGTTCAGCCAGACATTCGTCTACCATTGCTAGTCATCAGATTGGCTAAGAGCATTAGAGCAGGGGTGGATCCAGAGGGGCACCTGATCATGCCCCCTAAAAATATTATTTTTGACAAATTTCAACACACTTTTTCCGCGCTTTGCGCGAACTTCTTCTATCTGTCGTTATTGCATTTTAGTTCCTTTGAAGTAAATCAGTTAATATAAAAAGTGCTATTTATGTCATGGCATTTTGCGCCACATTACTAATGAAATCCAATTTTTACATAAAGGCTTGTGTTTATAGCAATATGCGATTATTTTATGTGCCTAAGCCCAATTCGACTAAATTAAAAGTTTGGCCAAATCTAAACCAAATAAACGTATTTTTTTTCGCGCTTCGCGCGATTAATCTGCATTTAGGATCCATATTTTACCACGAGTTCGTTAGACAACAAAACGTCTTTTTAAGATTAATTATGCTATGACATCACGATTTGACAACTTTTTGAGTCATCACTAACAAAATTTAACTTGCGGCCGTGAGGAAAATAATACTGTAAATGCGGCCGTCAACAGCTAAAAGGTTGGACACCCCTGATCTAGGGATTCTAGGGAGAAACAGCTGTTTCGATTAAGAAATCACACACCTTAATTGGAATTTCGTAATACTGTTTTGCGCTTGCGGCCTAAAAGAGTTGCTCCTGCAAAACAAGGCATAAAAGGGTTTGTAATGAAGTAAATTATTTTTTCAAGACTACATTGGAAGATCTACACCACAAGTTGAAAAAATCCGGGACCACATCGAGAATCACCATTTGTACACCACCGCTATACACTATACACATTGTTTGCACATACAACAACCTCGTAAAAATGTTTGCTTGAAGAAAATTCAACGCAAATTTTCGTACATATTCATTAGCAAATCATGCTGTACTGTATTTTATTTAACATACAAACTCAACAATAGGATCCCAACAACAGGATCGACAGCCCCGGTTTGATCGGAGGTCCGGTCTTCAAATCGAATCTTACATCAGGTTCGATTTAAAAAATAAGCCATTTCCTTGCTTGCACCATAGGTTACAATCCTGCTTAGGCCGACAGTTATCGAGAAACATTTCCGTAGGCATTCGTTGTCGGCTAATAAATAAAGTTTGTGTGGGGTTTAAGCACAATGAAAGAATATTTATTGCAAATAAACAAACGACAAACAGTACTTACACAGGTACTTACGATACATACAATAAATTACCTCCGTGTACGGTACGTAGCGATCTGACTCCAGCTAAGTGAACAGTGGGACTGCTAAATTAACGATTTACAACATTTCTTATATAGCCTACATCGGACATATGTGAGTAATTACTAATTCGTTAGAAAACGCGACACATAACACGACTTAGGAAATCGGCCATTCGAACAACGAAATCCGCGACGGGAAATTAAAACGACAGCATGACCGATTCAGCCGGCAAGCTGTTTACAGGCGGCCAGAGTTGACGGGGTCACAGAGTTTCAAAGAATCCGCTACATTTGCCTATCAGACGACTTGAAAAGAGCTTCATCACAGGTGTTTTCGGTGCTTAATACCTGCTGTTGATCACCTTTAAATATGGCTGTGTGTAGGAACAGGATGTATCAGGCACCGCTAAAGAATACTTCAGGGGTGGATCCCTGGGGGAACCGTACCCCACCCCCTCTTTTGTGTTTTATCTATTATTTTACACAATTTTAATTCGTTTTGGTGCCATTCGATAGTAAAAATGTTACCATTGTAACAAGTAATGCTACAGTTTTTAGGGTAAATCACACTTTTGCCAACTTAAACTACGCCAAGTTTTTCTCGCCTTTTGAAAGTATTTTTTTACCTATTTCACCATAGGCTGGCGCCGCGTGGTCTTTTTCAAAAAATGCGGACTCTTTTAAAAAATACTGTAAATTTAATCTAGGTTCTTATCACTGATCTCTATGAAACCATAGAGATCAGTGGTTCTTATACGCTTCGCTCGAACTTATAAGCTATAGGCGGTTTTGGACTTTAGTACTAACAATTTTATGCTTAATATCGATTTAGGTTATTTCCCATACCATTATCCGTTTTTTCTTTCCTAATATTTTTGTTTTGAAACAGTTATATTATTTTTGACAACACAATAAAATAACCCAAGTCAATAAAAGCAGGGAATCAGACGGTTTGACGATGCTGGTTCAGGTAGTCGAACCGTTTGACTTTACCGGTTCAGGTTCGGTTCGGGTTCAAGAATTTTTTCGGAATCCGGTTCAGTTCCGGTTTTGATTCGGAGCAATTTAAAAGTTCCGGTTCAGCTCCGGTTCAGCTCCGGTTCGACCATCGCTATTTCAAAACCGGTTCATAAAGTTCCGGTTCAGATACAATATAATTTGCGTTAAATCTCAAAATGTGGGTCGATAAATGTAGAGAATAAAATTTGAATTGTAAGTCATTTAATCTAAGTTATGTGATGTATTAAAAAAACAGCAACTCATTATTGAAATATCTAAAAAATAAAAAAATCAACGATTTTTTCATTCAATATTCATGTTTTTTCATAAAATTTCGAATATGGCGTAACTTGACTCTGTAAAATAGAAGTTGTGACGTCATGCTGGAGCGAACCGCTTTTATTTACAGGTTCGGGTTCGGTTAAGGTTCAGGTACTTTCAAATTATTCGGTTCAGTTCCGGTTCGGCTCCTTAAAATCTTATAAAAAACGGTTTGGGTTCGGTTACGGTTCGGAGAAAATTGACCCAAAACCGGTTCATAAAGTTCCGGTTTGGTTCCGGTTCGACTCCCTGTGCTGGTTCACATTTGTTTAAACAATATGAAAAAGTTGAAATGGCAATTAGGGCATAAATATTTAAGAAAAAATACTGCGCGGGGAATTTATCCCTTACTTTCCAACCTGGGTTCCGGTTGAGCCTCTGAATAAAAGTTGTTAAGAAAAAAGTGATTTAAGTAGAATAAAACAAATTATATCCGAAATATTCATATTTGCACAGTTTTAATTGTATTATTTTATTTCAGTACTAGGCGTAAAATATTAAATGTATTTCAAAGTCAAGTAATCCAGCAAACATGACAGAGACAAGCAGTGCCAAACATCATCTAAAAGTGCTACAAGAATACAAAGAAATAATTAATGATGTTGGTGAATCAATGCAGGTTGACCCTGCGTTAATTGCAGGTTAGTGTTTGAACTTACTGCTTATAATATCAAACACACAAAATGCATAAACTTTAAAAATATCGATACATGTATGATGTATGGTCTGACAAGAAATGCAAACACATGTAAAAAAGCAATATCTTTGTGTATAAGTAAAAAATAAGATATTCATATTTCTAAATTGTATGTTAGTTGTGTGGCACTTTAAAACCTTATGGTTTCAGGATATCATAGAATGTTTGACTAAAATTAATTTATTGTCATGTGGATTTACACACCTCTCATTCATCAAAGCAACGGGTAATTGCTTAAGAATAGTAATTCTGACTATCAAACAACACTTAAGTCTGATTTGTTTCTTATCTTTAGATGTCCAAAACCTAGTTCATATCCAATATCTAGTTCAAATATTGGATAACTGTATAATATTATATGTGCCAAACCGATATCCAATAAACCTGAAATTTCAAGGCAATCATATCTTGATAAAAAGTTTGTTTAGTTAGTTTCCTAATGTAATGATGAATACAACTGGTTTCTTTACTACTTTTGTTTTAAAAGTTTTTTTGGTTGTTACCTAAAGTTTTTTTGTCCAAATGAGGGTGTACAACATATTTCAATAAGGAAAAATAATACAATGCCCTGGGTTACATCAATTTTGTAAGTAACAAATGCAGTGTCAATCTCTTAAATGTAAAATTTGTAAATTTGTAAGTAGCACACTCTATATGTGTCACCTCCCCTACACTCAGCGATAAAAATACATTAAACAAAGGATTATGTCTGGCCGTACTTTATAACTTTGAGTAAAAACATAAAAGGCCTTATGGTTCAGTACTTCACATCATGTGATTCAACGACAGGGGTAGTTACAGAAGCTGAATTGAATTGCTGTGTTTTATGTTACTTTGTTAGTGTTTCTTTTTTACGCATAAGCTGCATACTAAGTGTAAGTATAGCAGCGACGCTTTGGTGACATATTTCCCTTAACTTTTTGTAAGCCTAAAGTGACAAAACATAAAGAAGAAAGTATTATCAATAATTTTAAATTTTATTTTTATGAGCCATGTCTTTGTATTGCCTGTGCAGTTTTCTTAAATTTTGGAGAAATAGTCTCCAGAACAAACTCAATAAATCAAACCTTGTGAACTACTGCAGTCAGCGACCCAACTAAATCAAACAGGGACCCAGTTTTGGATTGTGGCCAATGGTATTAGAAACACTGTGTTACACCACCTTAGATATAGGAGTTAAATGGGTTACTTGAAGAATTTATGTGTACGGTGCTTTTGGCCATTTTAGTCTAGCTGTAGCCCCTTTGTGTAAAATAAAAAATAGCATCAAATGCATTGGACAAACTTTTTGCTCATAATATTAGTTATCAAAATAAAACAAGTATCAGAAATCGCCAGTAACGGTTTACGCTGTTATAGTGAAATAGTACACTAAGTATGATGCAAATTAAATATACTTTTCAATGAGACCTAAAAATTATGCCAAAAAGAGTTTGTATGGAAGTCATTCTTATCACATGTAAACTGTCTTGTTATTTAGGCCAAAATCTCTTTTATTTACTGCTCTATTTTACGATAAAATTTGAAAGAATGTGAAGTAAATTGATTAAAACCAGCACTTTTCCATTTTTTTTAGCTGTTAGTATTTATATTAAACACATATAGTTCATTGTAGCTGCTAATTTCGTTGTCATTTATAATTTGTGACCACAAACTTAAAGCATGTACCATAGTACATTTTATTAAAATTTTGCAAAATAAATATAAAATGTCTCGTACCTAAAAAAACAAATAAAAATATTTTAATACATTTGTGTTTAGGTGTTATCAGCAAAGAATATGACTTGAATGGTGGATTTAACAATCAATCTGGAGGATATGGTCTAATGAGGGTATATGTTAACTAGAATCTATTTTGGTTTCTGTTTATGATGTTTATAAACTTGAATGTACCTCAAGTTATTTTTAATATTCCTTTTGATTAGACAACAATTTAATTTTTTTCTTGATTTATGGTAATTCACTTTTACAAGGGTGAAATAGCCATCTTGAAGATCTGCCCAGTCAACTAATTTTGCTTTATTGCCTGGTACCACAAAACCAGCAAAAGCTGGGGGTATTTAAGCCATTAATCATGACAATTATTTTAACACATTGAGATGCCAAAACATATTTTTATTGCAATAAATTTTCAGATATTTTTTTGAGTTAACCTTTTTTGTTTGATATAGATCAACAAGCGCTATAAACCCTTCAAACATGGCTGGTTTTCTAGGGAGCACATACAACAAGGGGTAGAAATACTGTTGTGCTGTATATGTGAAGTCACCAAAAGTCATCCCAAATGGTCTCAGTACAATCAACTCCGTGGTGGCATTGCAGCTTACAACTTTGGGGTGCAAAATGTTCAGAGTGTTGAGGGAATAGATGTTGGTACTGATGGTGGTAATTATTCGCAAGATGTTTTGCTGAGAGCTGAATATTTTAAGAAGAAGGGTTATGTTTTAAAAGATCAATTTTAATTTAAGCTATTTTTAACTGGAAATGTAACTAGAGTTCTGCAATTGACAGCCCATCAATTAGGAGAAAAAAGTTTTCAACAAATAATTTTACTTGATGGAGTCTTTTAGGTATTTAGATTGAATCATTTTTGTAAAATTTTAGTTTTTTTCGAAATTCTGCTTGTAAAACTGTATGCTGGCAATATGTTGCGTTTTTGCTATCTAAAAATCGAAATCTTATTCATGAATGAAAGATTTAACAAATTTAAATAATTTAACATACTATTTAAAAGAAAATGAATAGGCCCACCCTAGGACTTGCGTAATGTTTTTGTTTTAACCTCAGTTATTGTAACTTGCATCTTTTGTGCGTTTTAACTGTAATTAGTTTAATGGATCAATTTACGATTTAAATATTAACATTATTTACACTTTCACTACATTTTATTAAAAAAACATTGCACTCACCGACACGTCGTTTGACTGTTGTATTTATAACTTGGATGTAAAATGTATTTTTCCTCACGTGTTTTACTTGTATGGTATATGCCAATCAGGGATTCGGAGTCATTACGTCGGTTTATTTGCCTGGTGTCGGATTTGGGACCCCCGACATGCTTGGCAAGTTCGGAACCCAGAAGTTTGCACACTGTAAATCGTAAAAGTGGAATATTTTCAACTTTAAATTTGGATGGAGTCGCCTACTTTTTTCTGGCCCGGAGTAAACTCCGGTTGTTTTAAACCGACTCCGCAGTCCTGATGCTAACTGTTGGTATTTTTCTTATTTGCTGTGACAATAGCCACATTTTGATCAAGTGGCATTACCTTATTTTGTATTCAATTTCTATACTGACAGGGTACATGCAATTCTCCAAAAAACTACATTTATTTCCCATTTTAACGACGTAAATGCATAAAAAGTTGCGATTTTCAGACGCGCAAAAATTATATATATATATTAGGCTAAGTTTGTTAAACTTTCATTGGAGCGCGTGCCACAGTGGTGCAGAGGACGCTATTTGTCTGTAAAGTTGCAAAAAAGTCGCGTGGAACATACGAGAAAGACCGAACAGATTCGCAAAAATAATTTCCGTTTGACTCTTTAAATTTTAAAACAGGATAAAAATCGAATTCGGCGGGGTCTTGACTAGATTCGTTCCGTCTTTAACTTGCCCTGGTTTTCGCTTAGGGCCGGATCTAACAGCTTGGCGGGCCTTATGTTGCCCAGGTCTGCTATAGATTCTCTATCGTCTAGTGTCGGTAACATTATGCTTGGCGATTATGGCGAATGGATACCTTTCTAGTTTATTGGCAACATCCTTATTTCTTTGTTACTTCGTTGTCAAGTCATTTGCTGTTTTAATTCATCAGCTTTTTTGGCAGTCACGGCATAGATTTAGGTAACGTGGCTGCGAGTATCCAGTGTGTTTTACGTTTAATGTTTGTACAGTTTAGGCCTAGAAAGTTCAGCGATAGCTGGTTTAAAATGCTTACTAGTTTAGGATAAAATTGTAAGGTTAATTCACCCTTTGAAATGTTAGTGCTGGTTAAGCATGTGATTGCCTACTTTTTGTCACTTAATACGGTTTAACTGGCCCAGTTATTATCTACTACTTTACCAGCAGACATTGAACAACTCGTTGCCAAAAAGCAAGGGCAGCCGTCGCATTGAAAATAACTGATGTAATTTGTCACCTACGTTTTTAGCAAATAGGCTAAGCACCATTTAATATATTGGGATACCTCAAATGGTTGTAAATATGATATTCATCTTTGTTAAAAGGTTAAAACATACAAAAGAGGTTAAGAACCCCTGCTGTAGATTAATGCCACTTATATTGAACCCGAACCGGAATTTTATAAACCAGTTTTGAAACAACTATGGTGTTCAACCGGAGCTAAATACCCACCGGTTAGTCAACAATCCTTGAAGGCAGACTGATCGAAGCTAATGAATTAAAACGCTGTTTTTTTGTTTTTTTGTTCCGTCCCCACTGACTAGACTTGACGCAAATCTGACGCACACCAGTCATATACTTTTTTGCAGCGACTAAACGTGTTTTTTGGTGGAAACAATAGTTTGTTATGGGATTTCGTATAGGTTTAGTTTCGAACAAAACATTTCTCTTTCGTTCCAAATGTAATTTTATTGGTTAATTAGCATTAATATTTACGTATTTAATGGCTAAAAAAATATGTGTTATTGTATTGAATCGCAAAAGATGTGTAACGTGAGTAACTATATATTGCAGTAATTAATTGTCTCAAACTTTACAAATAACCTAAAGCGCCTTTATGTAAAAAAATATATATGTATCTATAACCAAAATAAAATAACCTGAATTTTAAGTGTTGCAACAAAAATGCTACCATGGCATTTTAAACACACATCTGCCGAAAATATTTTGACTTTTTCAGAAAACAAACACACAAACGTTGGACAAGCGAAGAGATCCACACGCAGCGCACAAAAAGAACGGCTTTCCGGTGACGTCAGAACTGCAACGCACCGAACAGGGACTTCCCCTGCTGCCGCACAGATTTTATGAAAAGCTCAAGCCACAGCAATGCTATGGCGTGTTGACACAGCAATGCTATGGCGTGCTGACATAAAAATCCTCGTTGCCAGTTCAGGCACCTAAGAGAAAACTTTCTCGGGGAATCAGGAATCGAATCAAAAACAATTGCGCAAATGCGTCAAGTGATCGAACAATTTCGCGTCCAACGTCTCCACAAGCATTTCACAACAACAAAAACATAACAACACAAACAACAAAACAAATCACCAGGGTTTTATATACACCCTGGCCAAAAATTTAGCGGCGGAATAATTTGTAGCGACACGTCATCACATTGTTATTTATCACAGAGAATTTTTTGTTTTATTGCTGTATCACCGTTTAATGTTTCGTCATGGAAAGTTTTCGGTAAAAATCCATTGCCAAAATTATTTCTAGCAAGATTTGCAAAGTAAGCCTTCTAACACAAATTTCCACTGAGTCAGACTGTGCGGTTTCCGACCTACATCCGTTTAATGTAAACGCATGTTTTGAAATTAGCCTTATTGTCAACAATTCGGGTTTGGCCAGTTACACGTGGCTGTGTCATTCGAAGGGCTTTTGTTTAAGCCATCTTGGGACAAAAATATTATTTCCGTGTATAAGAGAGTCGAAAGAAAACGCTTAGTTGGAACCGCCCTTTGGCACGTGATTCCTGCGTATTATATTGAAAGAAATAACTATTTTATTGCGTATGTACGTCTTGCCTTCTTTATACAGATCTCTTCTAAACCCCTTTATAAGCTTGCGTTATAAGATTTTTTATCATTCAATTCATTATTATGAAGATCAGTATCGAATAAAGTCGTGTCTGTTACTCAAGGAACCAATTGGAGTGCTCGTATGTTAGAAGCAGTCGACAATGAACAATTCAATTTGAATGCAGTATCTACATTGTAGTTGTGAGATTGCTACACCGAGACACAAAAGACAATTAATTGATACTCATGATCATCCACCTCTACACATATATAGAAGTTGAGAATTTGCATGAAAAAAAAATCAACACGGAAATACAATTTCTATCCTAATATAGTAACTTTTTACAGCGGCCTACTTCTTAAAAGGTGCGGATATTGGACCTAGCGATTACTCATATCGTTTGTTTACATGAAATCTTTGATGACGGAAACAGCTCCATAGCAAAGGGAACTAGGTCGGCTTTTAGCTTAGCGGATGTGAAATATCACTAAACGGCATATTCAGCGTGACATACAGCGCCAAAACGAAAACAGCAACACATCTGAAATTACGCAATGTACAATAAATAATCCATTACATGTGATTATACATTAATTATTACTTAATTGTGATGCTACAAGATTAAATAACAAATGTGTTAAGTAGTAAAACGTTGTTAACCACCGAATCATAACTTTCAGCGATTGTGAATTTCAAATAGATATTCTTGTGTTTTTTGCCATTTTATTTTTATTAAAAATTCCCGTGTCTGCCTTTTTGGTGATTTTCGGGATTCAAATCGACTGCAAAACGTTTATTATGAATTTATAAATTATATATGTGAGCAAGGTGTAACCCAGTACCTCCGTTGTGTTATAAACCGCTTGCTAAGTTTATAATTCCATAAAATGCCTTTTTTCACTTGCCTCCGCTATGATCACGGACAAACTATATAATCCAGCTTTGACGAGGTTAAGTTTCACGCGGTTTGCCCGTGGGAACAGGTGAAGCATGTGTGTTTAATTGCAAGTCTCATTAAACTAATTTGCCTCGGCAATCAACCTCACTATTGCTTCAATAAGTATTGCTGTTGTCTGATTACAATTCCACACAGTTTTTGTTGGCTATTATGGGCAAACCGGCTAATGCCGGCAAGCACAACCACTCACTGTATTGACTAGACAAGACTGGTGATATATATTGATATAACGCGCTGCTTATAACAAGGTGAAAATTTGCATGAACAAAAACAAAGGCGACACAGAAAAGCGGAAATGTTTCATATCCCGAAGCCTTTTTGTTAGCCGGGAACTGTTACAATAACGCGTTCACACAGGTGAAATACTTTTATCTATAACGGAAATATGTGTCACGATATAACATTATTCATGTGTGAAACAGCCGAATGCTTTGTTCTCAGAATGACAGCGAGTGTTTGGTAAAAGGCGTGAAAAAGTGGCAAATCATAAATCGTAACATATTTGATAAATACACAATGCAATAAATTCCAAATTATCGACTAATTATTATTTATAACGCTACAGACACTCCAGCACAAAAGGAATTGGCGTCGTGAATATAACACGGCGGCTGCTTCGGAATTAAATTCTAATGATTTTTAACATTGAGCAACATCCCTTATAAATTTGCATTTTTTTTTAGTTTGCACAATTTGTTCAATGTAAGTTTTAAAATAACGACGAATCACAAGAAAATACGCTTTGAAGTTGTTGCTTATTCACTATTGCTTTCAACAAAAGGCAGGCAAGGGGGTGTTCCTAAAGATGTGATTTGAAAGCTAATGTTTCGCATGTGGATAAATCATTATGCTTGATACGAGATGTTTAAACTCGTGTGTAAACGCGGCTGCGTGATGAGATAAAAACAGACAAAAACCCAAATCGTACCAATTGTTTAAAAGAATTCGGAAATTTAACACGAAATTATTTCGTGCGCAACAAAATTAAGTCGTGATTTACAAGTTTAACTCTTTGATTTCAAACTATTGAGCTCCAAGCACAAAAATTAAGCTCTTTTAAAATTTATCAAAAGATCGTGCGATCGACGTTTAAGCTTAGACTTCATAGATATAGACTATACATAATTTGCGAAATGCGATACATAATGGTTTAATAAAAAGTCACATAAAAACAACTTACAGACCTTTCGGTCTATATTTTTACTTATTATATATATTTTTTTTTTCAAAAGTATAATAGCTTTTCACCTGATAAACTAGGCAGAATCAGTTATTGTGAAATCCATAATTCCGTTTCGTTTTCCATGATTCCAAACGGTGGTGATGTCTTTATCGGCAACGCTTGTTTGTATTTCGTGTTTCGAATTCCAAGCAAATGCTTTGCTGACGCTATGGTGCGTCTTGCGACGTATCTTTCGACGAGATCAATTCTTCCAACAGCTAGCTTCTTGCAGGTGCCAAACACAATAGATTTCAGGCGATCGTTTGTAGGTGGTCCGTACAGATTAAGGCACATCTTCTCTTGAGCTTCGTTTGTCACTCGGAGGGCATCATTTGACGCAGGCGGGGCTAATTCAAGTCTCATTAGTGTCTTTAGTCTCATTGGTGTCTTTAGTCTCAGTGATTCACTTCACTTGTTCGTGGTAAAGTTTTATTCAAATTGAATTGTTCATCTTTTGCTTCGTAGTAAGCCTTAGCTCAGAAAACAATCACCTTGCAGCAGCAACCATTCTGTTTATTAACTGGACAAGACTGACTGGTGTAAATATTGATATAACGCGCTGCTTATAACAAGGTGAAAATTTGCATGAACAAAAACAAAGGCGACACAGAAAAGCGGAAATGTTTCATATCCCGAAGCCTTTTTGTCAGCCGGGAACTGTTACAATAACGCGTTCACACAGGTGAAATACTTTTATCTATAACGGAAATATGTGTCACGATATAACATTATTCATGTGTGAAACAGCCGAATGCTTTGTTCTCAGAATGACAGCGAGTGTTTGGTAAAAGGCGTGAAAAAGTGACAAATCATAAATCGTAACATATTTGATAAATACACAATGCAATAAATTCCAAATTATCCACTAATTATTACTTATAACGCTACACAGGACAGAGTCGCCTTCATTCACGACGCGACAAGTCATCAGTCGTCATTCGTGAATTTTTCCAAGCTGAAACCAGAACTTAACGTGATTCTAAACAAACTGTAACCCAGAGGTTCTTAAACTTTTTTTACTGTGGAACCCTAAAATTTTCTTTCATCTCGAGTGTACCACTGTAGCCAAAAAAATGCCAAAAAACGTCATAAACTGACGTCACAATGCAAATAGACTTCATTAATTTGCTGATTTTAGTCCGAAATTGTAAAAGTGAAATGTAGTCCAAATACATTCAGTGCAAAACCGTTTTATTTTTAATTAAATTGATTTCTTTAATAAATTGATTACTTCTTAAATAAACACTGATATTTCAATCAGACCTTCATGGACCCCCTAAAACTAGTTCACGGACCCCCAAGGGGTCAACGGACCCCAGTTTAAGAACCCCTTCTGTAACCTGAACGTTACGAGACTTGGAAATATCAAGCGTACGGCTCCCTATTTTGCTTTTGCTGAATATGCTTAATTTATCCAAACAGAGGTGGTTAATTATTTACAAAAAAAACTTGATATGCATTGTGTCTTATGTTTGGCGATTAAATATGGGAGGATTGCCAATAAAGTTATCGAAATATGCAACATAAGTTTCCCACAACCACAAAAACTAAATTGCGAAACATGCGACACGCTTAACGCGACACTTTTACATTGCGGCAAAATTTCACATTTGTAAACAAAGTTGAATTGCTGAAAGACGTGGAGTAAAAAAAAATCTATTTTCTCATAATATAATTTAAATCGCATTAGGTTTAAAATTAAAAGCACTTAAGGTTTTCCAAATTGAAATAGATTTAAAATTAGAGCGTTTTACTTTTTCAAACTTTGTATAGAATTACCGAATTCTTAAAAACTAGTACTATATTCACTATATGAACGAATGGACGAGCTTAAATTACATTCCACTAATTCAAAATCCGTTCAGTTTACACACTTTATCCTTTTATTAATGTTAATGGCAAAAAATCCTGCTTTAATTGTTGTACATTTAGAGCTGATGGGGCCCTGCAAATGCAGATTGGGTTTCACCCATATAGTATCATTTTTAACCAGATTGGAAACTTCAGATATTTAATTTATCTATACCGATTCCAGATTGAAAACCTTAAATACTCTGTTGGGGAGAGGTTTTAGAAGCAATGGGGTAACCGCTGAAATTTACGCTGCTGTATAAAGCTACTTGAATAAAATTTGCTTGGCAGTAAATGAATTACTACAGAAATTGTAATAGGCTGCTCAAATTTGAGGTGTCTCATTTCACGTTAATTCTTCATAAAATGTGACAGATATGTTTGCGGCTAACACTGCAACTTCTCTACATTTTGTTGAAACTATATTCTTTTTGTAATGGGGTAATGTTGTATACTGCTTATGAAGCTTTTTATTTCCAATTAAATGTTTTTATATCAATCGAATCCAAAAAATTTTTGTGTTAACAGAAAAGTAATATCATTCTAGCATGATTCTCTACCAAAACTGAAATAATTTAGTGAAATGATTTGCACAGTAACTATGAACTCAAGAAATCAACAAATAAGAAAGCACAACTCATCATCTGGTGCTGTATTTTCGGTTGTCAATGGTCTACCAGCCAGCAAAAGACCAAGAGTGTGTTCTTCTGGCAATGTTAAACAATTCAGTAACTCATTTACACCCCAGAGACTGGGATCAGACTATGACAGTGGTGTAAATACAACATCATCCCAAAACTTCAATGACGATTTATTTGCTGACGATGATTTCACAGGTGAAGAACTAGCTGAACTGGAATTGGTCGCATCTCAAGCAGAAAATGCCACCAAGGCAAGATTTGATTTGGGTAAAGGAGATGGATGTTACAACAACAAGCATCATAATCTAGCCACAAAATCATTTTCATTTAAGGAACCACATAACAGGTTTGATATGTTTTTTGCATTCATGATCTGTTAAATTTTTTTAATATTTTTATTATAAGCTGTTGTGAAATGTAAGTAAACATATTGTATTTATACAATACATGAATTTCCAGTCCTGCTCGTTATGATTGATATTATTAAAGCTTTCCCATGCTAATAAAATAATTGTATGTTTAGTGCAATGGGATCAAAGAAAATTTCTAAACCTAATGAAGATTCAAGTGATGACTTAAAAAAGATGAACAGAGAATGTAAGGAGTTAAAACTAAAGGTAATTTTAATGTGTTTCTGTAACTTTTTTTAACTCTTAATTAATTGCAAACCTCAAATAAAAAAATGAATACTTACTGTGAAGGTTGAAGAATTGCAAAAGCAAATCAACCAAAAAGGCGGTGAAACAAGTCTACTTCGTGATAAACTAAACACAGTTGAAAAAACTTTACATGATGAGCGACAACGCAAGACAGAAGATGCTCATAAGTTAAAACAAGAAAAAACTCAAAAGGAGCTTGATTTGGAAAAGAGGGTAGACTTAACACTAATATGTGGATCGAATTTTTTGTATTTCTATTGAAAAATTGTTTGATAAAAGTATTTTGGGATAATTTCTATGTTATTATATGTAAAATAGAGTAATGGAGTATTTTATGTTGTATTCCATTAATTTTCTTTCAGATTGAAAATTATCGCGACCAAATGGAATTTCAACATGCTGAACTTAAAGAGGCCCAGAGCATAATTAAAAATATGGAAAGAAAAAATGAGGCTCTCATCAAAGAGTCTAATCTGTAAGTGTTAATTTTATATTAATCAACCAAAAAACAAATTCTAATCCTACTTTTTTTATATACAAACATATAGAGTTAAAGCTGCCAAAAATGAAAGATTTTTAAGCCAAAATCTTTCACAAGTAGAAGATTCCAAGCATAAAAAGATCAAGTTTGTTAAACCGGAAAGTCCAAGGATACCACTTAAAAAAAGTAAACTTATGAAATCAGTTCCAGGTAAAATGTCTGACAATTTATGCAAATATGTCAATTATTTCCGCCTGTGCAAAATTTGTTTAAAATATGTGTACATACTGAAAAAGTGATAACTACAATCACCATTCATTTGTTTAGAAGCGTCTAAGTCTGCAGTGAGCAAAACTACTTCCCAAGAAGCAGTAAAACTGACAATGCTAAAAAGAAAAAACTGCAAATTGCATACACCAATTACTCCAGGTACTCTCATGTTTTTTATAAATATATTTTGAACTCTTACAAGAGCAATACATAAACTTGTTTTTGTAGCTTCTAAGGACATTCTTTTCGACCATCTGTCTCCGTTATGTCGTTTATTAGAAGAAATCAAACTGGGCAACTTGGGCGGTTTAAAGTAACTTGTTTTTTGATCTTATTTTATCTTACCTTTTAAATGTTGTATGTAATATGTTTATTGTTTTTGTCAAACTCTAACTTTTATTTTTTACCAGCGAACAAATTATTGACAAACAACTCTGCTTTGATTGTGTTGATGGGATTGAGCAAACACTTCTGGCATCAAATGATACAAAAAGTTGGTTACTTTTATTCTAAATTAACATTATTTATTGTAAATTATAGAAAACTTGATATAATTATCATTACTTTGAGTTATCTATACCTTTCTAAACTAGAAGCAACATATGCATATCCAGTGATACAATTTGTTCAACATTGTCTACAGCATTGTGATTCAAAGGCGCAGCGAAAAGAAAGTAAGAGTTGCACTTGATAATAATTAAACTTAAAAATTCTTGTAAAACTTGGATTCTAATGACGTTTAGGCCAGACACTATGCAGAAAATTGATAGCAGTGGGAACTCTGCTTGAAGCATTGCTGCAGCTTTTCAAGATGAGCCCATGCGTCTGCCAGTCGGCCCTCGTGCAGGTATTCATCACACTAAGCTAAATAAGAACAGCGGCTCTCGTCAATTAGCAATGAAGTTGTCTTGAACTTGTCCTTGCTCTTAAGCAAGGGTTATAAGTCATTTTTCTACACTTAGGCTCACATTATCGATTAAAGACAAAATCTAGCGCCATGTTTTAAACATGCTAATTTTCCCAAATTGTTCTTAAAATCAAAGAGAAGTTCCAAATACATTGCTACAAATGTGCAAATTTATAATAAGCAAATATTAAAAAATAAAATGCTTAGTCAGGATGAAAAAGGGTTTCGTAGTTGCTTGGTGCCCACTATTCCATATAATCTTGATTGTGTCTTCTGCCTTGGGGTCACCAATCTAGTCTTTAAAAATAAATTAATCAAAAAATAAAATATTTTGCTTGATTTTGCCAGTTCCCTCAGGCAAAATGGTGAACTAATAGTTTTGTCTAAACATAACTGCCTAAAGTAAAATGTTTCTTCTAAAATTAACTCCTGGGCCTGCTGTAGAGCTCTCTTTCCTCAAAAATATTCTCTTTACAGCACCCAGCCCTCGCGAGTCTTATTGATTCTCAGCTTACAAAAGACGAGCCAAGGGAGGATGAAGTGACTTTGGCACTTGGCATACTGACAATTCTAGCTAAAACAGCCTCCGGTTCCACCACTGAAAAGTAAGCAAATTTCAGAACTCCACGCTGCCTTATTGAAACTGTTACAAGCTGTCCGCCAAATACTTTTAGGTTATTGTCGAATCCGAGCGGTTTGTTGCCACATCTTTCAAATCCCTTGACAAGGAATCGGGTGATGGAGTACCTCTTGTGTCTCACTAGTCACTGGGTTAATGTAGAGAGACTTATCAAGACGCAACAAAACACAAGTAAACCTTCATCACTAACTATGTTTGTGGTTTTGATTTCTGTTATTGAGACTTTCAAAATGCAATATGTTGATTTAATTTAGGCGACTCTTTTTTCTCACGCTTCTGTGCAATCACTTCCTTGGATGCTGCCAAGCCACGTTCCTCCGTCGCCTTTCTTTCCAAGGTAAATCCTTGTCGTTTGGTTTAATAATGATAATAAAATGTGTTTGGTTTGTATGGGCGAATAAAAGAATAATAAAAGCAACAGTTACAAGCTTTGATGAAGGTTAATCTTTTTTTTATCTCTGTCTTCTGTTCTCCTAACTCGAGTCAAAAAATCGTTCTGAGAGTTGCAGATATTACTTCGATAGATAGTTTTCCAGTTTTTTCGCACTTACAAAATTAGGTAACACAGTTGATTTTATATAAACTGTTGCTACCAGGCATGGTAATATAAATCAAAAACAGCTCCTCTGGTAATTGTAATTAATAGTTCGGTGTCATTCACCCTGACGAAGGCGACTTGCATAGGTTGCCGAAACGTTGGTTAACAATTACAATTACCAGAGGGGCTGTTTTTGATTTATAGTTGATTTTAGGTAATAATATTTTAAAAATAAGGGTAAACATGCGCATTTGTTCACGTCAAACTATATGTTTAAATATAATTACCTGTTTCAATCGCACACCGAAAAACCATCGAAGACTAACCGAATCAGTCAATCAATGATGCAAGCAAGGCAGCCTAAAAAAGCAACTAGCCTTCAGTGAGGTTCGAACTTACAACCTCCAGGCATACCGGGACCGTCGTTCTACCAACTGAGCTACACAACGCAGAGAGGAGCGAGTCGATAAACAACATTGATGCTTGCATCATTGACCGACAGATTTTTAATTCCGAGGGGCTAGATCTCAGTTGTTAATGAACACATGTGTGTGCGTATCTTTCACTGTTTCAATCAGTGTTTTTTTTTCAAAGGTAATAACGCTCCTCACTTCGCTGACTGCTGATTACGAAGACCTTCTTATCAAGTACGAGTGTTTTGCTGACGTTTACAAAGTCGTCAACGTGATCCTCTTTCACCAACTTAACGAGTGGGAAACCTGTGACGGAAAAACGCAAGACAGGTGTGTTATAAAGTGACTCCAGTTAAATGCAAATTTTTTTTTTCGTCGCCTTTGAATTAATTTGTTGGACTTGCGACGCACCCAGCAGCAGGAATTCTAATAATTTTCGCTGATATTCGTTCACAATAGCCGATTAATTGTTTGTTTGTTGTAGAAAATTATAATCCATTTGCGTTAAACACGAAACGGAATCAATATGCGACGCCTTCGGAAAATTAAAACGACACACCAGGGCGTCGCGACGCATAGTTAGAGACCTTCTGTTACTGTTTTAATGAATTGAAAAGATGTTGAACGAATATCTTAAACCCCCATGGTTTCGCTGTGCCCAATTTTAGGACAACTGCATTAAAGCAACAACCCGACATATTAGTCTTTATTTAACCTCACCTTATTGTAAGTATCAACAAAAGTACACTTCGAACCAAATTCCAATTCACAACCTACCCTAAAACATTCCGTAAGGCGTACACTATCCGAAAAACATTCCGTAATTGTTCAGTAGTTTCAGGGTTGATATTTTTTAATAACAATTTGCACTCGCAAATGGATTGACTAATCAGCACTCAACAAAAATGTTGGGGCGCCGTCCGCGAATTTTATTCCTGCCTAAATGTTGTTTGGTAAAGTAGTAGGTAATACACAACGAATATCATATTCAAGTCGGTTTCGTGCTTTAGATTTTATGGTAAGCAATGCAGAAAAGCCGCTTCGCATAGGTTAGTTGAAAAAACGGAACCAGAATGTTCAGATCTTGAATACCTATCCTTCGATTTACCACCTAAAACGAGGAAATTTACCCCAGGGTTCAGAAGGGCTGGTATATGTGTAAAATATTACTTTATTTGCCTTTCACACCGTTTTCTTGGACAGGAACGCTCTCGTCTCGCAGAGCGTGTGTCTCCTGCACTCATGCTCCAACATCTTCCTGGACGGCATCCCTGGTGTCCACCGCGACCACCAGCACCTCATCGTTCTTTTCCAACTCCGGCGCTTCCTCTACGCCCTTCAACCTGCCACCTTCTGGTCGGGCGAACTCCGCAAGATCCTCGAAGCTGAGATCGAGTCGATCGAGTCTCCGCCCACGTAGATTTGGCAATTAGCTGCGCTCGCGAAACTTCGTTGAGTGTTGCGGATTGGCGCGCTTCTGGAGATTTAGCTTTCTCATTACTTGTGATGCCAAACTTATACTGGTCTGAGTCGATAGCTAACCATTTGGTAATGCTAGTCGTCGCATGCTAGGGTGGGATCGGTGCTGGCAGGGCGCATGGTATCAGTACTGGTCTGATACCAAAATTGATACCTTTTTAGTCACAGCCATAGCGTTTAATTAAACGTTCCAAAATATCGGATATTGGAGTAAAATACAAGTATATTGCGCTTTGTTAATGAGCTAGTATTTTTTCTGTTCTAGGTTAAAATCAACACCCAAGCTAACTACCAAAAATATTCCGCCAACCTGATAAATTCTCTCTTGGCGTGATTGTATAGCGCACAAGTGTGAAACAACCGCAACTTCAACCTATGGCATTGTCGTCAATACACGGACTTAGGCAATTTCATTTTGTAGTTTTGCGCCGACTACAGATCCTCTGTCATGAAGTGGTGTCACTTTCCTTGTCCCTGAATTTTTACTGCCATCAACTTTTTCGTTTCTATGTACTTTTCGTTTTTCGCTTGCATAAATACGGCCTATACTGTTTTGTATGTTCTCTCAGTGTTCGAAACGGCGCGGGTAGCACTTTCAATTGCCACACACGCACTAAAACTCACCAAGTTTCGATACTGGCTTTTTCTGTACTAGCGATCCAGCATTTTTGGTTTGTAGCGCATATTATTTTCAATTAATCCTTTTCCGTTTTGGTGACCCTGTTTCAGGCAAATTAATTCTCTGTTGTTCTGCGTTTGTATCGGACAGCATCAAGTTAAAACTGACATGCAAATTACATTTAGTATTTATGTATTTGTTTGGGTCCTGTTTTGGCGATTTCCAAACTTTTTCTATATTATTTAGGTAATATGAGGTAAAAAAAGAACAAATTTGATATTTAAGTGAAAAGGTGGTGTTGTAATTCCGGGTATTAACTGGGTATTAACCAAGCTGCAGTTAGAATTGAGCAAATTTTTACATTGCAATAGGGAACAGGGCTGGGGAGCCACCGTAAAATAGCATTAGCTCCGGCTCCAGCTCCGGAGCCATCAGGCAATTATTAAATGGCTCCGGCTCCAGCTCCGGAGTCGTAAAGCTCAAATCCTTTGGCTCCGGCTCCAGCTCCGGAGCCATCAAACACACACCCAATGACTCCGGCTCCAGCTCCGGTGCCACCAGTCACTTATTCAATGGCAAGTTTTAAAAATTGCTTTTGGCTAACTAACGTTGGAGATGGAACAAAATATAATTTCTTAGCTTTAGCACCACAAATTGAAAAATGGCTCCAGCTCCAAAAAAATAATAAAAAGGGCTCCGGCTCCGGCTCCAGCTCCACAAAAATAATAAAAATGGCTCCGGCTCCGGCTCCAGCTCCACAAAAATAATAATAATGGCTCCGGCTCCGGCTCCAGCTCCAGAGAAAATGCTTAGCTCCGGGCTCCGGGCTCCAGCTCCGGCTCCGGCTCCCCAGCCCTGATAGGGAAGCCAAACTATGAATATTCAGGAATGTGTAAAACACAATTTTCGGCCATGTTCAAATGGAGTTCTAAGCCAGATTGCATCCAGTGCGGTTCCTCAAATTTTATCGAACAACGCTTGCCTTCAGTTCTGTCAGTGATGTCAACTGGAGTGGCTCGACGCAGGTTTGGAAATTTTGCTAGTAAAATTGCCTCTTGCTGTACTTGATGCATATAAATGGGCTGTATACACTTAATATTTTGAGCGTAAATGAAAAATCCCAACACTTGTAGTGAATGTAATCTTAGCCCAAATATTTCTAAATAGGTGCGACAGGAAGCCACCAGCCAAACAATAAAACCGTAATTGTCTGATCCTTTTTACGCACATAAATGGCTAATGGATCTAAAAAAAATTGAGCCCAATCAAGTGGGTTAGTGTGAACAACGATTCCATTTGTTAAAGCTAATAAAATGTGAAAGGCATTCTCTAACATTCTTGGTCAGAACTAGCGTCTAGCTTTGTTCGGCAATTTCACCAAACGTCGCGGTAAAAATAACGCATAGAGATTCACAGACCCCTGGCACGAGGTGTTTCACGCATGACCGTCTCTGTGGCTCGCCATGCTCTTTAAAGCGTGTCCTACGCGCATTATAGTATGGGGCTAACGCCTGGCTGGGACCCACCCATAACACTGATAGTTGTAGTGCGTCACAGAGCATTTCGTCCTTTGTTAGAGAAACGTCTTAGTTAGTACCCTATTTCTTAGACCTGGAACAAAATACATGAGGAGATTTTAGAAATCAAATAGACTGGTGATATTACTAATATGTGAACTGAAAATATCAAATGACTGTATTTTATTTAGTCACAGCTATCTCAAAAAGGTTACATGCTTTTAAAAATATGGATATTATAAATAATGAAAGTTGTAACCATTTATAGTTTAAACTCTTGATTGTATCTTAAAGCCAGCCAAATTTAGATTTTTGTTATTTGTATTTTTGGTAATCGTATTTTTATTCAGCTGCGTTGTGCTATTTTTATATAGTTGATTGAACAACCTGTTTTGTTTGTATATCATATGCTAGCACAGTGGTCGGGAATCTATAAGCTCACGATAGGGCTTTTTTATGACTCTTTTAATGCAGGAATCTTGCCCGCAGATGAATTTGGGCTTTATGTCCGAGCATGATATTATTGAAACTTCCAGCGTCCATGACCCCTTTCCAATTTTTTTACTTATTTAATGCACAGCAATTTGTCCCGCGTTTCGCACGAATCTCTTTGCGTATACCACGGCGTTTTTTAAACTTGATTAGGTGATGTATTTTGGCGTTTAATAGGAAAACTGTATGTCCGGTCTTTTGAATATAAAACAAAATAAAACGCCTTTTTTCAAATCACTACTTTTTTTAAACCTCAACTGTTAAAAAAATAATATAAGGCTTTCATAACAATACAAACAGAAATATTCGGCTTGGATTGCCCCTTTCGCTGAAATGTCCCGGCCCCTGTGCTAGCAGCCATACTAGTTGCTGAAAAACGCATTAGACCTAATAAATTAAGGTTTACATTTCCATAGTTGAATTAATTAAGATATTATTGAGGTTAGATTTCGTTACAGGGGCCTAAAATTTTTGCGCGATATTTATATAAATACTATCAAACTATAGATAGGCTATATAGTGGAAGAAAAAAAAACTTACCACGAGGGTCTGTGAACGCAATTTTAACGTGCGTTTTGTGTCGTTAGTACTAATTATTTGTGTGTTATGTGTTAAAACCGACTTGTACGTTAAATCAGGATTTCTGTAAATTACTGATATCACCGCCATGAAGACGGTAAGGTTTTTCGGGACGTTTTCGTTTTTGATTGGTATTGCTGATTTATCTCTGGCGGCCATTGCTCTCGGTACCACCTGGTGGAGAAAAAGTTTTGCTGATGATAGCCACTTGGGTCTTTTCGAAACTTGCACAAACACAGGATGCACATCACCTGCATTTTCAAGTTGTAAGTGCAAATTTTAGTCAAATATTTACCTTGTTTTTACTTTTAATTAGTTTACCTAGTTTAAATCTTTATTCTGAAATTCTTCTTTGGAAAATATTAATGCTAACTTTTTTTGAAATATCGTGACGTTTTTTCTTAATATCCGCATTTCCAGTTACCAATTTGTATTATCCTTCACAAATGTAATTAACGTTAGATTAGATCAGCTATAGAAAGTTTGGCCTTCTGTAATGTTCAGATTTTTTTGATTTTTATGTACTGAAAGAAACACATAACATACATTAGTCAAAACTAGCACATGGACAGAGAAACGATCTTTAGGTCATCCAGGCATGCTGTCCTTAAGATGAAAAAATATTGTGGAAAATTATAGAGCAATGTTAAATTAGAACCTAAAATATAGAGATTAAGGAATATGCTCATTTTAAATAATCAAGAAATGTTTAAAAAAACTATATAAAACCGATAAATAACAGAAGCGATCTAAAACCAACAAACGTTAAGTACGGCCTGTCTGCCTTCGCTGTTGTCACGCGGTTTTGCAGGCCCACAATTAATAAATATATGTAGCCTACAGCGTAAGGTAGAAGAGCGATAACTTTTATTTATTAAAACATCGTGTTTAAAGCTAAGTTTAAAAAATAAATAAATAATTAGGATCAGGCAAACTTTATCCATACCTGTTCAATTGCAGATGAAAGTTACCTAAGAGCCACACAAGCTTTTATGTGCATGGGATGCTTCACCTTGCTCGTCAATCTCTTCGTACTACTGTTTATCACGTGCAAGAACGGCAAAAGGAACCTCAACAAATTTGCTGGAATGCTTTTTTTTCTTGCCGGTAAGGGAGTGAGTTCATAACTCTCCAGCTATATATTGCGAAAACCAAAGTGTCAAAATTTACCAGTTTCGTTTTATCCCGGAAAGTTACGCCTAATTGGTTGTTTGCGAGTGACAAGTTTGGTTAGAGACCTGTCGCTGTGGCGAAACAATTACTGTGCTGCTTTATAGTTTATACGTAGCCATAAAGTTCAGTGCAGCGTATTTTCGGGCGGCCATTTATTACTTGCTGATACGTGATTTCATTGAGTGTCTGACAAATGCAGTTAGGCGTCTGACAAAAATGCAGTTGGTGACATCGGTTAGCTCAGTACAAAATAAAGCCGAACATCAAAATACCTTGGCGGCGTCGAAGAACAAGGTTTGTAATGATTAACTAAGTTAGTTTAAATTAAAATGACTTATTTGTTAAATTTTTGGAAAGTAAGTGCATTTATTCGTTGATTAATGGCTGTATTTGTTACTAACGTGAAGAAGAAACAAGTGAAAAGACTTTAAACACAATGCTTGGTATTTTTTATAAGCAGGGGGCCACGAGGGTCGAGAGTCTTTCATAGGGGGCCACGAAGCATAAAAGGTTGAGAACCACTGTACTATAGCCTTCTTTCCAAATGCATTAGGTCTGCGCAATCTTTTATTGGTTTAAATTAGTGATTTTTAACCTGTGTTCCGCGAAGTACTAGTGTTCCCTGAATAATCGCCAGGTGTTTTGCAAGAAGTTTGTTGTTTTGAATAATGCTTCATGAAACACCGATCAAAATTCACCGGTTAAACACACAATGGGCGTAATATTTTTTTTGTTATGTGAAGTTACTATATCTACTATCACAGTTTAAAATGTTCCATTGTGATTTGTTTCATTTATCGTTAAGCAATACCAGTGTTATATAGTATCATTGGTAAAACTAGGGTAACAATTCCGTGTACCTGTTGCTATACAGCCCGAAATATCAATTTTTTGCTCATCCAAACCGGCCCAGGCATCACACTAAGTAAAACTAAAAGTGGATAAATTGTTGATTAGTTTGTTTTAATGTATTATTTTTTGGGTACACTATGCACGGATCTGTAATGTAGCTTAATAATAAATTTCAAAGCCAAAAAGGTCGAGTAGATCGACAGCATCTTGATTAAGACGTTTCGATGCGAACTTGTCTCATCTTCAGTTAGTGTGACTGAAAAGCAAATCAAAGCTTCACTTATAAAAGGTAGGACGCAATTGTTATCATCAGAGTTTTTACAGTTGGAGCCTTTAGGTGTTGAATAGATAGAGCGGTGTAGATAAGGTGTCGACGTTCAGTTCAGGGCTGCAGTCACTAACTGACGATGATACAAGTTCGTATCGTCGAAACGTCTTAATCAAGATGCTGTCGATCTACTCGACCTTTTTGGCTTTGAAATTTATTATTAAGCTGCATTAGTTTTGTTTTGGTAATGCATATATATATAGTAATCTTCATAAACACTGGTTGAGATGACAGTTCGAAATATATCTAAGTATATATGCACATTTAGAAATCTTAAGCTCATTGTCGTACATCAATGATTCAACAGGTATTTTTCTGATGGTGGCGTGCGCCGTCTACACCGCCGAACACAGGCCTACCTTGGTGGCCGCAAACCAGAGCTTCGGATTCTCACTCTGGCTCGCCTGGGCTTCGGTTATTGTCACTTTGCTCTCGGCTCCATTTGGCTTCCTCGCCAAGGACGATGAGTGGCGCGTTTAGAGCGCACCTTTCATGTGGCGCCAAACGTTGTGGAAATAATCGTGTAGATGTCACTCGGTTGTTAATGAAATATAAAACATACGATCTATTTGAACTAATGTATTTTCCCATAACTAACCCTAACGGCTTGTCATGATTTATATAACCACCCTTTCTTTAACTTGTAACTATTATCTCCCGACCCGTGTTACTGAGTTTGTGTGAATTACAATATTGTCCGTTTATTGTTTATAAAGTTGTCTTAAAAGTAAACTTTAGCGAAAAGTAAAAGAGGAACCAAATATATTTATTTCAATCGCATTGGTGAAAGTCGAACGACAGCTTTTGTAATTAAAAAAAGGAGTTAGTCGCCGTTTTACGACTATATTATTATAAAGTTTGATATTATAAAATATTCCTGATAGGAATTAACATCTATTGGTTTTGCTTTTTATTCCGTAAAAGACTGGAATTTTGAAAATACAGTTATTTATTTACCCAGCCATCAATTGCAAAAAAAAATTAAGTTGAAATATGTATATTTTCGGAATTTACCCCAAAGTTTATTGATTGACATGGTATAACAAATACATTACTGTATTTATAGCTGCTGTGATTTAATATGTATGATCATTTAACCGTCTGTTTAAACCAGTGGTTCTAAACCTTTTTTTAGCTTACGGACCGGTGAAATTTCAAAACAAATTTTGCGGACCGGTGGACCTTTAAAAATCAAAATCAACCCAAAATGTAATTACGGCAAAAGTATGCAACTTAAAAGCAAAGACGGGAAACTTCAATTAAATTAGCAATTTTCTGCTGTCTTATATCATACGTGGTATACGAAAGTTTTTCACATACAACTATCTTAAAGAAGACTTCAACGACGTGTAGCCTACTTATAAACAGTTGGGCACAACACTGCTCATTGTAACGTACGGTAAGTCCAAAGTAGACAATTAACTTTATGTTACGTCACAATGCTGCAAATTACGGAACTGGCAAAGTTCTTAATTTGGTAAACAAGCTTTTAACATCTTGCATTTTGCAATTGAGATATCAAATTGTAATATATTTGGCGGACCGGCAGAAAAGTTGACGCGGACCGGCACCGGTCCGCGGACCGGCGGTTGAGAACCACTGGTTAAAATAATCTATATTAAAGTGAAATGCTATTTTCACCTTCAGGTGGTAAAACTTACCTAGTGTATTTAAAAACTATTCACAGACCACCACGGAGACCACACCATGACATCTGGAGGACCCTTTTGGGATTGTGGTGCACAATAACAAAACCAACAAATTTAAGATCTTATGTAAAAAGTTTTCTGGTTAGAGAGTATTTCTGAATTACTATAAAACTACACAAAGACCAACTCGAACGCTTTAAGAAAGCAATAATAGACCAACAACCTGTTGAGTCATTAGCGGCGAAAGTCGCGCAACCAATGGTACTTTCCCACCAAATCAGACAGGTGCGAAAAGGTCTTCTTTATGTGTCATCCATCGTGGAAAAATACGCATTGTTAAGATCGCACGGGAATCGCTCGTGGGCACCGCAAAGTGCTAAGACGACAATTGTTATTTTTCGTCACTGGGCCCGTTCCGCTCTCAGTAACGAGCAACAGCGTCACGTTGCCGGTGGCAACCGAGTGTGAGAAAGTGTCGCAAAACGAGCGGCCGTCGGTCGAGTGGCGCTCGAGAGGCTAACAAGATTATCGGTGGAAATATCGCGACTTGAGTGTTTGTGAGCTTTGCGCGGTAAATTCTAACACTGGAGAAACTCGTTGCGGTCGGCAACACTTTGTTGTGCGCCAACACATGCAACATGCAATTCCTCTCCACTATAAACCGGATCGATTAAAACGAGAAACTTTTGATTTGTGTTCCGTGAGCTAAATAGAGCTTTACAGAGCAACTTGTGCATGGTGCTCCAGTCTAACATCCTTAAAAAATATATTTTTATATATGAAACATTTTTCCTTTAATTATTATTCACGATGTCACTTCGCAAAAACTTGATTTGTGGGTTAAAAGTTCTAAACCTTATACTGCCACGCCACTTAAGTAAGAGCGCGTTTTAAGGACGCACTCTACAAATAAAAGGACTTTCTTGGTCGGCGCCCCTTGCGATAACTCGGTTGTCATAATCTGGCTTTTGAGCAGGTCCTTAACGATGATATCCGGTCCTCCAGGGGGCATGGCGTGAAGAGCCAAACATGATTTGGCACCGATATAAGGACGACGCTTCGAGATGGCAACAGTGACAACAAACAAGTTTTAGAGGCGAACAAGCATAACGGCGCCTATAGACTTTGTATCATATTTGTAATGTTTCAGGTCCACATGAGGATCTTTATTGTCAACTTTGGTTTTATCAAGTTAGTCAGTCCTTAAAAATACCTTATATATTTCGAGAGAATGTTTATTGTGTTTCCTGATAGCGCGAATGATACGACTGTAGTAATATATTTTAAGTTTGGGCTAATATTGTTTCCTGAAATTAATTGGCCTATGCTTAGGAAATATTGTGCTACCCGGTTCTAACTTACGTACGCTAATTAAATAAACTTAGGCATCATATATGAACTCATGTCCTTTCAAAGAAAGTTGACTTAAAGCTTTTTATATAAAAAAAACAGTATCTTAGCTATCAACGATTCTATATCTAATCAGGTTACGTATAATATTTATAGGGCAATAGCAATATTTGTAGTTTTTATTCAAAGTTACAATAAAAATTAAATCAAGGATAAAACTATTTGAAAATTAGGACAAGAAAATGTTTTGGAGATCATTTCTTATCACTGTGAATCCGCTAGTTTTATGGATTCTTGGAGATGCAGTTTTGTCAACTCACCAGATGCCAGGCAAGAGAAAAAAAGGGTTACCAACAAAGTATACCCATCGTTTAAAATCAATATTTAGGCAAATTATAATTTATGTTTTGTGCCTATAAAGATGAACTGTCATTTTTTTGCCACTTGCTTCAAATCACTTTTCCTTTCGATTTTTAGTGACCACCTCACCCGGGCCGTATCGCCAAAAACGGCAAAACGCAAATGAGGTTACTTCACCGTCGCCGGAGTACGTCGCGTTACTGGAAGACTTTTGGCCGCTGCTAAGTTCCCGGTGTCCTACCGAGTAAGCATAGAAAAAATGTTGCATAACACTGAAACCGGCTCTCACGAAAATTCGAAACTGTGTTTTTTTTCACAAAAGTTTTAGTTAAGCTAGCAACTTCGAGATTAAAAACGCGAGTAAATTACAGACTCCACTGTATTTTTTTTAAGAAGCGTACAATGTACACTGTACATGTTTGTCTCAGTGCCACCATCCATTTATATTGAGTAAATAGTTGAGTACACACATTGCTACCAAGGTTAGGCTACCAACAAACAAATAAAATTCAAAGTAAATTATTGTATATTTAAGAAACATCACCATTGGTAACCCAAACGTGTATGGAACCTCTAATCCTTCATTTATCATTCTATGTTAAAGTTGTACTAGTTGTATATGCGCCAACGAATTGGTGATCGATAAGCAGAAAAACCCGTCTGTGGTTTCGTATTTCATAAAGATTGATCTATTGTATCTCCAAAAGAGTAAACAAAGGGTTACAGCAGTGGTTCGCAACCGGGGTTCCGCGGCGCCCTGGGGTGCCATTTCTAATGCCGAAGGGTGCCGAGAGATATTTAAGAGTCTTTAAGAATCTGATTTTCGCTTTACTCTTACATCTTTTTGTATAAGATTAGAGTGGAATAAATCCAAATAAAACTTTCTAGTTATGCAGATTTGATGTGTGTTTTTCCAGTTCGGTTTATTGTAATATTCTAGCGATTTACCTACGGAAAAATCTTGTAGGGGTGCTTTTATTTTTATTTTCTGAGAAAACCTATAATAAAAGATTATAAAAGAAGCTATAAAAGGTTGCTAACCACTGGGTTACAGGATCACTTATTTGCAGTCATATTTGTTTTTCTTTAATGTTTGTTTGTAAACGCTCAAAATCAATTAGTTTTCAAAACATATCACTATCTGTAGTTGCAAACACGCACCGTATGGTAACAGCCTACATCATTCCAACATTTACATTTGCAGCTATATGCTTTGTTACGATGCATCGTACTGCTTCAGTCCAGAACAGTTGTGCAGCGGCCAGTTGGGGCCTTGCTTGGACAGTTCTAACAACATTAATGCGGTTTGCTTGGGAAAAACAACACCTTCCCCGACAACAGGTCAGACAGGTAAAACGTGTTACTAAATGAAAAATAATACATATAAAACAAATAATTATAAGGTTACTTACTTATGGCGGCTCTGTGGTTCGTTGTTAATCAATACCCCCAAAAGAACCAAAATGCATTCTGGTCGGATATACGCTTGACTGGCTTATGTTGTGTAATTGGGGTGCTGCAACTTATGCCGCGATAAAAAGGCAAAATATAACATAAAAATACACTGGTGATCATTATAACCAACTGCAACTGCATTCTACTTATCTTGCTGGAAACAAACACTCAAACATGTTGTTATTTTCAATTCGAATGGTAAAATACTAAGATGATCTATTAGCAGGATTTTCCACAATAACATCCACTGAAGCCTCATCCTTACCTTTAACAACATCCGAAACACTTACCAACAAAACAACGGAAAGCATAACGAATCGACAAACTGAAAACATCCAAAGGGTGGCGCAGGTGGGTAGCTTTAGGTAAGTAAGTGTTCACGCAGGAATGAATTAATTATTAATTACTTATCTTAATCTTTTCGGCTAAGGCTACCCTAATGTCACGCGTGGCATAATCGTTAGATTTTAACGGCCATAGGCCTTACTAAGAGGTAGGATTGCATTTGAATTCCCCCACACCCTTTGTTTTGTGTATTGGAGTCGTTATGCACCCTTGATTGGCTTGACGCCATTTTGTTTGTGCTGCAAGATAGTTCCACAATATACGTCACTTTGTCTTTAGTAAGTTTACATTTAAGACGCAATAAATCGTCCAGTTGTACACGATCGATTGGCAATCTCTTTTGTCCCCTAAAGCCCAAATTATTCTCCTAGTGAAATGTGAGCGTTATCTGTAAAAGGTTGATTTGCTGGTAAATGTCAGTGTCGGGAAGACAGAACTTTAACCTTGGTGGGAATGAAAAAAATGAGAATTTAACTTGACATCAAGGTTGCAATAACCGTAGCATGTAATATTTAAACTTCTTTAATCTAAAAAATCGTATTCGAATAATCCCAAATACGTATCCGGAGGGTAGCAATATAGGCAACCATGGTTGACTACTCCACTTTAACCAACACCTTTTGTATACATTGTAGTTTTCGTTACATGATATGTCATGTTCTCTTATAGTCATCCGTTGGTGATTTCCTTCTTCGTTTTGGTCGGTGGACTTCTCGTTTACGTCGCGGTGGCTACAATCTGTTGCGTCACAATGCGTTGGAATATTGTAAGGCCCCAGCAAACGTTGGTGCCGCAAGATCAAGTACCCTGTACGAATGTTCCGCAGTAATTTTGTTTTCTCTGTGAATTTTCAGTTATCTAACTCTCGAAATATTTTAAATACATTCGTCGGTCACAAAAGTCTTTCACAAACAGTTGCATGGCTTTACTGCAATGGTGACACCCTGGGCCACTAAATATAACTTTTGCAGCCATGAAAGTGTTTCGAAAAAAGGCAACTGTACAAAATTTTTGTTCATTTTATGTGGAAATTTGAATTTTAAAACTGGTCAAGTAGGTACGGTTTGTGCGCCAAAACAAAAATCAGTCTCCAATTGTCGGTTATTATTTTGGCTAAGAGCAGTGTAATCAAGACCGGTCCAGAAGGGGGGTAGTCAAATTTATGTTAAATTGGAATATCAATGCCGTCATTTTTTACACTATGCGATTCTTTTTATGTACAGAAGAGCATTTTGTTTCAATTGCACTTTTACCAATTAAAACGCTAATAAACGTAATTTGTTGGCGCTTTGCGAGATTTGGCTCGATTTCAGTTGCATATTCGCGCACTAGTTTGCCCGAGAACAACCTGGTTTAAGATTAACTCTTTAACAACGTCACGTTATGCCTTAGCTTACTGACGTCTTCTGTAAAAAAACATTCTGGCGGTCGTGAGAAAAATAAAGACTGTTAATACGGCCCTTAATAGTGAAATACTTGTATGCCCCTGATTTACTAGAAAGAGCAGCCTAGGCTATCCACTAATGCTGTACGATAATGCTGTAAAAGGGCAAGAAATGAGTGCTGATGACATCACTGTCATAAAGTTAAACGCATTTCTGTCATAAATTAAACGCAAGCTTCAAAATGCTAATACAACACCACTGAAGGTTTTCAGGGATAAGTACATACACTATGTGCACTTATATATTTATTACAGTTGGTGTTTGCCTATATGCGTATTTCGGTATAAAAGCTGTGCCCTTTACCTCGTACGTATTGCGTTTTGTGAAGTATAGTCCATTAGCTTTTTTATCTGTATAATCTTGAAAATAAAGCGTCATGTGGCTTACTTGACGTGTCTATTTTATTGTGATATGTTTACTGTCGTTTTGCTAAACTCCTTATGTTTGTTTCTCATCTTTCGGTCAGTACAACATCATTACATCCTTGGTTGCCGGTAAATTCACGTTTAGTCGTACACGGTAATATCAAAATGCAAAATCTATTTGTTTATTTGTGCATAACTTGCTCAGAACGAATTTTCCTAGACTTCTTTGTTAGAAGAATTGAAGTCACGTTTTTTGTTGTTCACAGAGACTGCTGCGGATACACCGCTAACTTAACAATGCTTTCAAGTTCGCTGTGAATATTTGAAACTTCATAATATGCCGTGGCTGAAGAATTTTTAATTAGTATGTGTTAAAGCGTGATTTAGCAGGCCTTGCTTTGCCTATAGTCTAGTTGTAAAAATAGATAAGTTCACCAATCCATGATCAAACCAATGATACTATGATCAAACTGTATAATAAAAACAACATTTAAAGCACAAAAAAAGCAATGTATGACCTAATTGTAAATTTCGGTCAAATTTACTGCTTATCAACATGGTGTGTCACACGGGTTAGCAAGAAATACCTAAAATGATTGCCAACTAAATTTATATATACAAAAGCATATTTTGCGATTCTCCACTTTAGGTAGGCTTTATATATGATATTAATCATTCGTATAAGAGTAAAATAGCCGCTTAAAAACGTTTTGCCAACCTTGGGGGAATTGCATTTTTACACTACCCGCAAGTCTGCTTTATTTATTTGACGTCGTTATGTCGCCGTTAAGCCTATAGGCTTGCCAGGTGACAGGGTCGCGCAATGCGTTTTGCAGTTGCGAGTACAAATGCACACAAAGCGAACATTTTAATTGTGCGTTATAATATGTAAATGTAAACTTCCCACTATTTTTACATTGTTTCACCACAGCGCCCGAAAGCACCACGACGAGAAATTGTATTAGAATAGAGGGTTGCGAAAGTTTTATTAAATTGAAGCGTTGCAGACTGAAATGCAAAACCCTGAGTTTTGACCATGGCCGTAACTTTTCCGTTTTTAACTCGAGTTTAGTAGACAAATCACCGACGAAGAAAAGCCACGCAGAGACACTATTAGGTGAAAAATGATGGATTAAAATATTTCTATAAAACTTAAAGAAAAAAAGTTTTATAGAAAATTTGAAAAAACGGTAAAGAAGTTATCAATTAGCGTTTGAATTTTTTTTTTTGAGTAATAAGACGCAAATATTTACAGCGTGGTAATTTATTATTCGAACCAAGGTTCAATCGATTTAAATAATCTGCTCTACACAAGGTTACGTTTGCTTCAGCAAAATGTTAAAAAAATCGTTTCGCCAAACGCGTATAAAGCATTTTTTTAAATGATTGGTTTGGTCTGAATTTCTTATAAGAGGATAAAATGCTTAGCTGAACCGCCCCCCCGAAAAACACAAATTAAAGGGTTTCCTACAAGGCCAGGCATCGTAATCTCCTAAAATCTCTGCAATAAGATAGTTTTGCATCTGTCTGGCAATTTGCAGGTATGATTGATCGTAATTTTGTTTTCAGTAAACGTTCTTCTACAAGCTTTGTGTGGATGCTGTCTGGTCTACGAGCGTCTGGAAACCGAATTTTTGAAGTCACGGCAATTGTTTGAGATTTCTTGGTACTGGTATTGCTATATGAATACATTTATTTTACTATTCGCTTTGTGGTTCACCAAAAGTCTTCTTAACTGTTGATTTTGATGCGTTCAGTTCAGATGCAATATTTATTGCGTCATATAAAAAAAATTATTATTGTAATAATTTTATAAACCGCTTTGTTACACCAAACTGTGACCGCAGATAGAAATCTTAAACGTTTGAAAAAGCCTCCGCATCACAAAACCGTAATCAAAGAAGCGGTTTTTAACGGTTCATTCAAATCGTCTGAACCACGACTTTCGAGTCACCTTTAATGCAATTGTATACTGTCGGTCGCACAAATTGCACACACTTAACCGAGAAGCGTCTCAAATTTTCAATACCCTAACCTCTTGTTGCTTCAAACAGCGTTTGTTTCTGAAGTATTTTAAAGACTGGTTGAATCAGCACAATCCATTGTTTTCCGGTTTACGAGTTAAACGTCAATACTTATGATTATTATTATTATTATTATTATTATTATTATTATTATTATTATTATTATTATTATTATTTTTATTTTTATTTTTTTTATTATGATTATTATTATTATTTTTATTATTATTATTATGACTTACATTTCTTTTAATTTTACCTAAATGGAAACTGGTTCCTACGATATTCGGTGTTAGCTCTATCTTTATTTTTATCCATGTTTTGAACAACTTGTTTTAAAAGAGGTTGTATTCACGAAATATGATAGATGAAAAGTATTCACGAAATATCCTATCAGCGGTTCTTAACCGGGGGGGGGGGGGGCAATTTTTAGGGGGGCGCGAGCTCCAAGTTAATATTTAATTTTTTTTACAATGATTCTAATGGTTTCGTCACTCCTACAGCGCTGTACAAATTCTGTTTTTGCCAACATTGAAATTGCCAAAAATTTTCTCTTCGAGTGTCATTTCATGTTTTCATATCATCAATGGTTTAACGGGCCTATTCAATAAAAGCTTTGTCAACTTATAGATAAACGATCGAACTATTTTTTGTCAATATTTTATATATGCTAACAGGCTAGCAACAGGGAAACTTAAGAATCTATAATGTTTTTGCAATATTGCCATTGTATTGTGTGCCGTCACATCTTTTGAAACACGATAACGCAATGTTTAATATTTGCGCTCGACATCACAGCCTTACAACTGTGGAGTAAATGCCCCCACAACACGTTTGTCTATATCAGCTCGGTAAAAATCAATGTGTCGAGCACGAGCAATTTGCGGTGTGCCCAATGCGAAAATCCTCCTGAATTTACAGGTTAGCGCCAATTCAACCAGGTAAAGCTCAATTTTTTTCGCGCTCCGCGCGTCCTACAACAAACTTCACTATTTTCAAGTTATCTCAGTGATGTTTAATTGAAAAATCCGAATTGTTTTATGCAGGGCGGCGCGAGGCATAGGAAAATTACCAAAGGGGGGCGCGGCTGAAAAAAGGTTAAGAAACACTGCTATAGATGAAATTATATTGGTGGAAAGTAATTTAGTTTAAATTTATTATAGCAGTGGCAACAATACTAATCACAATTATATAAGCGTAAAGGTCGGCGGTTATAGCACAACGATAGAATACGCGTGATTGCTCATGAAACTGCCTCCGTTATTGTTTAGCCTACAATTTTTAACCCTACTGCTACTGTGTTCGCATTGTAGCAACAAATAAACAGTTATCTAATACTTATAGAAACAATCAAAACTTGAAATATGAGAAACACTCATAAATTACTTTATAACTACAACACCAAAATAAGCAATATTTTTAACGCTTTTGCAAAAAAAAAAAAACTTTTAATTATGTCGATTTTTTACTTGAATCCACGCTTTTAGTTAATAATTCAAACGACGTTTTTTCGTTTCACATTTTCTAAAAAAAAATCGAAACGCTGTACAGAATGGTATATGCAGCGCGCGCGGGCAACCCGCCGCGACACATCGAAACGCCAGAACTCGGTCCTGTTCAAATGTACTCCATGCGCTTTACCGGCTTCTGGTCCCGGCTGGGATAGCTGGTGCGCAGTGGGTAAGAGGCCACGCCGTATTTGTCGGCCTCCTCTTTCGGGCCCGGCATGCAGACGCACATCAGCCCCGTGACGAAACACAGAAGGCTGCTGACGTAGCCCAGGTAGGTGGTGGCACCCAGCTCGTAGCGAATCATGTTGTCCTGATTGGCGAACGAGAAGAATTCGTACACCACCATGCTCGTGTACCAAGCCACCGACGCCAGCACCAGCGCTCCTAATAAAAGTCCAAACAAATCAAAAATCCAACCCTTAAGAGACGTCTCTTGTTGAAGCCACGTTGAATAATAGCGCCTTTTTGATTTATGCAGCTTCAGACATTAACGCTCGATATGGAAAAAACGATTTCCACATGATGCGCACATTAATTAAAATGGAACGCACAAACACTTTACCGTAGTTATTATTTTGTTTTAACCGCAATGCGGTATATTGTTGTTATTGCTTGTCTTTAATTAAAAATACTTGAGCAATTCTATATCATGTTAATGGAGTTCACCGTATTGTTTCATTCATATAGAGATACAGTTTTGTACTGCCTAAGAGCTGAGCCGAACAATGCGCCCTGAAATGCTAAATATTAACAAAACTATAAGCCATTTGTCATCAGTGGACTTGACACTTAATCTAAGTAAACAACAGAGTATTTTCTTTCCAGCAATATTTTACGAACTTATTGATGTACGCCGAACCGACGAAGCGTTGTGGGAGAAATACAAGACGCCGGCTCCACTTGGCACAGTGCCCCTACCCACTTGCCGTTCGTGATCAAAGCTAACCCCACCTAAACCCTATTTTCTAACAACACGCTTTGTTTTTCTCGGTTCGGTTCACCTTCGGTTGAAGTCTCCCGCCCTTAAAAAAAAATTTGGCTATTCGGCAAAAAAAAAATTGCGCAACAGTTTGCACGTTATTGGCGCCAGACGAATTTAAATCTGAAGGTGGAAAAGCTTTAGAAAATAATGCAGCACTTCACACCACTGCAAAAGTGTAAATACCAAAATAATGACGCATCCTACACCTTTTGTCCATTTTATTTATTTATTGTCGCAAATGCTATATTTTACTATCCAAAATATTAGCCATTTTTTAATAAAGAATTTTTTTATGTAAAATGCCCAAACAAATTTACAGAAGCGAGACGAGCAAATGCATATCTCTAAAAGAGATGTTTTGACAAAAGAGATGTTTTGACAAAATATACGTTTTGTCGTAACTACGTATATTTTTTGTTCGTCTGAAGATGACCTTTATACGTAATGATTGTGCGCCAAGTTTTGGGCTAGTCCATGTTAAGTTGTTAAAAAAATCAAGCTCAAATCTGAACTTTTTTGCAGTGTTGAAGTTTAATTAACACTGCGAGTTATACCTTGACTTTTTTAAACTTTTTATTTTACAAGTTAATGCGTATATTTGTTAGATTCCAAACAACTATTTTGCGTTATATTTGTGTAAGGTCATTACAATACTAACAACGGGGTTATTGCAAAACTCTTACCGATTTAGGGAACACACAATAAGACCTAAAAACAACAATATCTCAATCAGAAAAAACCTATATACCATAGTATTAAGACCAGAAACGACTTAATAAAGCCAAATACACAGTGATATCCAGTACAGAATAAGATCGAAATCGTCTCAATGATATTTAAATCTGACGAAATACGCCGTAAATCTATCGGAAGAAGGCCTACGGCCAAAATAACGCCTGAAACTATAAGTAGGGGGTATTGGATAAATGGGGGCCGTCGGTCTGGCACCGACCGTTCTGGTGTCGACGTTAGGACGCCCTAATTTGACCGGCGCCATTAGGGGGCCGCTATTTTAACACCGGATTTTGGGCCTCGCGTAGGTTTATTGGTGGGTAATGAGTGGGGTTAAAAAAATGTAGCGTTAAAGTTATTAGGGGAGTTAGTGATGTACATAGGGGTTAGGTTTGGGTCTATGTAAAGTGTTGCTTAGACCAGATTCTGACCATATAGGCCTTATTCCGACGGGTTTAGGACTTATTCCGATTTGGACTGTACTACGACTATTGGGTGTTAATCCTATTTTATTTTTATTCGTAACTGTGTTTATTCCAACGTTACCGTTGTTATTATTTCGGTCTTATGGCTGGGGTCCGCATTTCGCAACTGCAGATAACCCAAGCCGATGCCTTACAAATATAATAAGAAGTTAAATCACAGATTTCGTACCGTGTCAATAATAATAGATAAAGTGCGATTTAAAAACAAAAAGTATTAACAATTTACCACCAATGAAGAACATGATCCCGCTGGTGATCATCAATTTCCTCTTTTTATTGGGCGTTTCCTCGAGCAACCTTGAGCACTGAAGACCGACAAGCACGAAACAGCACCCGACAAACGTCAAGATTATCGCAATGCACATCATGCCGCGAATCGCGTTCAGGTACGCTGAAACAAGAAACCAAACCTTATTTGATGCGATACTTGTAGATAAATTGCACAGTAGATGGGCCTGTAAGAAAAATAATAAGTGGTCTTATTTGCTTTTAATTTCTTTAGTTGTCCTAATCGACCCGCTGCTTAACAACCGATAAAACTGTGGCACCGGCAAAGATTCATATTTTTGCACCGACAAAATCTTGATCAAAGTTGACAGCTCTTTAAACAAAATCTACTAAGAGATTTTTTGCGTGCATTTTCTGATCGAGTTCCAGAAGCTTCTCCCGGATTAACTTTCATTCCAATTACCGTCTTCGAGAAACATGGAGGCCTGTTCCTCGCAAAAGTACTGGCCGGCATAGACCTGCATGCACTCTGCCCAGATGCCCTTCCAGTTCCAAGTCGGGCCCATCATCGTGGAAGATGCGGCCCCGTTCATGACCCACTGGTTCCAAAATGTCGTCGCGATTACTGTGGATGACGACAACGCTGCTCCGAGAAAACACCCTACCTGACCGTACATTGCGACGCGACTATATCACAGCTTTGCGAAAAAAATTTGCTGCGGCTTATGTCCTGCCTGATCAAAAGATTTGTATTTAAAGGCTTTAATATATATAGCGGATTTTTTTGTTAGTGATCAGATTGTTTTAGTTCGCGTATTTTCGTTGTCGTTTATATTACTTTATTTTAAAGCAAATTTTAGTGAAACATGTTAAATATTTTTTTTCCCGTTAAGTGTTTTACACATGTTTTTTTCCTTATCTACTCATCTTAAACAATTTATATCCACAACAACTTTTCTGCCAATTGCGCATTTAGGTGCGTAACAAACTAACCACGAAGTAGCAGATCTCGTGCGGTTTTGGTGTTTTTTTCTGTTCAAAGCCCGTTTTTCTCGCCACCAAGCGTTTAAACCTATTTTCACACTGTTTGACTTATTTGCTTAACTTTGTTGGTTGATATTCTATCAGTTTGAGTGGAAATTTTGAAACATCTATATTCTTTTATATGTGATGTCATCGTTTTTATCAATGCGCTCCTATTTTATGAAAAGCGGCAATATAATTAAAAAGATTAAATTTAGAATCAAATAAAAAAACTGAATTTCGATTGGCGGAGAATATCAGCAGTTAGCCTTAACGTTGTAAAGCATCATTGTTTGGAATATAAAATCTCTTTCAAGCTTTGTGTTGGCTATTAAAAATGTTCTTCTTATGCCCCCGTTTTAGTCAGGACAGTCCCGATTTTTAGGGCATCGCCACGGCGTTCCGATTAGTCAATGTCACGTTTTTAGTCAGCCAGCATTTTCCTTATAGGAAACTAGATACGGGTAATAGACCTTGCGGTCGTGATTGGTCTGTTTTGCTAACTTTTTATGAGCAATAGCCTACATGTGCGATTTTATTTCCTTTAAATGTAAATGTAATTTCTATGTTTCTAAATAGCGTGTATTTGGTGTTTTGGTCCAGCGGTGGGTTGATTGTTAGCGCATTAGCTATTTCAGAAAAAATATGCCAAGAAATGTTATTGTAGCAAGAAGTTACAATCGAGCTTAAAAGTCAAAATCGAAAAAAAAAATGTTGCTTTCGGTGTTTGGCAGCATCCTGACCCAAAAATATGGCATCCCATTAGCATAATTAAACGTTTAACGACTAACGTACACGGCGGTCTAAATAGAAAAGCATGGCCAAAAATAGAATTAGGTTTATAACTTTACGAGCAGAAAATCAAAAGCATGAAAAATATAATTGCGTTTTTGTGATTAATTACACCTATGTACGATATTATGTTATGCACCAAATTCACACTTTTTTCGAGTGTATAAATGTGTTTGGATGTTACGTGTTGCGTATAACAAAATCCCACTCCCCTTTACAAATATTTCCACTCGAAACGGCATAATCGTCGCCAAGCGGCGCCTTGGTAAACAACGGTTGAAATCGCTGGTGCGCATCGAGCGAAGCGTTAAAGTTGTTTGCTTAATGTTAGTAGTGATGTTAGTGAAGCCGTTTAATCTGATAAATCTTATAAATTCAAACTGGCAAGGCCCAGTGATTAATAAAAACAACCTCTCTAGACCTTGGTTAAGTAGGTGGTTTATGTTGTTTGTAACTTATTTTTTTTTGTTAATGGAAACCAGTATTTTTTTTCTAAAATTATGATTGAAATCTAGCGTCAGTCGTCAGTTCAGCAGAACTCTTGGGAGGAAAGGTTTAATATTGTTTCTTCAGACAAAATTAATTTACTATGTATTAGAAACTTGCTTGTAATTTAACTTAAGCGTTCAACTTTGTTGAATTTATGAACATTAAAGTTGGTGTGAACGCTGTTTTATTTTTTAGATTTTGTTACACATGGTAAAAATAACCTTTTGAAAAATGGCACTGAACATGGCGCAACAACCTGTATCCCATTTCAAACATAAACCACTCAACCGAAAACAGGAATCCAAAATGGTCAAACAGCGTAATGTTGTGGAATACCAGAGCAGCGATGAAAGTGGCGACACTTACTCTGATTCAGAATACAGTGAATTTTCTGATGACCTCGATCCACCATGGACTGAAGAACCAATGAGGACTGGAGAGTTGTTTTATATTGAAGATAATCAGCCCACTAGTGATCTTCCAGAAGGTTCCTACTCTGCAAATGCTCAACAAGATGAAAGTAATTTAACCAGGGCATTTTACAATGTGTATGTCAGAATAGATGCTTCTGCCTATCTGAGAAAACCTCCGACTCATTTACTTGCAAGTATGTTGGGGATCATTACGCTGGAAGGAAAAATTCCTAGCAGACAAATGCACCAAAAAGTAGTTGTTGACGCTTTGGTACCTGGCGGTTTGGCACTTAGAACTGGACAAATAAAAGTTGGTGATATTTTGATTGCCATCAACGATGTCGCAGTGACCACTGTTAACATTGAACACTTCTTGCGCAGTTTTCCTCAACCATCCAAAGTCAAACTAACACTTGAAAACTCGCAAAATGAATTTCCTTTGCAAAATTTAAGTAAGATGAAGGCTACTGATCAATTAATCAATAGCTCTGTTCAACTTTTAAGTCCTAACAAAATAGCCATCAAACACAAAAGTTCACTGTCTGGGCCAAACGGTGTATTTTTTCTCACATTAAATATAAGATCGGATACAGCAGGTGAAAATGATGATGTTTTATACTCCTTTTCACCTCTTGAATCATCAGCCCTACCATCCAAGCTTGCCCTTATAAGAGGTATGTTTGTCACTCTGGCTGATTCAATTGAGGACACATTTGCATGTGCTGTGAAAAGCTCAACTTTGGTTGTTGAGGAAAAACTTGTACATTGTGTTTACCACCATGTGGACACCGAGGTTTTTGTTTTATGTTTTCCAGCTGATGACTATTCACTACCAAGGGCACACCATACAATGGCGGATACAGTTCGTCTTCTTAGCGTCATGTATGGGTCTGTGCTGCAGGCATTTCAACCAGAAAACAAACAGAGACTGGACCATTTGTTTCAGTTTTTGCTAACATTAAATGCATCGGCAGCCAACATGTTCCAATCAATGTCAAACACTTGGAAATTTCCTGGCATAGAATTTTTGTCACTTCCCAAAGATTTACATGCACATGCCAACTTTGCCTTGGCTGAATTAGAAGCTTGCGATTTTGATGATGGTACAAGTGGCAGGAACTACACTAGACGTTTATACACTATCAGGGGATCATGTGTGTTCTATGATGGCTACATACTAGCCACACACCTACCTCCCGAGGATTTAAAGGACATTGCTTTGTTTAGTTACAACCATTCACTTCTTTGTGAAAGTAATAAAGAGAGAATAGGTCTTCTTTTAATTTGGCGTGAAGTTTTTCCCTGGAGTAAAAGAGTAGCAGCGACAAAGGGAGACTACCTGCCGGCAAATGGAAGATATTTTTGGATGTTTGTAGGTTTAAAACACAGCCTTCTGTGTGTTTTGTTACAAATGAATGGCAACCTTTTTCCAGACTCTCACACTCCAAGACCAGATCCAATGTATGTGAGCAAGGCTCGTGCTACGTTGCTTAACTTGGACACTCAGCGATTTCAAGAATATGTTAAAAAGCGTTTGGAGTGCCCATCCCACCCTTGTCTGGTACAATCAGATCATTTTTTATCCCAGGGCACTTCCGGATTAGGGCAGCTGTTCAAAGGTGCCAAACCACCTAGTGGAATGAAGCCAGACCGAAGTCAGAAGTTTCCATTTAGCTCACCATTAAAATCAAAGAAATCTGTTGACGGCGAGCCTTCCCCAAAGCTACAAGTCAAGTCACAAAAAGACATAGCAATTGGCGAAAAAACTCCACCCATGTCTGTGAGGAGCCTGTTTCGAGAGAAATCTTTTAGCTCTCAGGGTTCCACAGAAAGTGGTAAGTCAACCAAAGCAAATGTGGCCTCAGCATATTCGTTAAATGATATCAGGGATGTTATAGAAGATGTTGACATGAGCGAAATACAGCCCTACAAGCAACTTACTATTGGAGTTGAAAATGCACTTTTTTGTTACCTATCTTTTGACAAATTACAAGGAACTTTGATTGTACCAACTGCTAATGACTTGCAAACTATAAACTCTGCATTACACAGGGAAATTGTTTCCAACTTTAAATTACATTGCATGGTCCTACATCAAAGATTTTCGTGCTGCAGACCAGACAGTGACCATTGTACTGAAGAAGGAATTCTTTTTCAGTGTCACAGGCCAACTACACAAAATAATTATAAGAACAAACCTCCGTTTTTACAGTATTGGGTAATCGGCCGTTGTGTGCAAAAACCTGTTCAGAAGGAAATTTATGTGTGTTTTCATAATTCGGCATCTCAAAACATGGTTGAGCTTGCGTTTAAAATGATGTGAAATTATTTGCTAATTTGAAATCTACCTAACTGCTAAGTAATCTTTTTGACCATTGTGTTCATTTGTTGGTACCAAAAAACTGTATTATTTTTTACGTGTAATTCATTTCTTTCCCTTGTTTTAATTCCAATGCAATAGTTTCATATATTTTTTAAACAGTTTGAATGCTTTGTACAAGTTAAAATTAATTTTTTGCCAAGTTATTAATAGTTCAGTAACAACTCAGTGACGCTGCACTCTTGTTTTTTTTGTGTCGTTCGTGATACTGATTGCATATATTTTATTTTTGATTTTCTGCAGTATTTTCTTTCTTGCAAGTATTTTTAAACATTGTTTTCAAAGATAAGCGCTATTAAAGTAAAATAACGTTTCGTAAAGCGACTGTAGTTATTAGCCTAACTAATCGCCTGTCGTTAAAGACGCAAAATGCGTGAACACTACCAATTATCTTTGCAACCGTAGTTTTAGACAATGGTTGAAACTCTCACCTTCATGAAATATCAACAATTTACATATTACAACAGGATTCGAACTAGGCCTATTAAAACGAAATAATTTTTTGTAGTTTAAACACCCTGTTAGTGTAGGCTTTCAAGAGCTGCAGGTTTGTATCAGCTACAAACTTAGAATAGGAATAAACTCATCAAGCCTTTTCTTCATTTTGTCAATATTTAAACGCATTTATCGAACAAAATCAACAGTCAAACGCCAGCCAGACTGCAACAGTGCAACCTGTTAAAAATCGTTTCATAAGGGATGATGAAAAAAAAGTCGACAACACAACACGTTTAGAATCCGTGAAAAAATAATAAAAAAAAAAAAATTCCTTAAACTTTATTCTATTTTCCTTAAACATTTTAACGAAATGCTGTTTCGCAGCGTCCAGGCTTACGTTAGCCATAGATTTATTCGGAAACTCACTGCAGGAAATTTTTTTTATTCACTTTGCTTGCTGATAAAAAAAAATAGCATTTTAGGTGATAAACATACCTTTAAACACCCGATCCGTCAGAAATCAGTGCATATCTAAGCAAAAAGGTCTATGACAATCAGCGCATCCTAAGGCAGAAAAGTCTAGACTTTTAGACCTTGAGGTCTTGGACAATGCACTGATTGTGAGCCCTATGCAGATTTGGTTTGTAAGCGTTCACCCCATCCGTCAGAAATCAGTGCAGTTCTAAGCAAAAAGGTATACGACAATCAGTGCATTCAAAGGATCAAAAAGTCCGACTTTTAGGTCTTGGACAATGCACTAATTTGCATTAACAAATGTGCATAAGAAGATTAAGTTTAACAATACTTGACCCAACCAAACCCAAACGCTAACCAGCGCCCTAACCCAAATAATGTGCGATAATTTAATAATTATAACGCTTCAGGCCCCAATACCTCAATTTGTGATGTAATAATCTTAAATGCAATTGACGAGAAACCATCTTATGCCCATCCGAGTTTGGGCTTTTTTCCCCAGCATTTAAAGAATTATTAAAATAACGCACATTATTTGGGTTAGGATTCGGGTTAGCGTTAGGGTTTAGGTGGGTCAAGTGTTATTAATCCTATCTCATACTTTTTGTTATCTTTTCTGAACTTTTAATGAATATTTTTAATTAATCTACGCCGGGAGTTTACCTAAAGATCCAAATCAGTGCATTGCCAGGACCTCAAGGTCTAAAAGTCTAGACTTTTCTGCCATTGGATGCCCTGATTGTCGTAGACCTTTTTGCTTAGAAATGCACTGATTTCTAACGGATCGGGTGCTTTAAAGGTGGATAAGTTACTTATACAACACAGTTTTAAATTTTCCGGCAAATCTATTTAAAACTGTGATTGAGGTTATAATGACAACCTTTCGGTCTTTTACGTTGTGTTTTTTTCAGTTGAGTTTGAGTGGCGGAAATTTGATTTTTGGTTTAGGCATAGCCTATAGCGCTTTTCAATCATCCCAGCAAAATCATGTGGTTTGTGTGTTACCGACGACAGGACAAGTAGGCTACATATCACCGGGACTGCAGTAAGGTTAAAATGATTCTAAGCGTAATATTTCGTTTTTCAAGTCAAAAGATTAAATTTACCCTTTTCTTCAATCTTTTAACGTGGGCAAGAGGGGGTTCTTCGAGTTGTTGTGTTGTATAGCATCTTGTGCAATTTACATTGATTTAACCCAATATTAAAACCACACATTTCGAGTCACCGAGTTAATCACGACTTACATTCATTGAGGCAAGCCGATCGGTATTGCTGTTTGCTATCGGTCGTTCACCTTTCTGTAGGCAACATGCACTAAACATGTGTCAATGTACCCGCATGTACATAATCCTAACAGTGTCATGTTGTTGAATTATTTGCCATTCACGACAGATTTGTAAGGTCTGGTTTAAAGTATTGGGGCCCGGGTATAATTTTTTATCTATAATCGGGCACTCGGTTACAAATTGTTTCAGACATATAGTTGGTAAAGTCAGTTTAAATAATGTTTACTGTTCTAATGTTTTCTACCGTGTTTACAAAAAATCCCGCGTTGCACATGTTTTAGGACTGTTGAAATATAACTATTTTGAATCTCTTGAAAGCTAAGATATTATAAAAATTACTTTGCAAACAATTGTTTGGCTATTTTCGCCATATCTTTGCCGCAGCTTATTGCCTGTAAAAAATATTCAGTCAGAAAACAATGACTCACAGTAGTGTTTTACAATTGCCCAAATATGTTACCATTATGGCTATAGACCTATAAATGAAAACCTACCAGGGAAATTGATCCAATCAATGACCAAATTTTCTAACGCAAAATAGTTCCCAATGCAGGAAACACCCGTTGCCAAGGAAGACAAAAATCCCAGAATAAGGCTGGCTATTTGACAATACATTTGTAGAGTCTGTAAATACTGAAGTAAAATAAGCATTGTGTTTTAACATTTTCTTGCACATGGACCAAATAGGCTAAACAGACCAGTGTATTTATGCCAACATATCGCAATCTAAAGTCAACCAGTAAGGATATAGAAAGCCGCGGCGCGATAAAACAAGGGCATTGGACAATTTCCAACAAAGCAAAATCAGACAAACTTGTTATCTTGCATATTATAGACTCTGCGACACAATGTAAACCTACGACACTTTTAAGGCTTACATATTTTTTTAAGAAGCTCACGAAACTTCCCAATTGTAAGATAAGGGGAATATAAAACGTTATATTTCGGAGCTTTGGAGCAACTAACAATCAAATAATGCATTTTAGGGGTGCCGCCGATTTTTTAGGTTTCGTGTCGGGGAAACTGTTTTAGAGCCCGAAACAAAACTCCACGAATCACAGGCTATATATGCTACTCTTCTGGTGTAGGATGATTTTATTTTTTCCCTGAGGAAATGTTAACTCTTTCAAAACAACATTTTATCTTCACATAAAACCTGTCTTTTGCGCAACTACGTGTAAAACTTCTGTTTTAATTCTGTTCTGTAGAATCCATATCTCGTCAGCTTTTCATTTGCAACAGTTGCGGTATCGGTTAAGAGGTCGCAAAACTCTGCCAACCGCAGGCACCAACAGGTGTAGATGTAGCCACTCTGACGCGCCTGACAACAGATTGCGCTGTATGTGTTGTCAAAACTAAATGATATCTACTGCAGTAAGACTTTATGTTATGTTGTCCAAATATGTTATGTATGTTATGTTGTCCAGAGCAATATAATCAAAGTATTCCAGCCAATCTACAAAACATGTTTTCTCAGGTCAAACTTACATCATCTTTCTAAATCTAAACGGACGCTCTCTTCCATTTATCATATACGGTACTTTACAAGTTTAGAGCCACAAGCAAACATTTATATCTGAACACAATAATTACACAAACAACACTAGTTCAATTTTTTTTTTGGCATGTAATGCTTACAAAAATTAGACATGCCATGAGCTAAGTTATGTTTTTTATGTTAGTGTAACGGTTTTAAAGGTAAAATTATGCATAGGTTGCTGGCAAAATTTTATACTGATAAATATGGACAGGAGTGCGGAAGCTGGAATCAGCATCGGGCCGTCCCAGGAAAAGTAGATATATTTCATTTATGTAGATACGTAGATTGTAAATAAAAAGATTTGCCAATTTTAACTAAACATACGCATATTTTTCGCTATTTGAGTGTAATTTTGCCCAATTACAATTGCACGAATCAAGGTTCGCCCCAGATGAAGAGTTACTACATAAAAGTGCTTAAAAGAGTTTTATCGTGTGTCGCCAAATCTGTTCTTACTTTAAGGTTATTTTTCGACAATTGATTAACAAGTAGAATTTTTAGAAATGCGGCTGGTTTCGCTTCTTCTGTATTGCTAAATTTTTGTTTATAACTTTTTGTTTATTCATCAAGCTATTTTTGTTTACAAAATTTTTGTTAGGCAAATAATACACGGCAACCCCCAGACAAAACATGGCTACCCACAGGTTGGAAATCAGTTTACTAAAATCATTTTGGCGCCTAAATTAGCGCCCCCAGTTTAAAGTATACTGTTTATTTATAAAAATCAGCAAGCCCTGTTTTTATATCGATTGAATGCTACCTATACACTAACAATATTTCATACTTTTTCTTGACAGCGTGACCAAATAAACAAAAAATAATTTGAATTTTTTTGTTTAATAAAAAAACTCAAATTTGCTATCGATCGCATTAGTTGTTTTTTTACAGCAAACCAGAATAGATATTTAACTGATGCGTTCAACAGACCAAGCAGGGAAATCTCAGTGCTGTATTCTTCATCAGGTATAATTTTACTCGTGATTTTTTTCAATGATTTTGGCAAGTATAGAGCAAACAAAAGTAACGGTTTGTTTAAGTCAGGTTGATTCACGTTTGAAGCCATACACCTACCAGGCAGATCCATCAAAGTCACATCGAAGTTGTCGCATTGAAACTGCCCAGTGGCGTACTGCATGCATTGTTCCCAAATCCCGTTCCAGGCCCAAATCGCGTTCAGCAAAGATGTACTATGGGGCCCTGATATGGCCCACTGGTTCCAAATACAGGTCAAAGTTGCACTCGCTAACGCAAGTGTTCCAAAAATAAAACAACTTATTTGACATAACATGGTTTTGCCTGTATAATAAAACTATCTCAACTGTGAAATTCATCCAAAGTAACAAAATTAAAAATTGAAAAACATCTTTGCACTTTAGGGCCTTTTTGTTTGGTAGAATGATCAATCGCGTAAATATTTCGTTAGTTTTGATTTAGTTAGTATGTAAAAAGGGGTTAATATTCGTTTTTTTATTGGTTAAGTCAAACTTAACTAATAGTTTAGATATTTTCGACTTATGATTATGATTAGAGTATTATTTTTCCATAAATGTTCAACTATATAACAACATATAAATTGCATCGAAAATCCATTGATGTCATTAAAGTAAAAAAGCGTTCTTTATCCAAACTTAATAAATATTTTAGAAGTCAACTTAAAGCAGTTAAAACTTGCCAATTTTATATGATCTTTACCGAAAGCTCATTTCTAATGCTTTGAGCAAGCTCTTAAATAGTTAACACACCCTTCCTACAAAAACTAAAACAGCGGCTTGATGTTGCGTTGTACTTCATAAGATAACAGTGGTCTTCATCACGAGGGACAACCCGTGATGCCATACGCGGCTTAAGTGACGGTCATTCACCTACTTGCGGTGGGGATCAGACATCAAGGATGTGTTGCATATTTGCCTGACACACATGTAAAATAAGAAGCGTTGCTGTTTTTATCACGTAGCTAACTGTCGCATTTTTCAGTGAATGTCCACCATTCGTTCCACCAATCATAACCCGATACAACGTCAATCTTAACGCAGTGGTCGGGTAATTTATATTACTTTAATCCAGATTAGTTATCGAATGACCTGGTTTTCTGACAGCACGATGTCTGATAGGTCCACTTCAACCGATGTTTATTGTTTACCTTGATAAAATTTCCTATACTTTTCAGTTAGGTGTGTCTACCGTCTGGCGAGTGTAAGACTATACGGAATATACGGAAGCAAGCGACACGTCCTGGGCAAAAAATGACGCGTCATCAAACAGCGTATGTTTACCGATGCTTTTTTTGCGCCAATAAGCGCACCTGCATACTGATTTATAAATGGTAGGCTTTGTATCCCAGCTCGGTTATCTCGCAGTTGCAATACATGAAATCACGTCGAAAGCAATACACATGAAAGCACGTTGTTTATAAATTCTGAATAATATCCTTCGAAAAGTAAATCGATTTCTGTTTTTTTTATACCGGTATTCAAAACAATGAAAAAAGCAATACAACCAAAGATCTTTAAACTGTTGAATAAAAATATACAAGACATTTCGTGTTTCATGAGAAATTGTTTCAGCATCCTATATAATTTTTGTGGAGTGATGCAACCTTGGATCACATTTTATTAGCGGTGAGATATTCCTTGTATGAGATTTCATAGCGAATCACTGTTAGTGTGGCTTAATTATGTTTTGCGATCAAATGGGATTTACCAAAGTTAAATTAACACGCTTTCCTTCTCAGTGTCTTATTATCACTGAAATCAGATGCCTGATTCTCACCTGTATTTTTGTAAATAGTCTAAATATTGATCTGGTTTAAAAGAGAGAAAAAAATAAGTCATATTTTACATTTTAAGGTCTGTAAAATCATTAAATATAAGTATTTTTAGCTATGTTCGACTTATGTATAATTTTCCAATTTTCAACTTAAACAAATTCACAGATTTCGTTCAAACAGCATGCGCATATTGCTTATATACGAAAACAACCTTCCGAGTTAAAGGTGAAAAGTTTTAGCGTCTTAAGGGTACGAATTTGCAATCGTTTACTTACTAGGAAGGTTAATCCACATCATAGCGAAATTGTCGCACTGAAACTGTCCCGTGGTGTACTGCAGGCATTGTTCCCAAATCCCGTTCCACGCCCAGATCGAGTTAAGGAGCGATGAGCTCTCAGGGGCATTGCTGACAGCCCATAGGTTCCAAAAGCAGGTAAAGGTCGTTCCAAATGTAGAAATGCATCCGACGATGAAGGTGCACATTTGACCGTACATTTTATGCAAGTGTTTGTATTACGGCAACTATGCTAAAATTACGTGGACAATTTTTAACTATAACAATATTTTATGAATTAGATGTTTTTTGTTAAAATGTTTAATTGTAGTGCAAATTAATATCTAATAAGTAATCTAAAAAACGGGGCTTTAGTCGGACCTGTTCGAACAAACTATGCACATCAAAAATTAAAATTAAAGACTGGTTTATCGATATTCCAGCCTCCGTTAACCTCTGAAGAAAACGTTAATTAAACAATGCTAATTTATTGTTCAGCAGCAAGTATTTCACTAATGCACGGTTGAATAAATTATCTGTTTTGAAATATGTTATGCAGTCATTTGTTCTAAACCTATTTTATAACTATTGTCATAACTTTTAATTTTTGTGCAACAAATATTGGCCACGAAAGTAAAAAGGTTGGGAACCAAATCACAAAGGCATTTATTTCCCGATTTAGGCAAATGTTTTTGCGTTTTACCTATAGTGTGCATCTATACAACTTTAGGGTTAATGACTATTCCTAAATAAATGATTATTGTAAATGTATTTACTCGATTTTAGTTGAACATCTGTACACAAATTCGACAGAACAAATGTCATACATAATATGGGCTATATTAGGTAAAAGGAATCTCCCAAAGTTATCTCGTCTTGTAAGCATTCGTAAAGGGGGAGTTTCTCTTTAGCATTTCGTAACCTGGTTTGTTATCGAAAAAACATTTTTGACATTTGCTTTACATCAGCGTAAGATAAATTCCACGAAGAGTGTACAATAACATTGACTTCGAACTTTAGTGCTTGTTCGAAATCCTAAAATACGATAGCAGCTGCCTAACTATCCAAAATCTAAACAACAACTACAAATCAATTCATGTTTATGCCTTTAAGATTACCGCAGGAACCAAGTAAAATACGTTATTTAAGGAAGAGCCTTAACACGGGTTCAACAGTAATTACTAGCCTACTGACAGTACCAAGAAAATATTTTTTCATTAACCGAATTATTCTGAAGTTTTCCCTGAACGCATTACTTTCCTGCTTTTTTAATCTTGTCTAGCAATTTTCTAAACAAAGATCTACACTAGTAACATCCCAGTTGAACCCGAGTTGTTAGAAATTTAAAATTCTGCGTTATAAACACTGTGTGATGTGTTTTGTTACGTAATACAAGGCATAAATCAAAAAATCGAAAATTGATTGTCACAACAATCAACGGCAAGAGACAAACAGTCCATGAGGCCACGCTTTCCACAAACTTCATTTTTTGTTAACTTATTTGAATATACATAATAACTTTTCTTTACTGATATAATCGTTTTTTTATAATTTTAGTCATTTTTCAAGTAATCTATTCGTCTCAAAAAAAAAAAAAAAAATACATATACTGTGGAATGTTGCACGGTGTGACTCGTAAACTCTACAGCAGTGTTTCTCAACTTTTTATGGCTGGCGGCACCCCTTCAAAACAGCAAATAGATTGCAGCACTCCTAACATTTCTTCGTAGGTAATTATTCACTAGAATGTCGCAATAAACCAGTGGTTCTTAAACTGGGGGACGCGCCCCCCTTTGGGGGCGTGGGAGGTTCACAAGGGGGGCGCGAGAAACTGACAAACTGTGAACTCGAAGTGATATTTGAGTGGACAAAATCGAGTTATCATACATTAGTTGTACCGTTAGAACATTCCTGTGGATTTTTAGGCAATAACATCAAGTGACATGTAAGCATTTTAAGGTGAGTATTTTCGTTTTGTTCAAATCCAATAAAACCTTTTTTCGTGGTGCGCGCGATTCTACTGTTTTTTAACTGCATATTTGCGCACTATATTTTGTTTGAGAACAAAGTTTGCGCGTTACATTGGTTAATGGCTATATCAACTTCAGTATGCGGTTCGCCAGTTTTGCTTTGGGTTATATTATACTTTTGAATAGTGCAGGCGTGTTATAGACCAGTGGTTCTCAACTGCCGGTCCGCGTCAATGTTATAGACCAGTGGTTCTCAACCGCCGGTCCGCGTTATTTGCCGGTCCGCCAAATGTCTTACAATTTTATATCTCAATCACAAAATGTAAGTCGTTGAAGGCTGCTTGTCCATCAAATTTAGAACTTCGCCAGTTCTGTAATTTGCAGCATTGCGACGTAACATACAGTTAATGGTCTAATTTGAACTTTATCGTACGTCACAATGCTACAAATGTTGTGCCCAACTGTTTAAAAGAGGGCTACAACTCGTTTAAGTATTAAACTTTAAGAACAGTTGTACGTGAAAAAATTCAATTAAACCACGTAAAACATGTATGATATCAAAAACACAGCAGCAAATTGCTCATTACATTGAGGTTTTCGTTCTTTGCTTTTAAGTTATATACTTTTGTCGTAATTACATTTTGGCTTGATTTTAATTTTTAAAGGTCAACCGGTGCGCAAAATTTGTTTTGTTATTTTACCGGTCCATAAGCTAATAGGGTTGAGAACCACTGTTGTATAACATGGATGACCAAGAGCCGTCTTTCTTAGGCAGCACCACATGTGACACATGGGCAGAAATGAAACACCACCACACACCGCGTTTCTGCCTTGCAAACATACATACCTACGATCAGCTAGATTTATGTAATATTGCAAATTAAATCCAAAAACCCCTTAAAACTGTTGTGTTATCTCAAGCAGGAGATGATTATAATGAACTTTTAAGTTCTTTCAAACACTTCAAAAAAATTAGGCCAGATGGTTTTGGAAGCTTAATACAAAAGACAGTATAAGATAAACCGATTGACAAAGTAGGATAACGTTTTAGCACTTTAGGTCTGCAATATTGTTAAGATTTTATTGTGAATTCATTAATAATTTGATTTCACATGTTTTGTAGATATCAATAAATTGCTGAAAAAGTTGAAACTATAGATTTTGCGATACTTTTTTTTTTGTTAACTGCTGCGATGCGAACTTAACCGGATAACTCGGGTGTTACTGTACTTCATTTAATAGTATCTGCTTACAAAAACTTATAGCAAACAGCAAAAAACATTCGTATGGGTAGACGGCAAATCTTAATTAAAAAAAGTGTTTTTTAAACATTATTTTGCCAGCCCCACCGACGGGGATGACCTAGGTTTTTGTTTAGGGGGGAGCAATGAAAACTTTCAGCGATGGCATCAAAAAGCATGTTAAATCGCTTATAAAGAACGATTATTTTCCGGCAAACCAGTAGGCAAATAGGTAGGTGAAACATATAGGATAATGCAAAAAATTGCATTTATGGTTTAACTTCGGCAAACTTTCTATTCAAAATGATATACGTGGCGCATTATAGGCACATAAATGAAATTCGCATATTGCCTGAAATAGTCTAATACAGTTTTGCACTCCAAAATACCCAACAGCTATTAAAGGCTCGCCACTTTAAAAAAAAAGTTTTAAATCGGCATGGAAGAGATTCGAATTTTTCCCGAAATAACGGAATCTAATTTTACAGAAAAGTGGCAACTTATGCTCTCTATTTTGTAGAAACAATCTAAATTTTATCAAAATAATGTATCACATTTATTTATCGTAAAAACAAGTGTTATTGGATTACGTATACGGTAAATATAATTCCACATACCGCACACACAAATGTAATACAGTCATCCACTATAGTGACCGTATATCTTAAAAAATACACAAAAAGACGATTTTCAAATATTGGTCTGTCGAAAATAGCAGCAAAAAGGTAATTGGGTCAACTCATTTTTCCTATTTGTTTTGTTACTTTCGACAAAATATAATACTTCTCACCTGCGGCCGTTATTACGTCTAGTAGTTGACTTTATTTTGTCAAACAAGGCTAAGACCGACACTGCTCGACTCGAAAATTTGTGCGATACAAAGGTTTCTCTTCGAAATGCCGCGAAAATCAACGGCCTTTTTCAATCTGAATCAAGCTTGCAATCACCGCGTAACACGCCCATAAACGTGTGACCTCCCGACATCCTCGGAGCGTAAAAGACCTCCATTCCACAAGCCAATATAATCCACGACGCTTGGCAACCGTTTACACACGGATCCTTGTTTGTAGAACGGGTTGTCAAAACTCTACGCGACACGCAGCATTGCCCTGCCTAAATTTACCTTCTCTGCCGCAAACTCAATCATCGGTTAATGATCGCAAACCACGATGACGTGATCTTCTGTTAAAATCTAGTCGTCACAATTTTTATGACAGCTGTTCAATGCTTTACGGCAGTTTTGGTGTCGTTTTATGACGTAATACAAAGTTGCTACCTTGGCATTTTTGTCCGCAATATTTAAGGTTTATTTTAATGACGGAAAAATTTTGGTTACTTTAAGCACTAAAAAATTATAGTAATCTGATGCATGTTACATACAGGCCCGGGGGGTATTTTTTGCCAGCCTGCAGCATATAAAATTCACATAAAAGGTTGCCGAATTCTATTCTAAACTAAATTATGTTTAAATTTTTAACTGAACGTCAATTTTATAAAAGCTTAGTACAGTTTTTGTTAAATATAGTTAGTTATATCTCTTTGTTCAACGATAATAAAGTTAATAAAGTTTAACTCACTAAACTTTTCGTAAGCGAACAAAACATAAATGTTTACATCAGTAAACTCGAACTGATTTCGTATTGCCCCTGAAATTTTCTAAAAAAATACCTAGATCGAACGACAACCTATAGTTTTGGGTCGCGACCAATGGGTTTAAAAACGCTGCTCTAACTTATTCGAAAAGTAAAAATCGTTTTTAGTACACATGGGCTGTTTAAATTTATGGTAAAAGTCGTAACAGTTTTTTACCCAAACACGATTCTGACTTCTATTTTTTTAGGATTTGACACGCAACGCTGCCTTATCAAATTAAACAACCTAGGTCCGACATTGGGTAATTCGGTCATTAAGCAAATAAAGGCTTTGCAATTGGGCAACGGTTATACGTTCTAATATACTTTTGATTGTGGTCGAAACGACTGTGCTGACCTGCCATTTCACATTTACCTATCACGCATGCAACTCGAGTTTGATTAAACCAGCTTGGTCATTATGCGACAACCAAACAACACTACAAAATGAATCACCGTTTGTTTAACAACTTCCCTCAAAATACTTAATAACGACGCCGTAAGGTAAAAAGTGTGCAAACATAAACGCACGCCAAGCAACATGATATGGCTGTTTAAGCCCGTCGACGTCATATTTACTTTTGCGCCTATTCCATTCCGGTAGTTTAAGATTTCTCCGAAAAAACTTTTTCAGGCCTCATCTCTCCTAAACAGTTCAAACCACGCTTCTGGTAACTTTCAAGTGATTGCTATAAAAAAATGGGAAATTCCTAATTTTATTTGACAGTTATAAAACCAGGACTTCATTGTGTACTGTACTGTGTTTTTGCAAGTGCGCAGTTTGTACAAGCAATCTGTGTATATGTTTGTGTTGTATTTTGTATCTTGGAAACGAGATTTGAACCGTTTGTCAACACATCAATATCTTGTAGCGGACGAAATTACACGAAACATGATGGGGACGCAAAGCGACTGTATAAACACCAGATTGATCGTTATATATTATATTTCAAACAAACAAACTATTGAGAGAATAAAGAACTTTAACTATATTTAACATTATCTAAGTTTTAATTGCCGTCAGGGTTTTTTTAAGGTTTGGTTTGGGTGACCGCCAAGTAGTTTTAAGAGACCGCAAGTGTTTCATTTAAATACCAAAAAGTTGCAAGTCCAAAATTTGGGAAACCGCTGGAGAAATTGGGGGAGCGTTTCGGTCCCCCAAAACACCTTAAAAAAAACACTGGCCGTGGTCAATTATTATGGATCCACAAGCCCTTCGAAAGCAAGTTTCAAATTTTATGTTGACAAACTTAAAAATATATTTAACAAACCTGGCCTGTAGTTTATTTGTGTATCGTATCAAGTCGTGCACAGATATGATTTACAAAAGCGCCTCCGACAAACAGCAGACTAAAGCTCGGAATGCAAATATTGGCCGTCTCGATGCAATAAAAATACAATATTTGCGTTAAACGTTTTCAAAGTCAAGCTACATTTAAAGGATTTATTGTTGCCGTAAAATTTTTCAATTTATTCAAATTGAATTATCCAATGAGTTTGGTTTGTTGGCCGGCCCTAGTTTATGTCGGTTAGGTTTTAACTAAAAGATCTCAACATGGACACTTTAGGGATGTCTGATACTGGCCATTATGTTCCGATAGCGAGACCCGATATTTTGACACAAAGTATCGCGGGCCGATCCAATACCAAATGCTGCCATTACTATATCTTCAAACAATAAAAATAGACAAAAATTAAATGTTAAAAGGTCATTTTTGAATTTATTAGGCTAAATTAGCGCTAAGACTATAATTATCTCCAATTTCATCCCTTATGTTAAGTCATATTTTGGTACCCCAAACAAAATCAATTTCAGCATAGCTTATCAATATAAGTGGAACCTCTAGGATAGGATACGTTAGAGTTTTAACGTTATATAGCAATTTATTAATAAATAATTTTTAATTGATTTGATAGATAGTGATTTTACTATTGTTTGAAATTCTGCTCAAAATTTGCAAACTAGGATTATGACAAAACCGGTAGTAATTTATCGTCTGGTAAAGATTGCACGTGGCTTTTTTATGATCTGTAACGCTAAATAAATAAACGTCCTAAATCGTATTATAGCATACAATAAGCCGTTTGATTGATGTTTAACGTTTGGACGCAAAGAGTGCAAGGTAAATTTAGCCTATAAAGTATTTTTAACGCCTATTAAAATGCATTTTAACCACCCTCTAAAACTCAAACCGCTATAGTCCAACATTCAACGAAAATTTGTAAAACGATAGGCCCGTGTGGTAGCAGTAATTGTTCTACTTGCGTGATGCGATTTTTTGGTACAAATTGTTCTCGAGGCACTATAACGCAAACAGCCTCTAACTCAGGGGTTCTTAAACTTTTTTTACCGCGGAACCCTAAAATTTTCGTTCATTTCGCGTGGACCACTTTTAGGCAAATTTAAAAAAAAATAACGTCATAAATTGACGCCGCAGTACAAGTAGACTTCATAAATTTGCTGATTTTGGTCCAAAAATGTGAAAGTGAAATGGAATCTAAATACATTCGGTGCAAATCCGTTTCATTTTTAATTAGATTGTTTTCTTTAGTAAATTAATTACTTCTTAAATATACACTAATATTTCAATAAGACCTTCATGGACCCCCTAAAAGTAGTTCACGGACCCCCAAGGGGCCATGGACCCCAGTTTAAGAACCCCTGCTCTAACTCATATCGTCATTAAAGCTGTATAGTTTAAGATGACCAAAATTTTATTTTCGATGGTGCGATGAGACACACGGCGCAATTGAGTAAACCGAAATCAACAAAACGGGATAAGACACAATTAGTTTCGGACACCTCTTCAAGTATGTTTCAACCGTAGCCGTAGCCGTAAGTCAAATTGGTGTTTATACGCAGTTTAATATTTGGTAAAAAAAACAAAAAAATATATAATCTTGCTTGTTTAGGTTTTTCCATTATTTAACTTACGAAATAAAAATAAATAAACATACTACCGGTTGAACGTTTCTGTCTAAAATTGACTAAAATAGAACGCAATCCACTAAAACTCTTTTCCAAAGCGGAAACAAAATGATTAAAACGTATTAAACATGGTCGTGTGTGACGTAACAAAGAATAGCATTGCACGCAACAGAAACGGTTATGGTAACGTCCTTTAAATAAAGCTATTTGCTCAACAGAACAAAAAATTGAGCTAATTTTAGTAGTTAAATTTATCGTGTGAATGCATTGGCGATATATTATTACAGCACCGTCAAATCCCGGACATATAAGCAGATTTTGCCATTTCTCCCTTACGCAGATTTCAACACTAAATTCCCTGACATGTCACCGAAAATCCTGACGTATGACAACCCTATTATATGCCCTAATCCTCTAAGTCTAATATAAGTTGTGACGTCATGCTGAGGGAAACGGTCTTTTTAAGTTTCGGGTTCTTTCAATAGATATTCGTTTAAGTTCCGGTACGGCTGTTTTAAATCTACAAAAAAAGGCTTAGGTTCGATTACGGTTTGGTAAACTGAAAATTTTAGCATTAAACCGGTTTATAAAGAACTTGTCGTGGCTCGGTTCATCCCCTGGTTTTTACTAACTCATCCCTGTGAAAAACACAAAATAAAATGCTTCGAAATATAGCACGCTACAAGCGACTAGCATACTTATTGCTCATTAACAATAATCAGGACCTCCTCTCTAAGGCGTGCTAATGCGCAGAACCCTCAACTCATTTACTCAGTGAAATTCTATTTCGCTCACTTGCAGACGTAATTTTAAAGCTCACTAAAAGTTTAAATTTCCAAGGGAACACTGGTATACGTTTTGACAAAATTTATAAACAGCAAAATAAGGAATGCTTTATGAAATCATTTCCTACATACAGTCAATTGCTAAGTTCATAGAGATCTTCGATGTGCTGTGATCGATATTATATGTGCTTCCACTGATGTTGTTATTCGTCACACAAGAGCGATTATTATTATTCTCCCAGCTTAATTCGTTCGTAAGCAGAAAACCAGAAAAAGTCGTATTTATTGTCTTATTGCAAACCCTGCAACTAAAAATATGCTGACGATAAACGGATACACTGTACAAAAATTAAGCAAATTTGTAAGACTATTTTCAAGTTGTTGTTTACTAACAGCAACGGTAACGGTAACGCTCACAGAATGTAATTGATATGAACGATGTGGTAAAAGGCGATGGTCTCAAATCCTACCACAGCGTTCAAACAATTTTTAAATCTTTTTGGGAAATTGGGTTAGGGTGCAGGAAGAATAAATATATTGATAATACAAGACCCAGCCCAAACCAACTTACAGTCCTTACTCAGATCCAGGTTGGAAACTAAGGTCTGCTGATCAAAATCCTTTCCATAAAATACATTCAGCTCCGGAAAGTCACTTATTTGTTTCATTTCATTTGTTTAGAGTACAAACACAACATTTTGATTGTGCAAGTTACATAAAATAATATTTGGGTCTCAGGATGAGACTGAAAGTTTTTAAACTTAAAAAGACAAGAATCCCAACATTAATTTGTTCTTTCACAAAAAATGAAATTAAAAGTTCAGTTAATTCTAAATAAACTAAGTTGTATAACTGTTTATTTATGGCATTTCTTTGGTTGACTCGTTTAAATAAACACATTTTTTTTATTTTTAGTGAAAATTTTATTTATCTTGTGTAAAGATGTTTTTACATTTAAATAATAATCTATAACAAATTGATATTACAATTTCTTGCCACTTGGTTTTGTTTTAAGCTAGGCACATGATAGGCAAAATTTATAGCATCCGTTCCTTGGCCTATTTAAATGTAAAATAATTTAATTAAGCCAGATAATGTCTGGCTAATGTGCTTTGAAACTGTTCATTAAAGAGTATGGACTTCTCAGATGTTCTTATAGAACAACTTTCTTCTGCCATTAAAGCTGTATGTAGCCTTTGTTCTAAATTTAAATGCCAACTATGTGTGTGTGTAGTGTGTTCACTTAAATATTTAAAATACTGACTTGTAACTTGTATTGAAAATGTATACAATATAAGTTACTGAAAATTTTTTTATTGAAAATTTATTTTGTAAATACATAAAATAATTATTTACTATTTTTTTTCTTTGTCGTCTAATTCCAGGTTCAAATACATCAAGTCTTAGTGGACGATGCTGAAGGGTTTGGGAATGACAATAGCAAATCTGTTAATACACTTCTGCTTAGCCTTGACAAGATATTTCTTTATGGGTACTGTATGTTGTCCAATTTAAAAAAAAAACATTTAAGCAATTTTTATTGAGTTTGCCATGAAGAGTTTGTCAGCTTACAATAAAAAATAAAAGCAATTCCTTTTATGCGTCATAATAGTTTATTTAAACTAAAAGTTTATTGTATAATGTCATATATTTTTGTTTAATAAATATTTTTAATTTTCATAGGTTGCGAAACAAGCAAAATGGATATTGGAATGTCGTTAGACCCTATTGTAAAAGAGACATGGTTCAAATGTTGTATTCTCTTCGGAATGTAACTACTGATCTGGGAAGAGGTTTGAGCTTCTTTTTTTCACAGAAAAACATAAGTAAAAAAACAATAAGAAATAAGTAATTGATCAGACCAAAGGTTTCAAAAATTGGGTTTGACAAATAGAAAAACTTTTGGATAGATTTGAAAAACTTTTGGATATTACTATTATTTACTATCATTTTTTTACAAAGTTTTGTTATGTATATTGATTTTGTTTTTTGATTTTTTATACAGGCCTGTGTGAAAAACTAAAAAATAGTCTGAGTTTGTCATACTAATTATATTGAAAAGTTTGGAAACCACTAGACCCGTTTAAGAAATTTAATTGCCTTTTTACAAATATGGTTTTCGCATTTAGTCAAACATATTTTTTGTTCAAATGTTTTTGATATATAATATGTTTATCCATTTATTTTTAGGTCGTGCTTGGTTATGTGTAGCACTCAATGAAAAGTTACTTGAAAGCTTTTTAATTAATATCCAACATGGTATGCAGCAAATGGATATGTTCTACAACAGGTAAGTACTAATATTTGCTTTACCTTTGTTAACTAACTTTCCTTATTTTAAGCAAATATTGTGTGGTTATTCTAATTAGCTTTTTTACAATGTATTTATATTAATTCAATACCAAAGTTGCGCCTCTGTAAAAAAATTTTAAATAATTTTTAAAAGTTAAATAGATAATAAATGATTTTATTATTTTCACAGCTTTGCAATTATCAAGTCACACAAGGTAAGATAAGTTTTGTGTCAATTTTATAATAGTTACTCTGTGTGTTTGAGTCTTTACTTTCCCTGTTTTCACTATTTTTTATTGTTTCTCTGACCTGATGAAGCATGGTTGTGTGAAAACTCATTAACTTGTTAACAGTGACACCTGTTTTCAGTTTTTGAATAATACAAATACATAGTCTATCAACCAAGATTTTTATAATAGTGCATTAATCTTATGCAAGAAAAAGTTTTAGTGGCTCACTTAACATTTTTTAAAGTCATAAATAGTATTTGAATCGTACCGAACTACTCATCCAGGCCATATAAATTATTGATACATGTAAGCATGCACATCTGTGATATATATACTGTTAAAACTTTATGGGCTGGGTAAAAGGAAATTGATATTTATTTAGACAGGCACACATGCAGACATGAGGCAGTGGGACTATGTATGAGAAAATAAGGCATGAGTTTGCCTTTTTTCCTGTTTTTTTTAATAATGGATTATTTTTAATTATTATAATTGGATAAAGTTGTATTGTATTTACAAAACATCCAAATAATGTCAGTCCTAGGCATGCTTTAAAACCTCATTACAAAATATCATTTTTCCTCTTATTGTTTTCAGATTCATCTGTTTGTTGATTTGTTATGTGGATTGGAGTTTGTCGATTTTTCTTTAGATATGGTGAGAAAACATACATGTTATTTAAAAAAAACAATAGGTTTTTACTTCATCAGACACAATGGTTCCAATTGTCTGTCGAAATGTAAATTATAGACTCTAAATATCTAATTTACATTCTATACCTAGTCTATTCTGAAACAAGTGACAGTTAGATTTATACTTTTCTATACAGGACCAAAGTTTTCTTGATATATCAATGCTTCCAACAAATACACCTGAACCCCCAAGGTTGCCCTATATAGCGCCTACACTTTCAGAAAGTTTAAATCCCAATGTTGAAGCTGGTTCCTCTGTTTATATTAACACAGACCCTATCGCAAATCTAGCCAAAGTTGGAACTCAAAAGGCTGCCAATGCTTTGCAAGGTTTTCTACAATCTTCTTCTCGGAAGATTTTCAACAGGCGAACAGAGACAGGAATAGTTTTGGACACCATTTATGATTATTCCACTTGCATACCAACGACTCGGCCTCCTACAGAATGTTTGCTAACTTCAGATGAGGACATACAACACAATCCAACTCTATTGGAACCACTTATTCCGCCAATTGATTGCCCAACAGCACTACCCAGTTCACAAAATATATATTCAGCCCAAATTGACATCCCTAGTTTTAGTGTTGAGTCAAACTCTGGTGTAAATGTGAAAAATTTAAAACACAACCCCAGGGTAAGGCACAATCCATTCGGAACTGTCAGTGAAGAACAAATTGCTGAAGAAATCAAGCTGAACTATGCACCTTCATCTGCCACCAGACACAACTTGGATGTCCTTGTAACTGACAATCCCATTGAGGTGGTTCACCAAAGAAAGCGAAAGAAGAGTGACAAGCGTAAGAAACAAAAAACAAAATCGCAAAGTACGCAGTGCGATGAAATCAAACTAAAAAGAGAATTTTGTGCTGAAACTGACTCTGGCTTAATGAGTGACTGTGAGGATGAGCACTGTTCACTCTATTCAGCCTCCTCTGGCATGAGCACATCATTCAATGATGAACCTATATTTGCTTTGTCGCCTAACAGCAGTACGCAAGAGTATACCTTGGTAAAAAGCACTTGCTCTATTCAGGAAACCAAAACTTTGAAATATGTTGCACCTGATGTTTCCGATCGAAACACACTTTTCACAACAAATAACTCGGAGGATTGTGCCATTATAAAAAACACTGCAAGTGCCATGTCTGTTTTTAATGATACAAGTCAGAGTCACACTGTTTCTACAGATTTAAAATCAGAAATTGCAGAAAATAGTGATACATCTATTTTAAATATGATTTCTATTGACGAAGGTACAGTTGACCTTCATTCCAGCAATGTTATTCCATCAACCATGGGTACCTTTAGTTCATGCTTATCAGAGGTTGGCCAGCAAACGTCATGCAACAACAGTGCAATTACAGAGACTGAACAAAACACCTCATTTGAAAAAGCATCTGCAATGGGAAATTTAAGTTATTTATATGCTAACGTGCACAAACCTTTAAAGAATTCTATTAATTTGCCTTTTGAACCAATACTAGCAGGAAATGAAATTTCCATAAATTCCAGTCTTAAAAAGAGAATTAAAAATTCACCAGTTGATGCTGAAGAAGATTGTTTTCAGCAGCATGTCTCCACTTCCACTGTGTTGCCTAAAAGTGTTGAAGCAATGGTTGATCATGAGTCACTTTGTGAAAACATTTTAAATGAAATAATTGAAACTGTTCAAATGAGGTTGTCAATATCAGATTCAGACAAAAAGTCAAATGTTCAATACTGTGAAGACACAGCACAATTCCAGGTTTTAAGCGACTGGTCAATTTACACCTTATCCTCAATGGATGAGAATGAAAGCATTTCTTTTTCTAAAATAAAAACTGATAATAGCATGTGCCAAAACAAAATATGTGTAAGTCCAAAAATTGTAGATGTTGTTTCTGAAATTAGTCTTTGCCAAAATAAGGATGAAAGAAAAGAATCCTGTGTATCTAATTTATGTGAAGAAGATTCTATCGCAAGCGAATGCAACTCTGTTTCAAATTCTGCCAACTGTACAAATTTAAACAAAACCCCAAATGAACATACATGTATTGTAAATATTGACAATAATTTAAAGCTTAAATTAATGCTTGACGTGTTTCTCAGTGAAGATGAGCAACTATTAAAGGTAATTTGAATATACATTTTTTTTATAATAATTATACAATATATTATATACATTGTTATAATTTTGCAGGATAAAACACATTTCGATTATTTTTATCGCTTTTAATATCACTTATTTTTTATATCTCCAGCAGCTCTACATTAATGAGCCTTATTTATATTTATTTTCTTGTAACAGATGATTAGATTTAAAACGGGCAACCAACAAGAACTTGTAGGTTCTCTACATATTGCTTTTGCTGACAAGTTTGTCTATATCGTAGAAGAGGATTGTACTTCATTTTTGAGAAAAAATTATTTTGCATACAATAAAGTGTCTATGGAATTTATGTGTGACAACCAGGTGAACTACCAAATAAATACTTAAAGGACAAACTGTTATTCATGTTGAACTTAAATCTTGCCTTTTCAGGGTGTTTTTATCACTTGTCTAACAACAGGAAAATGTTTGTTTAACTGTGAAACCTCCGATGCTTCTGTTTCCCAAATAATTCAATCACAATTTATGAAGTATCATGTAACCGATACTACTTTTGTTGCACAACAGGTACTTCATAGCTTTGTCATATCTTTAGTCTTGTACTAATTTTATTTTATTTTTGTAGACAGCTGACATTGGGTTTGAGAAGCATTTAGCCGCGATCAGGAAATGCATTTTCTTGGAAACTGGAAAGCCAAACTGCGTGATTGATCTGTACCGTTTGATTAACATGTTGAACTTGTGCCAGTCGAATATATATGGTTAGAATTGACTACTGGCTCAATAATATACTTGACTGTGTATGGTGTTTTACAGCCCTTCTACATTTTATGATCGTTTTTTAGGACGAAAGGAGGGAATCTTGTTATGCAAAGGTACAAGATCCTTGTTTTTTAGAGAGCGCTGGAGTAGTTTCAACTTCGTCTTGGATAGGATCAGCCTGTCACAGTTTAAAAACAGGTACATCAATGCTATTAATCAGATGTTTCGATACTCAATAAACTAATATTTATATAGTAAAACAAAAAAATCAACTGTTTGTTTTTCTGTTGAATGTGTTTTATGCGACCTTTAAGAAGCAGCAGCGTTATATAACACAAAACTATAAAATAATATTCTGTGAAATTATAGCTCCAAATTCAGAATTGTAGTTATTTAAACGAAAAACTATTAAAACAAAAAGCCTTCTCTTAGTTATTTACCTTCCATGTTACCCGTCACTTGTCAAACACAGCAAGAACGTGGCGCTCGTGATTGAAAAGCAAATGCGTGGCACGACTCTTTAGCTAACCAAGTCACATTTTTTGCATTAAGAAACGCCAGCAAACCGGAACAGAGCTGGCAAATATCGAACTTGTTGCACTGCCAGATGTCAATGAACGACCCATGCTGCTTCGAGCTGCTAATGAATGACGGCAAGACTGTCGAGCTTAAGGCTTTAAGTGCGCAAGCTTGTACTGAGTGGATCGCCGCCGTTCAAGCCATTATCGAGAACCCCAACGCGGTGGGTGACACTGTATGTAAGCTTTCGCGGGTAATACTAATTTACGGAATAACGAATGGTCGGAACGCTCACTAATTTAAGTGTTTTCACGTTGAAACAATTATTAAACCAACGCACAATATTTGAGTTAGGGTCGGGGTTAGCGTTTGGGTGCAGGTGGGTCAAGTGTTATTATATTTAATAATAATACTGTGTGCGTTCCGACCATTTATCATTCCGTAAATTAGTGTTACCTGCTTTTGCGGTCGTGCGTTATCGTTTTTTTTTTGTATTCGCATATGAAAGCATGAAGGCAAAATAACCAAAAGAAGACGTTTGCCTGATTAAGTTTTATTGTGATGCCATCCCATTGATGCTCCCCATCGTATTTTTTTAAAACGAATTTATATGAAACAACATATAGTTTTGCTAGGATAGCAAAACTTTACATTAACGTCTTGATTGCTGCTGCAGTGCTACTACTTAAGCCAGTACGAGGATCAATACGTAATTATTTCAATGTACAGGATTGAATTGTGCACTCGCCCGCTCACCAATGCGAGTGAAAATCGCTCCGGGCGAGTGCTGATTGACACCCACGCGCCCGACTAGCGAGTGGCCTTAGTGAGAAATTTAATTAGTTGTTGCAGGACAACCAAGGGCGTATCCAGAAATCCAAAAAGGGGGTCCCGAATTTTCAACTTAGGGAATTTCCCGTTTTTCCATCTGACGTTAATCACGTCATAAAATAGTGACAGATATGCCGTCATAAAACAGCGATTGTAATGACGTTTTAAATAATAAAAAAAAATCATCGGAAACAGCAAATTAACGTCCAGCAAAATCAAACTTTTAGACGCAAAACGCACACGTGCGTCGCCGACACTCCTGCCAGGCGCCAGCTGCAAAACCGCTTAGTGGGCATTCGTTAACTTCAGGCGAAAAACTAAACAAGACCGTAAAATAAATGTGATTGATTTTGGTAGAACCGTGTACGGGACTACGCTAAATTACAAGCACGTCCGTCGCCTTCTGCAATACTAAACGAAGATCGTTTTTCCCCGGTGTTATTTGAGTAGCGCAACATCTGCAAAAACGCCACTTTAATAGTTAATCTAGTTCAGTGTTTATAACCTTTTTAACTGAGTGCATAACTGGCAAGCTAAGCGAACGCGATTTTTGGGGGGGAATAACAGAATTTCATTTAAATTTCTTGCAAGTTTTTATTACATTGCCGAAAGTAAAAAAGCTGTTAAAAAATATATGATCAATATTGTTTAATACGTTATCCGTTTGTCCGCGACGCACTTGACAGCCTTCCATGGCGCAACGGTAGAGAAGCGCTGATTTAGTTCAAAAGACAGCACCAAAGCTTACCACACCGGACGTAGAAAGAACATTCGCGCCAACCGCGAAAAAAAATTTTCGCACCTGCGTAGTTAAAATAGTCAAAAAGTATTTAAAATGGACTCGTGTATAGGTTGTCGAAGAGGCAGCGGACCCGATGAATTACAGAGACCGCTTGATTGATTGTTATTAATTGTCGAACACACACTTGCTATTCAGCCAACCCGAACGAGTAACGAAAGGCGAAAGAGAAAAACTATCTAGCGTTTACGGTCGACCAAACAAGAAACGAAAAAGGCCTTTGCGTTTGATTTTGGTTTCGCATTATCCAGACGCGTAACTCAATTACACTGAAAAAAAAACGCAGCTTCGGACGGTGAGTTAAACCCTGACAAAAACGAACAAAAAACGATAATGTCACTTACGAAAAGGGGAGCCCCCCTTGATACGCCCCTGAGAACAACTCGCCAATACTATGCGAAATATTACTTGTGGCCAGCCAAACGATTCTGTTGCTTGTTGGCTGAAAAGTGTCAATCAAAAGTGACACTAAGTACAGAAGCAAATTTTCCTCAAATACATTTAACCTTATTGTAAGGCTATTCGAAATCGCGTTATAAACTCGTAATAAACACTATTTGTCCCGTTTTATGATCGTAATAAAGACTCTTTGTCCCGTTTTTTTTTCGTTTACAGTCAAACAACCAAAGGCGCCATTACTGCAGTGGCAAATAGTTACGAGGTTTATTGATTAACTTAAACGTTGTAAATTGTTAAATGTTTAACCTATAGTCGTTGAATCCTTTGGAAATATTTCTTGGACTTGCGTTGTACCCAGCGATAAGAATTTTACTTTTTTGTTTTTATAGTGCCCCAAAACAATCTCAGCGTGCCAAGTTGGTCCAGGTGCTCAACACCTGGCCGAAACCCACTATACTCCAGCACAAAAATGACTCCTTATCGTGCACTGTTACAGGACTCGAGCGGCTCTTGCGTGTCCTGCTCCGTGGTGGTGGCGGAGAACCAGCTCTTTTTCCTGGAGGAGGAATTCGCTTCGATGTTCTGCCGCTGCCTCTCGCGTCTCCAGATGAGCGACATCGACAGCGTCCAGACGCAGAAAGAAGATGATGAAGGATGCGGGTGCATCTTGAAGGCGAGGTGCGCGGAATGTCGCCGGGAGGAACCGTCGTTTTCCTTAGAAGGAAACTGCTCTTGCACGAATCTGCTCCTTCTATTTCGTACTCCAGACCAACGCCGCGAGTTTGACCGACTGGTTAAAGGCACTTGACGCATTTTTTTTTCTTGATTCATATGAATTTTACAGGCAGGTACCGATTGCATTTTAGTGCCTTCCCGCCAGAGATCTTTGGCGTGGAATGCTTGCCCTAAATCACGCCAGTAACGCCATTTGGCGTCGAATTTCGACGGCCTAGTAAATTAACCGAAAATAATGGTCATTTTTATCCTACCAGGATAACATTGTACGTTTTGTTTTATTTTCTCTTCATGACAGTTACATAAATATGCATGTCAAAGTGTTACAACTACGTTAGTTTTTACTTCGCCACGATGCGCACTGAAAAAGTACTGCTAACTTATTGTCAAAGCCGACAGGTATACGACCAGAACTGTTTGTGTTTGAAAACTCCTCTGAACAAGGTTTAACTGGTTTGTGTAAGGTCCGAAGTATATTACATTCCAAAGTTTGGTATTATTTTATGCAAATTTTTACTGATGTTCGAATCTACAAACCGGTTCCAATAGTAAATTAAATATAATAGTGACTACTAAACTAAAATAATAGTGAATTGTTAATATTCACTTACACTACTTCGTTCATTACAATAAGGGAATATTTAGCTCGAATCCTACTAATTGCAATATGATACTACTTTTTGTTGCTAAATTCGTAAAGCAGTGTTTCGTAGCCTTAGTCATAATTCTATTGAGTGGAAGAATATCGTTAAATGTAGCGGAAGAGTTTTTTCATTTCTATGTTGATAAGTGTTATTTAAAGATTTACCCGAAAGTTGAAATGATTTCTAACAGAAATATGTTATCAGTTAAAGAGTGGATAAGGTATATTAATAATTTCTGTAGGTTTTCGAACATAGCTCACTGTGATGATTATTTTTGATTACTTGACTATACACTTTCTTTCCTGTGTTTTTACTCGTTTTCTTCACTGCCCTTCTTAAGTTTCGCAATAAATTCATCGGCAAACACCTTGACCAATCTGTAACCTTTATTTTTGCCATTTCAAATCAATTAGGTACGTTCTGGATCGTGGTTATGGTCGCGGATATAAAGAAACGTGTCTTTTAGAAAGAAAACAATTTTTTTCATTTCAGTTTAAACGTTTTTCTAAAATCTAAATGACTGTTTCCAGCACAGTGTTTTCAAACTATTTGTCGCCGAAAGTTCTCAACCCCCTTTTTAGTCTTCCAGATCCTACCTGACCCCCTAATTTTGGTGGAATCCTATACAATTCGGCAAAATGTTCGCATTTCCAGACAATTGTATTAAATTTGCCAAGAATTTCTGGGGTACCGGTACGTCATAAGCATGCAATAAGAGCTATATATAAGCTGTGTAAGTATCTTTTTTTTGTTAAGGCTTAATGTGATCATCGTGCTACAGAAAAGCCCTTTATTACATGCAGTAATATAGTTTAATGACTTGTAACCAACTGATATAAATCTTATGTGACATTACAAACCAATATCAAGGTAATTAAAAAATAAATTTTAGGTGCGTAAACTTGAAAAAAATGACACAAGATACGCCAGAAAGGTACGTATACCAGAGTTGACTGGGCAACACAACATTGTAAAAACGACGCAGTTTGATTACTCTCTATCAACAAACGTTATTCTAAATAATTCAAATACTTTTTTTTATAAAAATTGCCCAGTATTCTCATCACATTTCAGACCATCGTTAGTTTCCAATGCAATAAAATATAATGGATGTAGTAGTAAAGCATGTTTATGGTAAGGCGACCGTCGCCAGCGGAAAACGAAAAGAAAGTCGTTTCCTTTTTACGCCAGTTATTTTTCGCGACATGCGAGGCTATACACGGTCGACTATCGTCGAATAACAAAGGAAATAGGACAGGATACGCATAAGGTCTCTATACACAACATACGTCATCAAACCAAGTTTTGTTTTTGTTGCACTTTAGAAATCACTTTGTAGTGTGATTTAAACCAAATATTGTCTATTTTTTGCAGTGGTAATGCAAAAGGTTAATATTTAGATCTGCAAATTGCCAAATCGAATATTGGGTAGATACTATGTCATTAGTTTGTAGGCCGCATCGGCTTGCGTGTTGCGTAAAGCTTTTATGGAGGACAAGTCTTGTGATTTTCATGATATGCATTTCTGTCGAAAGAAGAAACTTTGTCAAACTGTTCGAAAGCAGGTAAGAAGGTGCTATTCATGTTTATATAAAAACATCGTTATATCAGGAAATCGAGTATTTAAAAATTAATAAAAGTCACAATGAATTTTCTTTTAAAATTTGAACTAAAATCGTTTTCGTGAGTTGAGTTAAAGATTATCACAAACCACTGTCCACTTTGAAGGTTTAATTTAGCTGAAGGAAGCAAAGAGGCAAGAAATTTCGATTTGCAAGCGGTTCGTACAAGGCTTCCGCGAAATATTGAAGATGAACGTCTTTATCGTTGTCAAGGTTTGCTTTAAATTGTGGCAATAGTGGATCTTTAGTGGTTTTAAAGCTTTAAAGAGTTCGAATATTTTAAAGGAGGTATGTGAAATAACCCATGACGAAAGGACCTACCAAACTTCTAATTCCTGCAAGTAATTTTAAAACGATAAAACAGATTCTGTGGAGAAAAAAACATATTAAAAAATCAAACGTTTTAGGCGAGTATTTCCTTTTGCATTTTGGGTATTTATATTCTTTAAATGTTCAGATTAGTTATAAGCGTCAATATAAAACATGTAAAAGATGTTTTATCAGTTTTAAAATTCAACAAAAACACTATGCGTGACGATTATAATGTATTTATACCCTATGTTTAGCGTCTTACCTTGGATGTATCCACAATAACAATGGCGCCGAGAAGATATTTCTGCGCTTGACTGGCAAGATCTTTGATGACAACACGGTACAGAAATGCATCTTGCAGTGTTATTTGCAGTAAGTTTTAGAATTGGGAGTTGACAATAAGCGTAACTAGGTTAACTGTCGACTTCCTAAAACACTAAAAATAATATACTCTGCGTATAAAATTTACTTTTCATAAACGACGTCTTAAAGCTTGCACTCTTACTCACTTATAGGGGACTTGAACTTTCGGCAGTGCAACGAACGCGGTGTTATTGCGCCAAGTTTTTCACGCCCAAGCAAAGAATCGATGTGCGGCGAAGGGAGGAATGTGCGGCACCTTGTCCGGGCAACAGTAATGCTACTTGCGGCGACGAACTGTCCATGCAGACCTATCTGCGGAACACTCCCTGCCATAAAGGTTGTAACGAATGCGACAATATTGGCCTGTAGCATTCCGTAACATGGTATTAATACTGAGTAGACGCATTATACTTAATTTTGATCTGTTGTCACAAAATGCTGTAAATTACCCAATAAGACAAAAACAACAGTATTATTGTTTTTAAACGAACTTCATTTACCACAGGAACACAGTTACATTTAAATAAAAGCGTACCACAGGTTGAGAACCACTGCTCTAGAGAGTCGAACTCACCCCCGTGAGTTTACCTACATTTATCTACCGGCCAGCTACCAATTAAACGTTTAAAGGCTGGTATAATTATATCACATTTTATAAGTTTTACTTTTTCGTAGGCCCGTTTACCCAAGGTGACGCAAGATCTGCTGAGTTCGGCTGTTATTCGTTATCCTCTTTGTCTGGCTTTGTTGCCAGAGATCTGCCTACCGTAGATCACATGCGACCCATTGACTGCCTCTTGGAATGTGAAAAGGCGGGATTTCACTTGGCAATGATTGATGAGAACGCGAAATGCAGTTGCGGAAATTTAAGCGGGTATATAGACCGATACTTTTATTACTTTAACTGTAAATACGATTACAGCAGTAGCAGCTTTAGCTGTATTTTTTATTCAAATGTGATCTTGTTTTAGTCAACTCAGAAAAAAATGGAGGTTTTTGGTGTATAGGTGAAATAAGAAATAACTATTTCTTTAGTTGACCGATAAAATATACAAAGAATTAATTGATCTTATGTGGAATCCCCACCTAAAAATTGAATCTCTGGAACTACGTCTCTTACCTATATTTCGAAAGTGTGCCTTTGTCTATAAAGCGTTTTACCTCGGACTTTAGCCTCAAGACCACATTAAGAACAATATCAATACGTCGAAAAAACACACTTTGGAATAAAACCAATATAGGACTAATATCAATACCTAAAAGATGTGCGGACACTTTGAAGGCATTTTGAAATGTGCGCACATATTTTCACAGCATTTAACGGTTTCCTTTTTACTCTGCATCCTTTTACTCCAACCCTTCACAACTAACTATTCTTCTCCTACTCTTTGTCGCTAAATATTTTTCTCTAACTCTTCCCGCTTCCAACGCTTTTCCTCGACTTTTCCTTTAACTTTTTCCTCTAGTGTTACTTCTTCCTCTTAACTCTTCTTTTAACTCCTTTTCCGACTCTTTCTCCGAGTCTCCATCTTGATCTTCCCCCACCTCGATCTCAAACTCGTTCTCCAACTCTTCCTTTAACTCTTAACTCTTTCCAAATGTGCCCACATTTTTTAAAGCATTTTAAAATGTGTGCACATTTTTTTGCGAATTTTTGCGTGCACATTTTTGAGCACATTGTGCAAAAGAACGCCATGTCTCCTGTTGCAAACAGGGGCAAACAATCTGGTGAAAATTCAGCAGCGCCCTAACAGCGCTCTTTAAACTCAAACGTCGACATCATTGCAGCCGATGCCGGATTGATGGCCCTCTATCGTCCCATACCCTCTCTCTGCAGTTTCAGGCGATATGTTGGCCACTTAGGCCTTATTTCGATGAATTTAGAAAGTATTCTGACAGGTTTAAATCTGTTTTAGGTCTTCATACGATTTAGATCTTATTCGGCCGTGGATTTTACTGTGAATTAGGATTTGTTAGGTCGTTATTCTTAATGCTATGATATTGTAGATTAATCTGCTTTAGATTTGGTTGCTTTGTAGGTATTATTGTGTGCTACCCTCAATTCAAATAAAATACTTGCGATATCAGTTGTCTATGTATACCAGGGCTGCGGAGTCGGTTTAAAATACCCCGAATCCGACTTCGGTCAAGAAAATAAACCCTTATTCGAGTCACGTGTCCGGCTCTGACTCTATAGCCGGCATTTCACTCCATTACGTAACGATTATAACTTGGATATTTAGCAATCCACTCATAGGAGTGTCATATAATTGATCCACACAAAAATATTCCAACATTTGTTATTACACTTATACCATTACAATTAACTGCAATATGAGTATCAAAAGTTGGTAATGCGCATGCGTACGTCGGATTCGGGACTCGGGTAGCTTACGCAGTCTTACTCGAGTTACGAGTCTGACTCAAGCAAAACAACCCGACTCTGTCGAGTCCCGAGTCCGACTCCGACTACGCAGCCCTGCTATGTTTAAAATGCTTCAGTCGCTGACTTTTTAGGTTTGACCAGTGTTTCCCAACCTTTTTTTATACTAGTACCTCCTTAGGCTCCATAATATTGTATATCACCCGCAACCCCCTAAATGAGAAAATTACTCAAAACAACCCATTTTAATTTGCCAACACCCGCAAGGGGGCGGTACCGGCCACATTGGGAACCGTGGTTGAGACTTTAAATGTGTATTTAAACATTGCAGTCGAGCAAACTGGACGAACGCGGCGTCAAACGCATCGCTTTGCTCGCAAAAATGTCCAGGTTCAGGAGCTTACGCAAACGGGGACCTGATGTGTGGGGGGCCGAGCCACGTGTCGTTGTGGCGCACCCTAGTGGAGGAGAGCTGCGGTTCGGTCGGATTCCTCAAACCCGGCTCTGTGCCGCTGGTGGGACTGGTCAGCATGCCCGGATCGGGCAACTCGTGGCTACGGCATTTGATCGAGACCGGTATCGGGGCGTACACTGGCAGCGTGTACCACTCCATGTCAATTACGCGCAAAGGTACGCTGCGTCGCTTTTCACCAATAATGATAACTTTGTTTCGTAAAAAGTGTGCCGAGATGTTTTTTCCGTTTCTTTGTGTATCGCAAGCGTAATCACGGCTCTAAGGAATCTAATAATACAACCATGAGTTGTTTAGTAACTGCAGACGTCTGCTAGTATAAAAATATTTTATTTTGTAATACGTGGTGAGTTTTTCTCACATCAGCGTTTTACGCTTTATTCAATGCAGGACGTCAGCTGTGTTTGCCACGGCGGTAACTGTTTGTTAAAACTCGAGGTTACGTTTTCGCTGACCAATGTTTTCTCGCATCCAGGCTCAATAAGAGTCAAAAATTAACCTCAATATTCAGCTTATCCTGTGGTTAATGCGCCATTGCTGGCCAGGTATGTTCGGCGAAATGGAACCGGCTACTTCGAACCGCACACTAACCATCAAGGATCACGTGATCTACCGTGGCATCTCCGTCTACCCACACAAGTTCGACAAAATCATCTTGCTGCTTCGGAACCCTTACGACGCCATCATCGCCGAGTTCAATCGTCGCATGACCGGAAGTCAAACGGGCCACGTGAACTCCGACAAGTTTCAGTCGGCGCGTAAGACGTTTATAACTGAAGGTTGGGATAGAATGTCCCCTTTTACCAGTGCTGTAATAACTTAAGTCAATGGCATGAGTTAACTGCACCTAAGTGATTGTTTTCAATTTGAGTGTTTTGTGCACAATTACTTGAGTTAACCTAGGTCTTTCCGACTAATGACTTGATTTGACTTAAGTCTTTTGGACAAATACCTTGGGTTGAAATTAGGTGTTTTTCTTAAGCATGTTTGCTATAAAATTGAGCTATTTACCCTAATTTTTGCACATAAAATAATTTGCTTGCTATATATTGCGTTTTTCTTGTTTTTTAGTTTAGTTGTTGTTTATAATCGTACGACTTTAACAGTTTCCAATTGTTTAACTTTTTTTTGTATGACAAGGACGTGATTTGAAATTGACTGGCTGAAATTGTGAATTGACTTGGACAACTGATGACTTTGACTGAGACTTGACTTATTCAAAAAGACTTAACTTTGACTTAAGATATTTTACAAATGACTTGACTGGGACTTAAGTCGTTTTACAATGACTTGTTTAAAACACTGCCTTTTATTCTTTTTTGGTCAACTTTTTGTGTATCGTACAGCTTCACACATATTTATAGAGAAAAACTAAACTCTAAACGTATTCCAAAGCTCGTCATGAGCGATCACCACAAAAAGGTTTTATATTGTCACCACAAATACCAACTTTCGTGATGTTAAGATAAAAATATATTTCGGACAGTCATTGCTTTTTATTGGTATTGGGGGACTAAATAAATTTATTTAAGGGATTAAACTATCTAGTATTATTGGCACAGATTTATAGAATAAATGTCAGGGTAAGGACCAGGGTCACGGCATAATTATTTGTACCCTTTTGGCAAATGCCATATACCTGGAACAAATCTAATCAAAGTAAATTTACTCACTGCATGATACGTGCGTTAAACAGCGATGAGCAGCATTTTTAATTTTTGAAATGTAAAAGCCTTTTTCTGTATTTCCAACAAGACTTGAACTTCAACATTTTAACATATGTTATTACACACCTTTACAAACATATTGCTGAATAAATTTATTGGTAACAATTTAGTTAACATATTTTCATCTTTCGTTTTACTATCTGGTACTCTTTCCAGTTGCACCCTTTTTCGAGGTTCAAATTTCGCAGGTTGGTACGGCTACCTGAAGTGGATCATCTCGGGCTACGAGAAGGTCTACCGTGAAGTGCTGACCGGTCCACACCCCATGCTGGTCATCACCTACGACGACCTGAAACGGAGCGAGGCCGAGCAGCTGTACAGGATCCTGGATTTTGTGGGCTACCAGCCGGCCAACCTCCAGCGGAGGCTGGCTTGCCTTAAACGGAACAGTGAGGGACGGTTTAAGAGAAAGGCCAGAGAAGCGACCCCGGACCCGTACACCTACAAGGACGTACGCTCAATCGATAAGCTTATCGCTTTACTGAGATCTGGCTTAGCGGCGCGCGGCTTCGGAAGGCTACCAAAGTGGGAGCGAACTTCATCTGAATGTGGCGATTGTCTTTAACACTTTTGGAGGACCATCAAGTTTAGCTAACTGGTCATGGAAGGATAAAAAGGCTTTGTCTATACGTTACCATTCTTGACTTGAATTCCAGTAATATAATGATCAGCGTTTTATGGAAGAGGTTGCATTCTATATGTAACTGCTCATTTCATGAATAATTTTACGGAATAAATTTATGTTATTAATTAATTACAAGATATATATTTTTTTTAACTATAGTGGAAACATAAAATTACCTGATACATCCTAAAAGATTTAGACACATTTTAAAATGTTTCCTGGAAGATATAGAAGGAATATGCTATACACCCTATGTTATTTCGTTATTAAATAACCGTGAGTTCGTAAAGTTGTTGATGTTCTGGTTCTATATAAACATCTAACATAGAAAGCTAAACGTAGCTCCGTAAAACCTTGCCTATAATAGAGAAGTGCTCCGCAACCGGTGTGTTAAAACCATGCCAGGTGTGCCAGACGGAGATGCGAGCGTTTTTTGCACAATGTGCGCAAAATGTGTGCACGCGAAAGTGAAAAATCTACACACATTTTCTCTTCTCTTTTAACTCTAATCCTTAGATACTTTTTTTAAGTCTTTCTTTTACAATTCTTTCAAACATTCATACAAATCTTTTTCCAATTCTTCCTCCAAATCACATTGTGAAACCCTTTTACCTCTAACTATCTGAATCTAACTCTTTTAACTCTAACTCTTCCAAACATCAGTAAAAATGTGCACGTTCTGGAAAAATGTACGCAATGTGCAAAACATGCCATTGAGGTGTGCCGCGATGTGACCAGACATTTTCACTTGCACTTTTTTTCCAAACGCACTGTCTAAAATTTCGTACTAATTATCAAAAAAGTACCGTATAGCTTTAACAGGCATTTCGATTTTATGCAATAATTCTGGTAACGTCCCTTCCTTATGTAGCTAGTTCTGGTAAACTTTCTTTCGATTATAAAAAAAATTTAAAACTGTGTTGCTTTCAATCGCAAAAGTAGTAAATTTGGAGTAAATTTTAAAACAAACTCAACTTCCAGGCCATGAGCGCATCCAAACTACACAACAACGCTTTACCATTTTTATACTGAAGCGGAACCCCGGGGACATTATCCATACACTCAAAGTCCAAGCAAATATAAAGAATAGGTAAGGTAACCCAGGCAAGTTCCATGACTTTGCGCAGCTTGTTTTAGTACACAGCCCCTTAAATGAGAAGAGAGGTGAATATAATACATCAAAGCATTCTATATTGATCCTCGGTTGCATTGGATATTATCCCACGAGTTTATCGTCGTTTTAGTTTTTTGTCTAGGCGTGCCGCAAAGCATTTAAACTTTGTTGGTGTACCAAAAGCTGCAGAGCACTGTGATAGATGAGACATGATCTCGCATAACTTCGAACTGCTAAGATCCTTTCGAGGGATACAAAAAGTGAGGTTAGCTTATCGACATGGTTTTTACATTATAGCTTCCGATATGTATTTTTTTTTTAATAAAAAACTGTTTCTATACCATATTGATTCTTTTCTTATAACGACAAAACAGTTAATATACAAACTACTAGAATTACATCTTTTTATTGCTACGTTACACGAATTGTATTGAAACCAAGCTGTCGCGGCCGAAGTGCAAAAGTAGGGTATAGGTAAAAAATGCTTCGAGGCGTTTATGTTAGGCTAAAAAATCTCACAAGCTAAGGCGAAAAACTCATAACAAAATAGGAATTATCGCATACTGTAAGTCCACCATACCCAATCGAAAATAGCAATACATATCAGAATAAAAACGTTGCAACATTACAGCATAACATCGAGGTATATGTGACTTAGGTGTGCAAGTGCTTTCGCCAAACATAACAGCCAATGGCAAGCACAAGCGTTCCAGCACCGAGAGTAGCTCCTCCGAAAACAAATGACATGTGATATGTGTGCGTGATGTCGAAGATCAGGCCACCTATAGTGGGGCCAACCAAAGCCCCAACGCCGTCGAAGAACTCCAAAAATCCGAAGGCGGCACCCAGGCACCGGTCGCCTGCGCAATTAAAGTGCTATTTTAACCAACAAAACTATCTCACTTCATATGATATAATCTTTTTGAACGGCTTGCTGCTAATGGCGTTAATTGGTGCTTGCAATTAAGCCTTGAAGTCCACTCGGGCATATAGGCTACTGGGATCTAGCCCTGCTGACACAGTGCAGTAAGACTTTGAAGCAATTGTTTTCTTGCAAGGAGTACTTGCATTATAATCCATATTAGGCGAACTAATTTCGGTAATAGCCGTTCAAAAGGAACCCAATATATTAGTTCGTACTTCTTTTAAAATCTTCAGCCAGTATTGTAAAAGTCAACAAATTTACGGCTCTTTTGCGTGTAAGGCCGCTAGTAGTCTATACTCACAGCATTAAAAGTAATATATAGCCTATAATACGGGCAAAACCCACCGAACATTTGAGCCAGTACGAGGGGGTAGAGCGACCAGGCGCCAAAGGCCAGCCCGACCGCCACGCTGTACGACATTTGCAGCGCAAAAGTGGTGGCAAGAGGGCTGAGCAGGGTCAAGGCCGATGCAGCGATCCGAAGCCATATAAAGAAGGTGATCGGATTGATCCAGGGGAAAATGTTGGTGATCGACCCCCACGAAAATCGTCCCACCAGGTTAGCGAGGCCGATCGCGGACAAGAACACGGCACCTTTATGCGTCAAAGCAATGCGGTAAAACAAAACTCACTTGCCATTCCTAAATTCGAAAAGTCGATATTCGACGCAAAACGGTGATTTCTGTATTTTTATGTCAAGCAACTGTTTGATACAGGTTTAAGCAAAGCCTTTAAAAATCGATGGATATCATTGATTGTCAAATAAGATGAAAGATTTTCATATGCAGTTTTATTTTTTACACTTTTTGCAAACGCAGGTTTTTCTGCAAATCATTTAATTCCCCCTTTTTTTAAGTGCCGCAAAAACGATACAAATTTGTTTGGCGGCGATATACGTTGAATGACAGCAAAATAAATAAACATATTTTGGGCTGAAAGGGTTATTTTGTGTCAAAGAGTGAAGAATGGTAAAAGAAATAGGCGGCTGTGGTATCACATTACCTATCAGTAAACATTACCTTGATCTTTCGAGAAACCGAAGTCGTTAACCACTCTGCTTGGAGTGAGTCCGTAAACAATCATCATGCCGATGAACATTGTTAAATTGTTTACCACCATGAGGTAGAATAAGGGGTGCTTCATAACAAAGCGCAGTTGGTCGGAGAAAGACATCTTCTTATACGAAATTTTGGTGGCAATCGTACAACGACTGGCAGTTATTACGTCACCATACGATGACGTCAACTGATTCACTTGGCTTGCGTTAAGTTCCTAAAAGAAAAACGTATAGTACAGCCTGCACAACATACGGCCACTTGGCGTTCGCGACCTAAATGCGGCCCGTGACGTAACAATATTTTCCGTTTGTCAATTAAGTTTAAAAAAGTACCGATTTATTTAACTTCAAGGCAGACTTTTTTAACTTGGCGATATATTTTTATATGTAGCAAGGATTCGGAGCCTATCGCTCGCGAGCCTTGTTGTCGCTTGTTTGAAGACGTCATTGACTCGCAGACAAAAGAATCTGGCCTTTATTGGCACGATTGTTACAAATATTTGTTTTCTGTAATATTGTATAACGTAACAATTCATTCGTAAAAATCGTTTCAAAAGTGACAGGCGTTATTTTCAGTCGCTTATACTGGTTTACCAGGATTTCTGTTGGTCGAATTTTTTGTTTTAATTCTAAATATTTAATATTGTGGAATCACATGCGCGAGTGTCGTGCGTTTACTGGCAATCTGTAGTAAAATATTTTCCAACTTGCTTTTGATGTCTCTTTAATATGTACAAATCATCAAGAAATTATAACGGCCTTATTAAGATCACAATTTTTGCCAACCTAAAATGGTTTACAATACAACGGTTGAATCAACATTAATATGCGGGCCGCGAAAAAATCGTTTTTCTTTAAGCGCCCCTTGAACAATTTTCAGGTGTGAAGGCCTGGTAAAGTAGAATATATTTGCTCTTTGGATAGAAAGTTAGAATTGTTTAAAGACCAACCTTGCAAGTTGGCAAACATTATTCAAGCAACAAAATTAAATTAGCAAGCGGTTCGGGCTCCGTCAAGCTGTTTTCGAATACAGTGCTTAGCCCCAGTGAATGCCGACAAAACACGACTTGCAAAGCCTTTTGGTCATAGGTAAACAAACCGTTCTAACGGCACCGAAGTCGGAAGCTCTTACGTATAAAAACAAACCTCGTATGATTTCTCGAGCACGCTCTCTAGCATCGCGTTGTGGGGCGTCACGTCCATGACGTCATCTGGGGGTGGCATCTCGGAAACGGAGACGGCGATGGAAGACTTTCGTCTCATCCAGGGGTGCCGGACGAGATTTCGGACGAGCGAAAATCCACTTTTTCTCCTTTCTCTGCTTGCGATTCTCTGTTTGAACTCTTCCTCGAGCGCTAAATCACCTTTTTCAGTTAAGTCGTCGAAAACCTTCGGTTCATCGGCGAAGCAGTCCTGCTGGTCGGTTTCGTCGGAGGCCAGCGCGAATTTTCGCTGGTTTCTGTTAATGTCGTGATTAAGTGACACGTTCTTGGCCGGATCGAAGTGCGACAGTGGAAAAAGCGCCGCGGCTACGACCACCATGTTGGCCATGATGGCGGAAAGGATCAGCATCGATCCCCGCCACCCGTACAAGTCCTTTGGAGAGAAGTGAGAAAATAGCGAGCGGTAGTGAGGCTAGGTTAGTTTCAAAATGTTGCGGCCGCGCCAACAACTGTATGTACTATGTTTATAGGCCAGTTCGCCATTGCAGTTTACTTGCTGCTTCTATAGTTGTTGTTGTTGTTATCTGCGATATCCTGTTGCCAGCTCAGTGGCACTAACTGACCCACGTCATCCACTTTGTATCGGTATAAACATTATTTATGAGCTTACGGCAATTAGCAGCTAAGTGATACGGATGTCACTAACATAGTATAAATATCTCATAGCTATACGATTGGTATGTTACGGCAGAAGTCTATTTGGTCACCAAATCAAACATATAACAACACTAAAAAGATACTTAATGCGGTCTAATAAGTTTTGGTATAACACTTTTAACAGACACTTGTATGTACCAAAGTAATAATACACATAACGACAAGAAGTAATATAAATGGCTAACGCTTTTTAACTTTCAACAATTCAAATTTTTTTCACGGGAATTACAAGAAGGAAAACAAACTATACCTGTAGATATTCGATGATAAACGGAAAGATAAAAGATCCGACTCCGATTCCACTGCTTGCCACACCCAGAGCCAGGGGTCGCCGAACCTTGAAATATTCGCTCAGGACGATGATTGACGGCACATAGCAAAACCCGATGCCGATTCCTGAATGTCACGAACACAAATAACGTGTGTTTTTTTAGCCTGAATACCCAGAAGTGTTAACTTGCAGTTAGATTTCTGAAGCGCATAAAACACACGTATTTTCACCGCCACGTTTAATGTAGATTGACTGGTTTTAACCGGTAAACATCACGCCACTCTGGGGGCATTATGACGTAACACGTAAGCTAAACGTAAACAACATGACAAAGTTTAACGCATAAGGAAAAGTTACACGGTTAGATACTAATTTGTGACACTTAACAATAGTTCGTTTTATGTATATGCCCTACTCAATATTTGCATCCGCGAAAAAAACGGTTTGTGGGTATCAACACATTGTAGCTGCTCGATTTTTATAACGTTTCGCTATTTGTTTACTGTGTAAATGTGTAAATCGCAGACCTTGTTCAGGATATAACCTAATGAACAAGAGAAATAAGCCTCGTTTATCACAAGGCTTTACCGTTGAAGATACACTTCAAGCAAAGTTTGGTAACATTCAACTAATAACAGTCTTTCACCCTGTCGCCCATTATCAAATTTACAAAACTAATAGCATTATTTGGTTGCAAAAATCGCGTTTGAAAAGTATGAGCAGTTTTAGGAAAATAGACTGATGGAGTGATGGCCTTTACTACTTTGGGGAAAAATTAATATTTGATAATATTTTGTGCTAACAGTATTGTACAGCGATATTGTCTGTTATCACGTTTATTCGTATAGTTTATTTTTTGTATGTTGAAAACAGTTGTAAGCATTGTTGTTTATCCACTTAGTCTTATACAATCTGTTTTTATAACTTAACAATGTTTTATTTATTAAAATGCCTGCATTCTTGCCAAATAGGCCTAGGACTACATCAACAGTCTATTTTGAATACGACTTTCAAGTTTGTTTATGTTTCTTGATACACTTCTGTCCTAATTGTGTTTCTTGGATTACATTACAGTAACATTCCAGTTATGTTCGCATCCCACTTAAAAGTGCGGAAAATAATATCACAAAATGTAGGTTAAAATTTTTCAGCAATTTATTGATACTTACAAATATTCAAACATTTCGACGAAAGTTTTTCTTGATTTAAACTATCAGATTTAACCTCTCGATTTTCGCTTTCGGATTTTTCGGATTTAACTGCAATGTCAATAGTGCATCGTTACAATTTGGCGTCCAACGTACAAAACTAACTTCCTCACAGCAAAAGACACAAATTATGTGTTAACGAGTGTTTTGAGCCGCCGGTTAGTAAGCAGGGTATTTAGCAAAAATTTGGTGGACGAGATGTCGGTTCGTAATACCAAAAGACGACCAAATGGGCTCGTGCGACATAAAAGCAAGCTCGCTGAGTTTAGCGAGGTGTGTTTATAATGCCGCCCTAGGCTATTTATTTCTGCAAACGCACATGTTTAGTGTTGAAATTTACCGTATTAAAGAGTTATAACATCCTTCAAATAATATAAAATATGACATATCATATTTTAACCAGCAGTTGTTGATTTTAACACCTGCGCAGTAAACTGCTTTGAACTATTCGACAGCAGGTGTGAACATGGCAAAAAATAGTTGTCATTGAAGGTAAATACGCGATGCTGCAGGGCGAATATAACACCGCTAGATAGTAAGTGACCGTATTATGTGTGCAACGACGGAACGAAGTTGTTTTTTAGCCTGCTTGGTACTTTGAGCGATGCGTCGCCCAAGTTAGTTTGCTGCTCTGCGAAACGTTAAGCCGCAAAGTGGCTTTTGCGACAACTGGCATTTACGCGCACTGAGTTGTCGCAATTGCGCTTGCGTCAGCTGCCGATACGAGCAAACACAAACACCATGACGATTTTGAGGAAGCGGGCGTAGGTTGCCTGCCAGGATAACGTGTTGTGTTTCCTACGTTGGAGTTTATGTTTCGTTTGACCGTTTTGATGATCGTGCTATCCTTGTAACGTTGTTGGTAAACCCAATGCCACCACTAACTTGCAAATTTACGGCCGGGCAGTAGCAACTTGTTTGCCTTTCCCAGCTGATGGTTTCTAAACTGTTCGGCTCGCGTCAAGTCATAACAATAACAAACCGTGGTGACTCACCGCCCATCACTCCATAAAAGACGAAAAGTTGGACAAGTGAAGTGGCGAACGACGATAGAAACACGCCAACCGACACAACGATGCCCCCGATGAGGTGGCAGCCTCTGCAACCGAGCCTGTGCTGGATGAAACTCCCCAGAGGCGCTGAATTAAAGTACAACTTTGTTTTCCCTGGCCCTGGAGATCACTTTGTTAGCAAAGTTCCCGTCAGGCGATTTAACGGTGTTTAACGTTTTATAATGGAGCCTATAGCCACAACAGGTTCGACCAACCAATATCCCCACTACATGTTTATTTAAAAATGAAAAAAAATGTTTTCAAGCTAATTCTTCCAACGCCTGCAATTAAAAAAGTATTGGGTCACACACCGTTTAAGCACCACAGCCTAACCAGGAAAAGATTATTTGAATAAGAATAAGTAAGCCGCAGTGATCCCAAAGAATTTCGTTTGAAACCCGTTTACATCATCCTTTAATAAAAATATATAAGAGTTAAAAAAACGCTTAAGCCGAAAGCAAAGGTTTATGCACGTTGAGCACGTACTGTAAGACCGCAAAGGCGTAAACAAAACCCACGGTAATTTGAGCTGGAGGGCTTTTTTAAACTGCAAAGTATCTGATGGTGGTTTACGTCTATAGGGCTTACCTGACATCGAGGCGAAAGCTGACGAAGTGCTGCCGACCATTGACGTCAGAGCGGCCGACGAGTTGAACTCATTTATCCACGCTTGGGTGAAGACGCCGTAGGCAAAGTACGAGGCGGCGAGCAGCATATGGCTGATGAAGGACGCAACGACCACCGCCCAACCCCATCCGCCGTCCAATGCAGTCGGGTGCCTTGAGTTAGTTTTCTTGCGCTGCTGCATTTCTCCCTACTGTTGCTTTGGCTGCTACTTGTGCTGTTGGCAAATGTGCAGTCGATTTACACGCGTTCTTAGCTGTACACGGACATGCGCCTTGCTCGGCTCCTACCTACTGTTACACGATAAAAACAAAGAGCCACACTTTTAAAACAGTATTTGGTTGTAGATATAGTAGTTTAAAAGCTTTGCTCGCCTTGGATGAAAACGATTTAAAAACAAACGTGAAATTTAAACGGATAGTGCAACTATCTTAACACGTTCGTAATAATAAAATGTTGTTTTACTCCTAAAGAGGGGCTACAAATTAAAAACAACACAGTTAACACTTTAATGTCAAACTGCAGTTTAACAAACTTCCAATACAACTACATTTTTCCCGACATTGGCTTCATCAGTAAAACTTTATTTTACTATCCTCCGATTTCTCTCTTTCAAAAACTCAACCTTTCAAAAGCAATTTGCAATCCGACGAAGTGTTATAAAAAAGCGCAGTTATAAAATAACGGGAGGTGTTGCGCGCTAAACATTTACGAACTGGCCTGAACTAAAGTAATCGCTGTATAACTCTGCACAACCCGGTGAAATCAGGTTTCTATCAACAACAACCGCGTTTCAGACTGACGCAAATTATTTGAAGTCAATCGAGCACGTCCAAAAGCGCAGCGACTTTGGTGCAGCTCAACAAAATCCGGATTCTTAGCTGAGTTTCAATTTTGTTCATTCAACAACACGCTTCTGCTTTGCCGACAACATCCCTTCTGTCCATCGAATAACAAAACAGCACGCTCGCCGCGGCAGACGATATGCTTTTTACAGTTGAAGGGCGGATTAGTTAGCTCTCGCTTAGAATTTCGACTGAACGCGGCTCGCCTGATGATAAAAATTTGATGCGTTGATTTTGCGTGACGCGCCAAGACCTTGGTATACAACGTGTTCGTATCACTTTAACTAAAAGTAGTTGCCCAAAAGCTAGAACTGATGGGAAGACGTTTATACTTTGTTATGGTGTAGGCAAAATAAAAACATTGTCGCCGTCAGGGTGGTTAATCGTGTGTTAGTAAACAACAGCTGACGTAAGTAAGAAAGCATTGTTTTTAAGAGATAAATTACGAAAGTCCCAAATCACTTCCGCAACGACAAACCGTGACGCATCTTTTTGTGTACAACAGCCTTATCGACACACAGTGTCGTTGATGTGCTTCAGTAGTTGATGACCAGGCACGCGCGGCGAAGCTTTTTGTTTATCAAAAGCAAATCGGGGAGAACATAGCTGCAATGGCTGTTTTTCGGCGCAGTACGTTTTAAACTAACGGATGCGATTGATATCACCAGAGGCCTTTGCCGATTGTAACTCAACGGCGGGAAGCCTCTATTTACATGTAAACCAGTAGCGGCGAAATGTCCGTTGATTGACACTGCTATAACCCCATGTTCGCTGTTTAGCCTGATATGATGTGTTGCGTTGGTAGTCGACTGCAAGTTTTCCACGCCATTTTATTGGTTTGGCAACATTTGGCAAAAGGGTCAAACCTCACAGGAAGTAGATGTCGTATCTGATCGTTGCGATTCCCTTAATTTGTAAGAACTGTACGCGCTGTTTTACTATGCGCGGTAAGTATTTGCGGTTACTGTAAAAAATTAATGAGCTACAAATAATTTATAAATGACTTTGCTATGAACGTTCGAAAGCCGCAAAGTGATTATATAAGTCACATACCGAATGGTGGCAATGACGATGCTGTAAAAATCCACTAAAATCTTCACGTATAGACGTATTGCCATTTGCCCGCATTCAAAAAAACATGTCGGAGATTCATGGTGTTTTTTTTGTCTATATCTTGCATCAATGAATTTGCTCTGATATGTTTTGCTATACAAGCAAACCTACGAGACTTTATTGAGCACTATTATTTGAAACACAGGTAATATTTTGGCGTAATACCTAAATTTTATACCCTATTTAGCGTGGATCAACTATTAGCACATCGCATTATCTTTTTAAAAACGTTTCATATTTTTTGCCTTAACATATACTCTCTCGGAAAAGTAGCTGGAAACACATTTTTGATTAAGTTTTGAAAACACAAATCCGAAGTGGTCCTATATTACAATATTACTCTTTGCAAATCCATTAATCGTAATTTATGCATTGCCGTATCGCACAGGAAGACAAGGCAACACACATCGTCATCAACCCCGCTCGACAAATATGGTCGCAGCTGCATTTGCAGCGCTTCTAATGGCAGAGTTTATTTTCCCTTCTTAATTAGAACGACATCTCATTTTACATTGTCATCATCCATGTCTTAGTTATGCAAGATCTTTTCTGGGAGGCCAATTTGAAAGTTTCAATATTTATGTGTAGTATTGCGCGTTTTAAATCCAACTGTGTTATATGGGGAAGTAATGCGAAACAGACAATTTCGTAACGATAAAACTCCATTAACTATCAAAATCGTTTCTGCGTAGATGTAATCTTTATTCCTTCCTTAAAAATCCCTGAACGGAACAATTCGCTTATTCGCCTAGTGAGACAAGATAAAAAAAATCAGTGTGATGTCCCACCGTTAGAAATTACGTTAATCTATACATAATCATTTTAAAATTGGGCAAGTGGGTGGTGGCGCAACGTTTTCACCAGCCTATAATAAAAAATAAATTAAACGAAATTTAAATCTACATACTAAATATTAAAAAAAAAAAAAAAACTTGATTTGAGCTTTTCGGTTGAAAGAATACAGCTAAATGTAGACATCTGTTAGCAATTTCTTAGAACTTGTTACATTTATAACGTTTCCCTGGTGCCCGTTCCTGGGTTGGCTTCAATTGTTAGGAGGGTTTCGTGACAATGTACGGGGGCTGAGTAGCCAAGGCAGTTTTCCGCCTCAGACGAGAGAGGTTTGTATGTTTGTTTATTCGCAACAAGTAAATGTAAACGCAAAAACACAAAGAACGAAAAAACGTATTTACAACAATAGTAAGAGGCGATATATGCAAATGAACGATTGGAACACGCAAAAAAATGCAAAATTATAACAAGGTCGAAGTTTGCGACAATTCTGTGTATCGATCCCTACGCCGATGATTGTTTATCTTTATTTATTTTTTTGTTTATTCGAAAGGGGCGATAAAATATACAGTAGAACTTGTTTAGGCATAAATAAATATAAGAACACTTGACACTTATCCTCACAACTCTTCCACCCGATCCGTTAGAAATCAGTGCATTTCTAAGCAAAAAGGTCTACGACAATCAGGGCATCCAATGGCAGAAAAGTCTAGACTTTTAGACCTTGAGGTCCTGGCAATGCACTGATTTGGACCTTTAGGTAAACTCCCGGCGAAGATAAATTAAAAATATTCATTAAAAGTTCAGAAAAGATAACAAAAAATGTGAGATAGGATTAATAACACTTGACCCACCTAAACCCTAACGCTAACCCGAATCCTAACCCAAATAATGTGCGTTATTTTAATAATTCTTTAAATTCTGGGGAAAAAAGCCCAAACTCGGATGGTTTCTTGTCCATTGTATTTAAGATTATTACGTCACAAATTGAGGTATTGGGGCCTGAAGCGTTATAATTATTAAATTATCGCACATTATTTGGGTTAGGGCGCTGGTTAGCGTTTGGGTTTGATTGGGTCAAGTATGGTTAAACTTAATCTTCTTATGCACATTTGTTAATGCAAATTACTGCATTGTCCAAGACCTCAAAGTCTAAAAGTCGGACTTGTTGATCCTTTGAATGCACTGATTGTCGTAGACCTTTTTGCTTAGAACTGCACTGATTTCTGACGGATCGGGTGACTCTTCGCCCTCACTAAACTAATAAAATAGACACATGGTGTCGTTAAAGATCAGCTATGTCCAAGCCGTTAAGCACGATGTCACAATACTTCGCAAAGGTAGGCTAATTATTATTGTTGGAGCCTTAAAATAGATTTGGGACAACGTAAAGTGTTGGTGAACTAGTTTCATACAAACTTTAAAGTAAGCAGTATGAACATGAGACATTTTGCAACACATTGTGCATATGCATGTTTCAGTTGTTTACAATATAATAACAGTTTAAGTATCAAATTGTAAAAAAACAATAGAAAATAAATTTAATGCCAACATCGTTATGACTTTCTTCCATTACAGTATAGAGTTCGAAATCAACAATGAAAGCCCTTGGTTTTGACATTTACCAAGATTCGGCCTACCGGTACGCAAAGACTTGCCCATGTAAATATTGTTTACAAGGCACATTTGTCAGTATATTTTAGTTGTATGTCATCTTAAATTGTCTTTGTATAGTAAAACACTAGTTTTATGGTGATATATAAAAATAGCTTTGCCTGTTACTTCGGAATTTAGCTACATAAGAGCCACGTAACAGGAATGCCATCAAGAACTAAGAAACGACCAATTATAGCAGCGTAGACAGCCTACTGCTTCAGCCGGAGGGCCAAGTTTTTTGCGAAACCTGTTGTTATCTGTCGAACCCGTGCGGAAATATACAATTGAAATGGAATCTAAATGCATTTAAAGATACCACGGCAAAGTTGTTTTGCGAAGCGCGACAAAATTGCGTATATTTGGTTTAATTGGCAAATTTTAATTTAGTGGAAAACGTGACACAGTAAGAGCACTAAAAATATTTCCATTTCCACAGTTTTTGATATAATGAAATTTCGCTAGATATAGTCCACCAGCTCTATCGCTGCGGAGACCACGTTAAAGAGATGACAAATATAGCCTACATAGCCTACGGTGCGTTTGTAAAGTTCTAAACTTGTTACTTTCAAGCTTTGGACATGTTTTAGAGTGATTTTACAGAAATTTAATCTATGAAATAGCTCACGAACGCTCTCGATCGTATAGAGAAGGTATAAGAAATACTTTCGGGTAGTGCGACATTTGGCTAAAAATATTTTTCTCAAAACAGGATAAAACATAGCTTATTAGTAAGTAAAACAGGATTCGGGCAAGGAAGAATTGTCCACATTTATGTAGGCCCTATATCAAATAAAATAAATGTAGTTAGCGGGTATGGTCACTTGACCTCCTAGTTTCGCCACTGGGTATAAGTGGTGCGTTGCATGTTATACAATAGCCAAATTAGGTGTTATCGTTTCGCGCATATAGGTCTTAAACTTTTAACTAAATCAATTTGGCTTAAATTACATCTTGTAAAGGGTCAAAGCGTTAGCCTAATATAGAGAAAACTCACTCGACCAATTCAGGGAAAAGCGAGATAATACAAGTTTTTTTACAAACCTAATTACCGTTCGGGATGTAAATTTTTCATTATTTACCAAGCGCAAAATTATTTTTCTACCTTGTTAAATCCAGACATTCTTGCCTAATTTTAAAACAATCTGTCAAGAAATGTGAACAATTTTCTGAATTGCATATGATTGTAATATGGTTTATGTGTAATACACAACAAATGGAGGGGTCGCATAGGTTTTCCAAAACTGAAAAAGGGTCGCGAAACAAAAAGGTTGACAACCACTGTTCGATTCTCTTGAACAGCTACTTGGACAAAAAACAAATTAACAAACAGCATATTACAAAATATTTGTTTGATCTTTTCAGCTTATTTAAAAAATAACTGTTTTTCAATAATTTCAATGTTCAAGCTAGATGTAAATAAAAAAATCCCTCTATACGCAGCTAAAAAGCAGGTTGATAGCCTGCAAATTCGTAGATATATGGCCTTCACGGGGGAGTTGTGGAAAGCCCAAGCTGCAAATATACCACCTTATGGATTTAATGAGAAGTACCGGTATAAATTTCTTTACTTAGGACAGTGGTTCCCAAACTGTGGGCCATGGCCCACAACTAGGCCACTAAGATATTTCGAATGGGCCACAGAACCATTTGAACAGATTCTACTGTTTTGTTAAACTTATAATGTATAGTACGGTCATGTTCAAATGGCGGATCGCGATCCGGATCCGGATCTTTTCAGCAATTTGTGCGGATCTTCTAATGTAGTCTTAAAAAAATAACGTTTTACAGTGTTTTCATGTCAATACCAATTGTCAGTGTTAATGAATTTTGCACAAAATCAACCATAGAACGAGACTCCCAAATGCTAATCGTTTGGAGCGTTTGAGGATGTCAGTCAGCGACAGAAAGCCCCAATTCGATGCTATTATAAGACCTAAAGTCAAAAACAGGGTTCGGCAACCTACGGACCGCGGGCCGGATGCGCCCCGCCAATGTAATTCATTCGGCCCGCCGCCTCTTTGACAAACTAGATACGAGTCCATTTCAAATACTTTTTGACTATTTTTAACTCGTAAGTGCGAAAAATTTTCCCGCTTCGCGCGAATCATCGTTCTGCGTACGGTTGGTTACGTTTTGATGCGGTCTTTTTAACTAGATCAGCGCTTCGTTACCATTAATGGAAAACGCATTAAAAAATGTTGCACATATATATTTTAAATTTTGTATTTTTGGTAATGAAATAAAAACTTGCAGGAAATTTAAAAGAAATGCCGGTATACCTAAATAAATCGCGCTCGCTTCGCTCGCCACGTGCGCCCTGACTTACAAGCTTCAACAAACAAAAAACAAGATTAACTACTAAACTTGTCGCGTTTACATAAATAAAGCAGCATAAAAATTAAAGCGTGTCTAATATGTTTACTATTCGCATTTGGTGGATCATCACGTTGTCAGGTTTGACTGTGGTGGATCATGGCAGAAATCATTTGAACACCCCTGGTGTAGTAGAACACCCCTGGTGTAGTATTATGCGCTTTGTTTTAAAAAACAATAAATATTTAGCAAGAAAGGTCATTGTCTTCTAACAATGGATTTTAGCTGCTGTGTTGGAGATAACAGTTTAAAGTGGGTAAGTAGCAATGTTGCAAACCTAGCATTTTTGAAGCGAATTTGTGCTTGTTTTTATCTAAGTTTGTTGGTTGCTTGTTTTTTTTGTGCTTTTTGGGCTTTTATTTTCATAGAAAATGTTTGTGTCCAAATTTGACGAAATCGCTATTAAATAGACATTTGGGCCGCAGACCAAAAAAGTGGGTAACACTAATTTACGGAATGATGAATTGTCGGAACGCTCACAGTATTATTATTAAATATAATAACACTTGACCACCTTCACCCAAACGCTAACCCCCACCCTAACTCAAATATTGTGCGTTGGTTTAATAATTGTTTTAACGGGGTAACACTTAAATTAGTGAGCGTTCCGACCATTCATCATTTCGTAAATTAGTATTACCCCAAAAAAGTTTGGGAACCCCTGACTTAGGAAGTGATTAATGGCAGTAAACACCGGGTTATTTTTGCTTGTGTTTACAGCAGTGTTTCTCATTTTCAACCTGGTCATTTCGAGTGGATGTTTGTCACAAAAATATGGTCCGTGCCCCCAAAAGGCTGAGAATTACTGGTTCACAGTATTATTATAGTGCAGTAGTTTCGATTTTCTGATTGACAAAGCCAGAGCGTATTTCAACGTAGTTTATGCCGTGACTAGATCTCGATTGTAAACATTAAGTTTTACCTTATTTATTGAAAAAAACATTTTGTTGTAGTGCCAATCTTCCTTTTGAATTGCTGCAGTCTTAACACGTTTGTCAAAAGGTGTACACTGTGCACAGCTGGCAGTTTTGGCCTACTCTAAAACTTGATAATTTCACATTGGCGTGAAAGGTAGCAGTTTGCAGGCAGCTACGTGCGCAGAGTCGAATGATTACCAAACGCGTACGTGAGCAAATAGCGAAAGCGAGCCTTTTTTCATTATCGTTTCCGCTGCAGACAGGGGAAGTGCGGAGCTTGATGCTATTTGATTGTCTGTCGCTGCTCGCTATAAATCCCAGTTATGCTGTCTTAGTTCATCCTATGTCACTTAAGAGAAATGATGTTGAACTTACACGTTAAAGGCTTTGCTTGTGCCACTAGACAGGATATGTTAAAAACACGGGTATAGACGCTAGACCGCCTTCAACTCCAACTTCTATAGTATTTAGTAAGGCAGGAAACCGCGTTTAACTTTATATATGTTTTGAGTTACAGAGGTATTAGGGATATAAATAAAGTGTTGTGGAAAAGCCTCTGTGAATCTAATGGACCACAGAACGATGTTGACTGGGTGTTTAGCATTGCTATGCATGTTATTAGCATCGGTCAAGAGCGCAGAAGGTAAATTTGACTGGTTTTACTGTATGAAAGTGTTTAATAGTGACATATAAGCTCTATATTGTGTACAAATTGCTGTTTCAGAACCGCTTGACTTGCTCATTGTTACTGTGGCTACTGATGAAACGGATGGCTACAAGAGATTCAAACACTCAACTGATTTCTTTGATCTTAAAGTTTTGGTAATACAATTTTTTGTACAATTGGTTTAGGGGTGGGCTGGTGCTCCTTATTTTTTTGTGGTCTTTGAATAATAAAAAGTTTCACCCTGTTTTCTTTTAAACCTGTACAGTGACAAGATTCAGATAGACCCCACTATGCTTTAAAATTAATTATGAGACCTATTTTGGGTAACAATAATTTTCTCTAAACATTTAAACATTTGCTTTGAGTGCTGCAACACTTTTTAAGCCAATGTGCCACTATTGAGACTGGTGTTACATGTTCTAAATTTTATTGGTTTTGAGTCATTTTGGTAAATTGTAAGTTGTTTAAAGAAGAGCTTAACCGAAATTTTTAATATACAAACTTTATTACCTTCTTTTAATTTCATGAAACTTTATGGACAGTAATGCTATTTGTAGACATTAACGATAAACCTGTCTGTATTGTTTCACCAACTGGCATCTCTAGATTTTTTCTGCCTTACTTCAATTTATATGTCATGTAAAATTATTACACCTGTCTACCAAAGTGCTGGAAGACCTGCTCTAAAGGAAGACAATTTTTTTCATTCAGGTGTTGGGAATGCACAAGGAGTGGACTGGAGGGGACGTTAGGGTCACGCTTGGGGGTGGAATGAAAGTAAACTTAATCAAGAATGCATTAGAACCATACAAGGACAACAAAAATCTGGTTATCTTCTTTACAGACAGGTCAGCCTAAATTTTTGATTCGGCAAATGGGCTTGCAACTCAATAAAAATGATTTACAACTAAACAATAGCTGGTTGGACGCCTAATTTTTTTCTGGGATATTTGAACATTTAAAAATAACATTGGGTTGGTATTTTGGACTAAAAGGTTTGAATTGTAGACAATAATTTATGTCATGGTAATGATTTGTAGTTTAAATTAACTTTTTTTTGATTTCCACAATGATGTAATGAATATACCTAGAAAACAAAAAGTTGCCCTTGTGATACAATAAGAAAAGTTATCCTATCAGTGTAATGTTCTTCTCTTACATGTATTATATACTAAGAATTTCCATAAAATTACATTTTGTTTTTGTTAATTTTTGTAGTTACGATGTTGTGTTCATGGGTGGAAAGGAAGAAATTTTAACCAAGTTTAAACAGTTTAACTCAAAACTGGTATTTTCTGCTGAAAGCACAATATGGCCTGACGCTACCCTCAAGGTAAAAATAAATAAAACAAGATATGCAAGGATTTTAGTTTTTCTAAACAATTTATTAGTATTTATTTCTGTATATGCTACAAAAATGAAGTTGTTATTTATGTGGACAACTTTTCTCTATATTAGTTTTGTATTAAATCTAACAAACTTTTAACTATATTTTCTATTTTTTTAATCTAAAAGTATATGATGCTGGGTTATCACATTGGGTTCACCTTGAACTTTTCTTAGATAGTTGTGTATTTCTGACTTATATAGTTGTCTCCATATTTAGTTTTGTATTCTTAGGATAAGTACCCTGAAGTGATTTTGGGAAAACGTTTTCTTTGCTCCGGGGGAATCATTGGCTATGCACCCCAGTTTTGGTCTGCATTTCACCAATGGAATATTCGAGATACGGATGATGACCAGCTTTATTTCACCAAACTTTATCTGAATTCGACTATCAGGGTAAAATATTGGGAAATTATTGCATTTAAGTTGCTATTTTATTCATGATTTTTTTCTTGTCATAGAATCAATTGAATATTTCCTTGGATCACACCAGTCAGCTTATTCAAAACATCAACTTTGCAAGATGTAAGTTTAACTGACATTAGTCACATACCATCTGCTTTTCGATTTGTTAAAGCCTATATGCCCTTGACATCACGACAGCTTTTAACAAAGTGCATATGAAACACACATTTTTGCCTAGTCAGTTAGCAGCCATGGTTAACAGCTTTAAGAGTTTTAACAAAATATTGTTTAGTATTGATTACTGAATGATTATTTTTTAATTTAAATTGTATTATTATCATAATTATTATATATATATTACGACTGCTTTAAAGTTTTACATAAAGGGCAGTCCCCATATTGATTGTATATGTATTTATATTATTTGATTTTAAATCTCCTGATCATTTTAAAATTTTACCAAAAATTAAATATGGAAAACAGCATTATCTTTGCTCACAACAAATTTTGTTTTACATTATAGCTGAACTAGAATTGACAGAACAGGGTGATTTGAGCAGAGTGCAGAATGTAAAGTACTTAACCATGCCAACTGTATTACATGGCAACGGACCATCAAAGGTAAGTGTTAGATTTAAGTTTTATCATATAGAAGCCATCGACTTCAACTTTTTTATTAAAATATTCAATTCCTTTTTAAAAAAATTGTCATTTTGTTATTGTTAAATTTTTATAAAGTGTTTTATAATATTCTATAGGTCCATCTTAACTATTTCGCTAACTATGTGCCTGATGGATGGCACAGTGACTTTGGGTGCCGAAAGTGTGAGGAAAATTTGCTAGATCTATCCACTATGAAGGTACATATGGATTAAATTTAAAAATCTTAACACACACATCTTGTGCTATCTTCACACCCCAGTTATTCTTCTAAAATAACATTCAATTTATAATAATTTTAAATCAATCTAAAAATAATTTTTCTCTTGAGTTTCTTGTTCTTTGTTTAAAACAAATGCGTATAAAGCTCTTACATTTTATGTATTCATACCATCATAAGTCCTTTTCTTTTCATGTGGATAATGTCTTAATCTGGTAGACTGTTTGCTAAACAAGTTAAATGCCTTAGCACCCAAGCAAGAGTAAACACAAACGATACCATATAATGTTAATTCATTTGTAATAAATACAGTCATGCAATTTAAATCTTATTGTTTTGCAGGAGGAAAATTATCCCCTTGTGCAAGTTGCTTTGTTTGTGGAAGGCCCTGTTCCTTTCTTCGAAGAATTTCTCGACAAGTTCAACAAACTGGACTATCCCAAGTCTAGAATTATTCTTTTTGTTCACAATGTTGTAAGTTTTAAATTTGTTTCCTAATGGTTTCGAGGTATGTTTAGTAATCATTGAGTTCATCAAGTGTTAAAAATTAAGCAATTTTTTTTAGTTTAGTCCACAATAGTAAAAACCAGACAGTTGGTGTTAAATTGTTATTGTAGTTACTTCTCTTTATAAAAATACTCGGCTAATATATATTGAATTCCTATTGAGCAAATTGTTCTATATTGCTTGATGCACTACAGGAATCCCCAAGTAAAAAGATATGAATTTAAAAAATAAAAACTTAGACTATCGCAGTAAAACAGTAATTACAAATTGGCTTTTGTTTTTTACCCAATATTACATGTTTTAATTTATTGCCTTAGCACATATTGATTGATGTTTTTTTTTTAAATTGTATATCTTAGAGTTGTATTTACACAAATATGTTTAGGAAGAAGTATGTGAAAGGACACTAGCGAACTACATGTTGCATCATCGATCGGATTACCACATTGTCTACATTATTGCCCCTCATGACTCCATAAACGAAGCAGAAGCGAGGAATCTCGCTATGTAAGTACAATATCATGTTTTTTTGGTGAATAAACACTTCTCGTTATTCAAAAATTCCTTGCTTTAAGACTTATTCCAGTATACCAGAAATTGCAGGGCGTTACTCGCGCAACGAAGTACGCGAGGCGAAATGCTTTAGCAGCTGGTATACTTTGTACCGCACCCCGGAATGTAATCACTTTGGAAATGTCCAACTTCTAGTTGACATACTTTCATATGCAAGGCGTCTCCCGCAGACAGTAAAAAAATGGTTATCAGCTTTCGAATCGTTAGATATTTAAACTGTTCAGTTTTTTTAAGTGTAAAAACGTAAAATCATTTCTGAAAAATTAGATAATTATTTATTATCCCGTACAAAATTTGTCCACTTCTTTTATTTAGTGGCCAGTGTTTGGACGAAAAGTGCGACTATCAATTCAGCATCAACGCCGAGGTTCAGCTAACCAACCCCAAAGTACTGCGGTTTCTCATCGGCAAAAACAAAAAGGTTCGTCATTCGTACCCTTTGGGCTGTGGTTAGCTTTAAAATATCAGCGGAGCATTATTTATTCTTTACCCCCGAATCACGATTTTGGGCTTAAAAACGTGACACGCGATTTAAATGCCAACTTTTTGCACAGACAATGCGATTCCTCTTGGCAGTTTGACATTTAGGGTACCATGAGGTCCAGATATTTTATAGATATAAAGCGGTATGTTAGTTTACAGAGACACATTAAGTCAGCCAACGATAACCACCTTTATAGCAGTATGACAGTAGTGTTGATATCAAACTCGAAGCTTTCATGTAATAAGTCGGCAGAGCGACAGCCGCTATATGACGGATATCACCCGTTTCATTTGTACCATATGTTTAGCATTGACTGCTATTGATATCGAGTAAAGGCATCCCTCTAAGTCTAAAACCAAACGGAAACTTGCTAATGTTAAAACATATCGTCATTTTGACCACCGATACCATTATGCTAGTGACGAACTACTACATGCGTTAATGTTCTTTATTGGGAGCCAAATCACTTCAAACTGAGTGAACTCATTTTTGTTTGCAGGTGGTTGCTCCTTTGGTTCGCAGGTACGGCAAGCTGTGGAGCAACTTTTGGGGCGCTCTCAACATCGATGGCTACTACGCGCGTTCCGAAGATTACACAGCGATCGTGAACCGCGAGAAAAGGTGAGCGGACGGATGTATTGGACTCGTGAAAAATGTGTATTTCTAATGACTTGATTCAAGTGCACTCAAGTCACCGTTTTTAATAGATTTAAAAATTTTTTTTTTTTTTTTTTAAATTACTTGACTTGACTTGAGTCTTTTAAACAAATGACTTGTGTTGAAATGAAGTGTTATCCCTTAGCATTTTTTTGTATAAAATTAATTCCTTTTTTTCAATTCTTGCACGTAAGACAATTTGCTTGCCATACGTTGCGTTTTTGTAGTTCACTCATTGCCCATAATTGAACGGGTTTGCCAATTTTAATTCTGTAACGTTTTATTTTTATGACCAGGACTTGACGTGAATTTGTATTGCTCTAAATCAGTGGTTCCCAACGCATGGGTCGCGACCCAAACTTGGGTCGCCTGATTATTTTTTGGGGTCGTTTGTTTTTCAGGCATATTGTATCTTTGGCGAAAAAATAACAATTAAAAATTTAAAACATGAATAGATCACAAAACTTACTAAACACAAAAATATAAAAACTGAACAACGAAACCGACTGGAAGTTAAAGCTCACATGCGTGTATATGCTAAAGCAAAATAATGCCTCGATTTCAACTGAGAGTGATCGAGCACAACTATATGATTAGTGATATGATAAACACATTATTTTTGGAAAAAGTAACTGCTTTTTAAATTTAATGGTGAAAATAACGGCCCAAATAGACGTTAAAAGCGACATGCTTTATTTTCAAAGGTTTCTGCTTTTGTAGTGCAGTTTGTTTGTAACGCAATCTTGTATGTGATATTACGACTATTCTTTGCGTCGCAAGATTATACCAAATTTTTTTTTTGAACGGGTCGCCTTAAAAACGAGTTGGGAACCACTGCTCTAAATGACTTTACTTGTTATTTATTAAAAAGACTTTACTTGTACTAAGTTATTTTAGAAATTACTTGACTGGGACTTTAGTCATTTTAAAATGACTTGTTTCCAACACTGTGTAATACGAAAATACCGATATCAAAAGTGGTTTCAAGGTATATTGAAAATGTTTCAGACAGTTAACTTCGTTCGTGTAATATTTTCTAACAAAGTTGACTTTTTTACATAAACGCAAATGAGCTAATGACATATTACAGAAAAATGAAACAGACCTAACTCTATTGTTGGCCACTGAGCCTATTGTCATATGGTGCTTCACCTATTCTACGCAGTACGCACGCATGCAATTTTTGGTGGCTGGCACGTCAGCTTTCATATGTTAGTACGTTGTTAAGACGCCGTTATCTTTGCTGCAGGGGCATCTGGAACATTCCGTTCATGAACAACGTATACCTTACCAAAGCGGAAGTTCTACAGCATCTGGTCAAGCAAATCCCCGATTCGCCCTTCATCTTGGGCGATCTCGACCCCGACATGGCCTTCTGCGCTCATTTAAGAAACGAGGTGCGTTAATGCATAGCAATGATGCGCGGTAATCGCATGATAATAATTTGATATTATGGTAGGATTGGTAGCCTAACGAAGTTAGCATAAAATTATTGCGCTGGTTTTAACAGCTAGTCTATTTTTGACACAAAATACAAAAAAATCCTTGTCTAGGCTGGAAGTTGTGGTACAATTACTCTTATCGTGATGTTTATCTCAAAAACTTTGTCTGAAAATATTTTCACTGCCCTGAAGGAAAAGCGTTTTATAAAGAAAACGTTTAAACGCCTTCAATGCCAGTTGAAAAACTCGGCTGTTAATCCGTGTAAAGCGCTGCGAGTTGTTCCATTGATAACAGCAGACCATCAGAGAATAACATTTTCGTATTAATAAACATAACTTGAAGATGCAAAGGTTTGTCTCGAATGGGATATTCCATTTTTTTCGTATTGATAGTTGTCAGAGGAATACAATTCAACCTGTTGTCAGCAATATACTTAGAATAATCTTTTTCACGAGTGCTCAATGAAAATTCTGACTATTGTATGTTCAACTTTTTCTTTCACCGACAGGGAATCTTCATCTACATGACCAACGAGGCGGAGTTCGGCCGTTTGCTATTCAGCGATCTCAAGCCCGAATCAACAGTTCACCCCGACATGTGGCAAATTAAGGCGAACACGAAGGTAGGCAAGTACATGGAGTAAAATGCACAAAACACTTGATTTGTTTGTGGGCCTTTTATAGTTCTTTCTTGACGATTGGTAGTTGACTGTTAACTTTGTTAAATATACCCAAAATATTAATATATACTTTTAATAGTTCATGGCGTTTTTAGCTGCACATAAAAAAAATAGCATTTACAGATCGAGAAAGTATAAAGATGGCAGTGTACAATTGTATACAATATGTTCGCTGTTCGTATGTTCGGTTTAGCCAACATTCATCAATGCCCGTCAACTTTTTTTTGAAATATTGTTACGCTTCAGGCTTCCTGAAATTTTACGTATAAGTCACTCAGCGTTCGCCCATTGTCGAGTGCCATTCTATTATTACAATTTTGCCAACAGCTGGAACCATTACTTAGTATAAACAGCTTTTTAACTACTGGGAGATTTTTGGGCGGGTCTCGCTCATCTGCTAAGTGCTAACCTGTATTTTAATTTTGGTTAAAGCAAGTAGACGCCATTAACCTGTGCGAACAACAATTTAGTTTATTGTGATTTAGTAGAAATTAATATTCTTCTATCCCTGCGTAGTGCGTACTGTAAGTACTGGCAGTGTTAAATGTGTATGGAGTATGTGACATATTGTTAAAGCTGTAGGGTGAAAAAGTGGCGTCCGGGTAAAAAAGGTAGGGTAGGAGGAATGCGGGCCACAAGGTAAAGGTTAACAAGCACTAGCTTAACCGACTAACACAGGGTTTCTTAAACTTTTTTTTACGAAGGAACCCTAAATTTATTTTTTGCTTTCGCTTCAGAAATCTGCTGTTTTTGGTCCAAAAAATGTGAAATTGAAATGGAGTCTAAATACGTTCAGTACAAAACGTTTTCAGTACATTTCTAATTAAACTATTTTCTTTGAAAAATTGATTACTTCTTAAATATACACTAATATTTCATTTAGGCCTCCGTGGACCCCCTAAAAATAGTTCACGGGCCCACAAGGGGTACTTGGACCCCGCAGTTTAAGAACCACTGACTAGCATTATTGAAGGGAGGATTCGAAAGAGTTATTAAAAGCAAAAACTTACAGGACTGGGAAGATAAGTACATCCATCCGGGCTTTTGGAACGCGACCCTGCCTGACACGGAGGTTACTCAGCCGTGTCCCGACGTCTACATGTTCCCGCTGTTCACCGAAAAGATGGCCGACTCGATTGTTGAAGTGATGGAGACCAACAACAAGTGGTCTACCGGCTCGAACGAGGTAATGTGCCAGGTTTCATTGCACACTGGCATGAACGTCACGCAGTAGGAAATTCAACAGAATACAAACAAACTTCACCCGGCTTTGTATTATCGCCGGAGTTGGGTCGCTCATATTTTAACAAGTTCATTTGTGCATTACAATGTAATGACCGTGCAATGTGTGTATAGTGATACTGAAAAGGAGTGCCCGATACTATCGGATCGGAGCCGATACCCAATTCGAGATGGTAGGATCGGTAGTCGTCTGATACTAAGGTTGTATCGGTGCGCGGTGCCAATCCGATTAGAAATTAATAAAGGAATTTCGGCTATCAATTAGGCCCAACCCCGCGATTGCTACCTAAAAACAACTGGGTCAACTAAAGTTACTCTGTATACCTTTGAACATTTCAATTTGATCGATTTCTTTGTTTGGACATAGTAATGACGTCAATTGGTATCGAATCGGATCGCGATACTTTTGCCCAAAGTATCGGGTGTCGGTATCGAAATAGAAAGACTATTGGACATCTCCGAAGTATCGGACATCTCAATGAACGTTGCCTACGCATCAACATGCAGACGACTGGCAACTACTTAACAGTCCAACCATTAACAACCAAACTGACTACATTTGGCTGCTTTGCAAAACCGTCTCTTCGCATACTGCGGTTAAAATGGTTTTCCGTCGTGCCTTTAAACAGCCTTGTTATATCTTCGGCGCACATCTATCAATTGTGTACCCTCCTCCATACTAAAAATAATCAATCGTTTTACGCTAATTAGCAGAGAGAAAAATTCGCCTAACACAGTTTGAAGGTTTTTGAACGCAGCTAAAAGAGACAGCCTTGTCACGATCATTTTCGGCGCAAAATTAATTTCTTTTTTGTTTTAGGACGAGCGCTTGTCTGGAGGATACGAGAACGTTCCCACCATCGACACCCACATGAACCAGGTGGGCTACGAGAAACAGTGGCTCCACATTCTCGCAACATACCCGAAGACGATTCTCAACAAAGTCTATCCGGGATACGACACCGGTGTAAGTTGGCCGCTATTCGTGACCGTTCGTTTATTTCTGGGCCGCAAAGGCGCCCTCTTTAGCCCGATGTGTTTAATGTGTAGCTCAACATAAATTCCATAAAGTCACGAAATCTTTGAATCTTTGAAGGATCTGCACATTGCATGGTCTTTGAAGAAAAAAAAAACATTTTTTTCAAAAGTCGTTAAAATGCTAAGTTATGTTTTTAGAAAAATGCCATAGTAAATAATTTTTTTAACTTTTTTTTTTGTTATTGTGTTGGCCATGGCATTTCTACTGTTTTATTTTGATGTCTTTGAAAATAATTTATGTCTCTAAAAACCTATAAATTTTCTTAAAAAACTCTTAAATAATCTTATATGTGTTCTAACTCTGAATAAGCGGTCCATAGTGACCTAATTTTGTTAATTAAATACCAGGCTACTTTGCCACCTATTCCTTGGCTTGGCAGCATTTTTGAAGGTCCCGATTTTTTCATACGAGGATCCGAGCGATTTTTTATACGTCAAAGTTAAGCTGAATAATTGCAACGCACTATATTGACAAGTTTTTTATCAAATGGTAAAGTAGGTAATGCAACTCTCTTACACAGGCTCGTTCTTCTATGATGTTCGTGGTTCGTTACAAACCCGCTGAGCAGCCCTTTCTTCGTCCACACCACGATTCCTCAACCTGGACGATGAATGTGGCTCTTAACACGCACGGAGTTGACTACGAGGTAAAATAAACTGTTGACCACTACCCAACCCATCACTGTTTTACTTCCATAATTTAAACTTCATATGGCTTACGGAACATCTACAAATAGTAAATAAATTTCGACGCCCCTATACTTAAATTTTTGTTCAGCGGTTTACTAGAATAATAGCATTAACCAAATTGGATAAACACAATCCACGCTACACACGTAGAAAAACATAATTCGATTTGTTGTACTTATCATACACAACGAGATGTACAAGTGACCTAATTACCAATAAAGCAAAAATCAGATTTCTGATGTTTTTCAACAAATTCTCGGCACCCTTGAGCATTAGCACTCAGCGGCGGCACCTTTATAAATCTGAATTTTCTAGCTATCTTGTCATTTCTTCGTTTAAAGCAGCAGGGTTAAACATATTTTGCAAATATATAACAGAGATACGTCAGTATCCTGATAAAGACGTTCTGCATAGCACGTCGAAACGTCGATCTATTATATATCCTGCTGGAAGAGCAACACTCTGTTATATATTATGCTTGGCAGCAATAGCTTATTTCATATTTTGCAAATGTACAAAAAAATATTTTTCAGTAAAAGTAGACAATTGTTTTTAAACCGCAAAACGTCAATAAACCAGTATTAAAAACTTAGTTACTAGTCAAACGAGTCACGCGTTTGTTGTTTGTCACGTGAAAAAACACTAAGAGCGACAATCACTCGGTATTGCGGTATCCTTGTTACTCGATAGCGTTTAACGAAGTTGCCTCCTGCCTTTGAAGGACCCCTTGAAAACTATGAACTGAAGTCGATTAATCTACCCTTCGCCACCCTCCGAATTGTAGATTTTTTTATGACGAGAGAAGTGAACCCGGAGACTGTAAATCAGGGCGTTATGCATCTTACTAAAATAAAAAGTCGAGTCACCATAAAATGGTTGCAGCTTTTCCCGCAGCCACTTATAAATTAGTCGAAAAATCGACCTGCAAATGTTTTCGTTTTAAACCACCATCAACTGAACTTTACAGGGAGGAGGCTGCAGATTCATCCGCTACAACTGCTCGTTGACGAAAATACCGAAGGGTTACGCCATCATTCACCCAGGAAGACTGACCCACTATCACGAGGGCCTGCCGACTACCAAGGGAACCCGCTACATAGTCGTATCTTTCGTTGACCCTTGAGCATCAGTTTTGGTTTGCGAAAAGCCGGACTTCTCTTCCGGATCGCCGTTGTCGTTTTACACGGACGTGCTTGTACATTTTTTGTATATAAAAATGCCGACAAACGGTTGCGATGTAAAGCATAAAACTTCGCGTCTGCTGATTGAAACTACAATTAACTAAGTTGGGAGCGTAAGGTTTAGATTCCTACCTATTTTTGCCACGCCGGTCGAAATATGTGTATAGCCTGAAAATATCCTGCTGAATTGATCCTCATTTATTTTCACGCATAAAAGCAGTGTTTTATAAGCGGGATGTTTTTCTTAAGTAAATCTTTAAAACGTAATAATATCTAAGCCCATACAGAAGTAGTTATCATTTTGAGCGTTTCGAATAACTCTTTATTCATTTTCAACATTGCTATGTTTTCTGTATGGCATTTGGTATTCTTATTACGACTTACTACAACCTCCAACCATTAGGCTCCAAAATCTATAAAGCTTAAGAAGATGAAATTTATGTCGTCGTGAATGAAAAATAGCTCATGTTAATAATTGTTGACATCCCACTGCCGCCAAACCATGACACGATGGCGAGATTCATATATATCTATGTATTTATACAAACTTACAATGCAGTAAGCGGAAAGGTTGAACGCAATTATCTGCATATAAATCCTTCTTCGTGTTTTTCTACTCGCACCAATTTTTTGTATAAAGAAGCAAACTTTTAATTTCGTAGTTTTAACAGGCTTAGCTTGGTTTTCGCCAAACACTCGCGTTCAATTCGCTTTTTCACGTGTACATTATGTAACCTGTCGTTCTTTGGCTTAATTTTACTAACCCACACACCAAATCGTTACCGCCCAGTATTAGCAGCTGAATAATTTGCAGCCCGTCTAATTGACGGTTCTTTTCGTTGTTTCGCTTTTTTCACGCTTACAAATACCAGCAAATTCGCGCACCCACATATATATATATGTACAATTTTACATTCTCCCTTGTCCCGTATTGCCATTGTACAGGCCAGCGATTTCACGCAAACTGCTTTCTACCCACCTATGTGAAATAGGATCGCATATAACTTCGTCTGTATCTGCCTATGCCATCACCATTGCACGCCGCTTTTGCATGCAAGTGACCTGCCGCTGTTTCTTTTGCTTTTTGTGTTATTTTCCTACAGTTACTTTCAACACGCTTTATGCCTGGTTATGCGAGGATTGATCTTTGTTCAGGGCAGCCTCCGAATTTGCCAACGTGTGCGGTTCATTTTGAACACTTTAAGGAAAGCATCTTTAACTTCTAAGCAGCGTTATCAAATTGGAAGGATTCGATGTCTAAAACAGTTTTTTTCTTTTTTTTTTCTTTACTAAGGGAAAGTGTTGGACAAATAGTTTTAGCTGATTATTTTCCAAATGACCGATAGGTGTTCGAGTTAGGCACCCTATAGGTGCTGCTGAGCCAAAATATCAACTGCGCTTATCGGACCGAAATAATTTCCCCTTTTTGTTTCCGTTAGAACTATTAGGAAGGGTTAGATATTAACTTATTATACTATTTGTTATTTCACCTCTTGAAAAAGTAGGTTTTGTCTGGACAAATTGTTCTGAACCAAACAATCATCAGCAGATAACTTAGCTTGAAATGTAAAACCACAAAACAAATGCAGGCTTAAGTAGGATTTAAAAAAAGTTGCATGGGCCTACAATTTAAAAAGCATCTGATCTAAGTAGGCTACTCCTTACAAATCGTAGACCCGTGTCTCGTGGCCCAAGAATACTTGAAGGCGCCAACAGACTGACCCACGTTTGACCTCGTGCGACGAAAAGGCGAATGTCATTCCCATCGTTGAAATACGGCCAAAGCGCGCGATTCCGCGCCCGGTGATTTCCTCACCGCGAAGTTGAAGTGCTAAACACAACGTGGTGAACAAATTCTGATTTGCTGGCTCGCCGCGTACGGCTTTGCAGTCTTTCTCCGCTGAGTTGTTTTATCAGGAAGCCGGTGTGGCTCTGGTTTACTTAAAACAAGAAACGGACGGAGATACTCTTTACAGTCCTGTTTGATTGAACGTTATTGCGTTTTATTAGGTTAGGAATGCTGGTCGTAAAACGAGTTCAAGTTACTTTAGCAGAGTAGAGTTTCTCAGTCAGCTAGCGTTATCTTAATTTCGCGGTTTAGCTTGTAGAATATGGCTTGTACGTGACTAAATGCATGCAGATTAGGCCTTCGCGCATTTTTATAGTGATTTTATGAACTTTGTTTTAAAGACTCAGGATAGATATAACTGTTTTTTGAACGCGTTATGCGCCGCCTGCAATTATTAACTTGTAAAAATATAACCTAGCGCGCAGAAAAGCTGCACTGTTTGCGTGTTTTCCGGTACATTTTATTCGAAATGTAGGAGGAATATTTATTGTACTGCAGAAAACTAAGGAGATGGGGCCCTTGGTTTAAACAGCAGAAACGTTTGCTTGTTTCGACAAGCCTTTTAGCTCGATTATTCGTGTCGTAAGTCACTGAAAAAATTACAAAAGAAGTCGGCTCACTACATAGTGTATTGTTTAGTACACTTAGTTTTTAAGAAGTGTGTTCGTAAATGCAAACCTTTTTTATTACTTACACATATTACCTTTATTATGAACGTAGGCGTAAAATTAAATATTACTCACATTTATTATTACCTTAGTGTTGAACATTTAGAAGAAAAAAAATTATAGTAAACACGTTGAGATTTATATAAAATAATTTATGAAGATTTAAACTCTCTCATTGGTGTATTTCACCGCCGGTTTGTTCGTCAGTTTAAATTCCTTCACGTTCCACGAAACCGCATCCACACCCTACGCGAGATAATATTATACAGCCCGGACTTTTGAAATGACCCCTCACATCCCGTCTCGAGCGCCGTGTTCAATTTCACGTGAAACGCCGCCAACCAACAAACACCGGGTTCCTTATTGGAGGTTAAGCTACTAATGGCATGGTTAGGCTTATGCGTTAGGCTACCTTTAAATCCATGGGTGGCTTTTCTCAGTTTGGCCAAACTTTACCGACATTGTCTAACGCAAACTTAACATTGAATTTGCTCTCTGTGAAAAAACTTTGGAAATCAAAACAACAAACTGAAAAAATTTGTGTTAAAATTTAAGTTTTGGTTATTGATATGTTTCAACAAGGAATATTAATTCGGAATGTATAATAACCTATTAACCTAATCCTAGTCAAACTGCGGAGAATTACATCTCCCAAACGAAATCCACTTAATTTCCCACGTCGTTATTCTGTAAAAAATTAACACGAAGCAAAATTTAAACGCAAGAATCTGCCTTTTGATTTCGGTGTGTAGACAGACAGAGTGCGCATTTGTCTTTCGACAAGACACTTGACCTGCAATCGGCGCAGGCCATAATTGAGTCCGGCCTGCGCAGACAAGGCAAATCCGGCGGTGTGTGTAGGCTGATGCATCGGCTTCAATTAAAAGTCGACTTGTGCGACAAGGGTTGTTACAACTCGTCTCGCATCGACGTTTCCAGTTTCCAGATTTGCGGCTAAGATTACAGCACGCCTTTGTTGCCATTAGTCGCGATGGGCAGCCAGCACAAATAGCGCAAGAGTTTGGGAAAGGCTATCGGGGTGGATTTACTGACAGCGCTGCTCCTCTGGTGCCAGTGGAAACTTTGACAAGTTTAAGTTATCCCGCTTGCAGATTTTTAGGAAGCGTTTGCTTTACAAAAAAGATAACCGAAACAGCTGGCCGCCATAGCATTGAGAGTGTTAAGAGAAGCCACGTAGTCATAGCGCAGCAAAAGTTTGGCTTGTCATGCTGTTGAAGGACAGTCGCAAAAAATACGGCTTGTATGGATTTATCTTTGCTAACAAATAATAAGCCTATAAAATGTAAAGTGGTCAGAATTTATAATTGGGCTGAATCCTAGATGTAACGAAGTGTCATCGAGAAGCGATTTATTACTTAAAAAGATACTGCGATCTCCAAGGTGGTCCTGTCGATTCGAAATACACGGCAATTTTAGATATCCGGAAAGTGACATGCCATTGTCATTTCTAGGTGGCCTTTCGAATGCCCTGTAGCCTACTTAGTATAATAGGTTTAGTCCAGCGGTGGTTGCGGAGAATGTTAAATTCTCTCGCTTATTATCACCTCCAGCCTGTTTCGAAACCCGCTACTGACGATGTTTAAAAGGCGGCTGAAAACACAGGCCAAGCGTCAGAACAATAGCCACCCAGTCAGCGTTTCGCATATCTACAATGGCCGAGCACGTCGGATTTCATCGTACACGTGTCGCGACATCTTTGCGAATGAATCATGAAACGCCAATGCCCGATTGCCCGCCCATCGAACACGATATGAGCACTTCTTGTAAGGCGATAAAGACAGGTTATGCCTTGTGTAAACACCACGGACCTTTAGGGAGCGCGTGCCCGGGAGTCCGTTTGTAAGGTATCTCTGTTTATGTATTTGATGGATTTTAAGAGTTTGGGAATGGTTACTGATGCCTTAGTAACCGTCCTTTATCATTAGCATCAGCCTTATATTTAAAGAACAGGTTTCTTACCACGCATTTTATATTAAATTGCGATGTTAGGAACATTGCATAGCAGTCTTAGTTTGCGTCAGAACGTGTTGTGAAAATTTTGTTAGACATTAGCATATTCCAAAAAATGTTGATGAAATACACGTGGAGCTCTTTAAGGCGGAGCTATATACAAATTCTTACAAGCAATAAAGTTAAGGAAATTGACAGCAACCCGCAGGTCTAGAGTCACATAAGCCATAAAAATCTGTCGTCTTGTGTTATGGCTTCCGTGAATCAGAAACAACATGCTCATTTAGGCAATCTAAATCGGTTTTCACACATACCTGATTAGCTGAGCAGTGAAGTTCAGGTACCGACATCATATTTACGGTATACACGTTGCAATTATAAGACTATAATTGAAAATATGAAAGCCAATAGCGCATGTGAATGTTTATATTATATCACACCACGAGTCGGACGAGGTGTTTCAAAGTCGGGTTAATGCGTAGCTGCTGTTAAAATGAAAAATACTAAAGTATTTTACGCGTAAAACATGGTTTTTATGTACTAAGTGTAAGGTTTTTGTTTAACCTACTCAGTTTGGTAATGTTGCTCGCAGTAGGTTTACGTTTGGCAGACACGAGACCTACTAGCTCTTTTAGTTTCAATTCCAGGTTGCCGACACGTGCAATACAGTTTAACGTTGTCACCGTACATGTACAGAACCCGACTTAAGTGTAATCCCTTCAGTAAGCAATCATAGTGACTTGCCACATGGCGGTGCAATAGTTCTGAACCCCGTCGAACCCAACCGACGCCACACCTGTAACCGACCACAAAGCAATACCGAAATATGACTTCATCGAGCCAAGCACAGTCGTTCTGCGTCGACGGCGACATCAAGATGGCGGCTGGGGAGGACAGCGCGGCCGCCGTGTCGTTCCTCCATGCTCACGTGCTTAATGGTGACGTAACCAAGCAGCACGTGACGTCACTGGCGCCCAAGCAGGTCCGCGAACTCGTCGCCATTCTACAGGAATGGCTCAAGCCCAAGGAGGAGGCAAAAAGCGACAAGTAAGACTTGAGGTCGACTTGTGCCAGTTGAGAGTTTGCGTATAGGCTTATTTGAATGAGACAAGCTGATTTTTTCTGGAAGTTAATCTTTCTCCTTCCAGTCTAATGTTAAACGGTTTAATGTTAATTCCATCAAATTGCAAGTTATACTTTTGGTAACGCTCAATCTCTTAAACTGTATTGTGTTGTAACCAAATGTGTACACTGCCCTTTATTAATTTCTATATACAATTTTTTCAAAATAAATCATTTAAACATAGGTCAAATAATTAACTTTTTCAGTGTTGTAATGACTGAAATATTTGACGTGAGTGCACTTAGCCGATTTAAAACAGCTTGTCTTAACTTAAATCTTTACAGCAAAACGTAAAGTAATTTAAACGTAAATAATTTAGATTAATGGCTTGCATTAATTACAATTAAAGTTGCTCCTTTACCTTAATACAGGATAAATAGATTTCAGCTCGTTATTAAAAGATTTTGCCGAACAATTAAACATTTATTTTTAATACAAAATTACTTGGCTTAAAGTTTAACTTAAAATGACAATGAATTAGAAAGGGACTTGGCGTGGGCCCGTTACAACTTACAGTGAAAATTTACTTTCTAGTTATCCAGCATGTTTTGTCTTTGGCTTCTTTATCAACTCGCGTTTCGGTTTATTTTTGGCCGGATTTACGTAGTATAGTCACCCATTCCTGAAAAGCCGATAACAAATCTCAGCTATATGTTCTTTTAGGTCCAAACTAGGAGTCGTCGCCACACCGGACCAAATATGGGAATTCATATTTTGTCTGGAGCCCGAAGCCGTCACCACTTGTTTCGCGCGAATCGACACGCTGATAAGGGAAAAGCGATACCAACAGGTAAACTGCAAGGTTCAACAGTTTAGTACAAAAATCTCCTGGGCATTCCTCGAAATCTAAATAATAACGTTGTTGTTTTGTGTAACAGAATAGCGTTTAACTATTTATTGAAACGTTGACATGGCCACTTGCGATATATTTAAAGTTATTATAACTTTGGCGACACGAGCAGAGATACAAACTTTCCAAAATGCAATAGTTTGGCGAATTTTATGCTGTAAGTCACATGAGTTTTAGATGGTCATCCAAAACTAAGTTTCGTTTATTTTAGGTTTGTACCGTTTGACCAGTTGTATACAACAATTATATTTAAAATAGCAATTGGGATTGCATTTGCGAGAAAGACGGCGCTTACTGTTTAAAACACATGGGAAAAAATACATCAATAAAAATAACTGACCTACATACCAAGAGTAGCCAAGTATTTACGTAATATGCACCGGTATTACCAGCAAAACCTCCTAAGCGGAATACTTATGCAGGTGATTGACAGTTGTACTGCGATTCTGAAGCAGTATCCCCAAGAAACAGCCCCAGTCCTTCTTCAAAGGGGCTTGGCTCGAACTTTGATTAAGGGGCAGGACAAAGAAGCCATATCAGATTATCTCCGGGCCTATTTAAAGGACAAAGATGCAACTGTTCAGGTATGTAAATGCCCGAGTCCTTCTCCAGAGTCGATGTGCTATTTACACACAACTTTAATTGATGGTGCAATAAAACTGGTTACCTTTCGAGACAACAGTGTGTTTTTTCTTTTACGTTTAAACCTAAAATTTGATCGTTTTCTATGTTCTTGATTACGAAACGTTAAACAAGACAAATTAAAAACGGCAACCATTGTTGAAATGTGTTTACTCCAAAAGGTTGTACGGCACAAACAAATTGACGACTTAAAAAGTGTGATGACCCTAATGCGAAATTGCGTTTACTCTACACCGCCATCGAACACTGATGCCAAAGCACACAAGCAATGGATCGCACTTACAATAGACTGCTGCAGGTAAGAAATGGACTATCACTGTAATATTTTAAACTCTATAGAGGTGTAAAAATGTGGATGCTTGCTGACTCAATACTTTTGACTCTTTCAGATTTTTACTTACGTTTGAGCCTGACGATTTCGCCTTGCAAATGACATTCGCCGAACGACTTAAATCCATGCACAAAACTGAGCGGGCAATCACGATGCTGAACGAAACTCTGGACGTTCTACATTTGGACGAAAAGCCTGACACAACGAAGCTAACGGAGGTTTATTTGCGGCGCGGAGCGTGCTACATGGCCAAGCAGCACGTCGACCAGGCTATCTCGGACATAACTAACGGACTGAACGCAGAAAACGACGCTATTATTCGAGCGAACGCGCGCACCAATTCAGACAACGACCTGCAATTTTTGACCAACGACAACAAAACGACGGTCGCAATCGCAAAAGACATATTTGGCGGAAAGACGAGCGACCTGGCCGACCTTTATGTTTTGCTCGATAAATCCGCCAACAAACTATCGGCGGAGGATCGTTTTAAAACAGTGACGAAGATCGACAACATCCGAGCCTGTTCCGACCTGTATCGCGCTCTGTTGGTTGTTCAGCCGACCAGCAAAGACGCAATGTTCAAGCTGGCCAACTGCTACGCGAAGCTGGGCAAGAACAAGCAGGCAATTCAGATGTACGACAAAATGGTGGAGGACCATCACTTCTCCAAGGATTCGTCGGTTTTATCTGCGAGAGCGGCGTGCCACCGAGAACTAGGAGACAAGGTAAATCTACTATTGGTGATAACTTCCATCGAGGGCAATAAAGGGATTAAAAACAAAACTAAAGATAGGAACACCGCAGCGATTTTAGCCTTGTGAATAGCAATGTTTTTTCTACGTTGAATTTTAAAGTATTACTATATTTCTTTGTGTTTCAGGAAAAATGTTTTATTTCATACATTTTCTACTAGAGCAAATAGATTTTTGGTAATTTATTTAGTTTTGGTAATTTAATTTTTTTTTTTAAGTTTTTGTGTTGTCGACAATGTAAGTTTGCAATAGATCAGGTTTCTACTTTTAAGTCAAGGGGTAAACGTTCTTAAGAAAATATTTTATTGACATCTCGAAGTGTGCTCAAAATCTTTTGTGTTTATATTAAGAATAAACAATTTTTTTTTGACATATCGCGGCTCAAGGTTTAATATTTGGAATATATTGTATTACCGTATCCTATGCTAGGTCAAAGCTCAAAAGGACTACGACGCTTTGCTCCGCAACAATCCAAAGGACGTTGTTTTACTCTGTGAACGCGCGATGGTTTATATGGAGGATCACAACCTGAAAGCGCTTGTAGATGATCTTTTAGTGAGCGTCGTTTTTATCCCTATTTGTTCAATTTGGTACATCAATTTCAATTGTTTTTGACTTGTAGTTTGGGGTACAAGTTGGAAATTTTTTAACAATTAAATTCTACAATGTTTTGTATTTTCGTTGCTCTATCTATAGATGACATTAGTTCACTTCGAATCCTCACTTTATGTAGCATACAATTATTGATTTAGTTGACGTTGCAAACTTTTTCTGTGTTTAGCAAGCAACGCGAATCAATCAAAAACAGACAATCATTCAATTGAACAAGGAACTCCTCGTCCAACGCACAAGAACGAGACAAGTCCTCTTTGACTACGCAAAGTCCTTACTGCAAGACGCGCCGCTGCCCTTAAGACGAGGTAACTCTTTTTTCCTAAAGTTTACATGTTCTATGTTTCAGTTACAAACTCCTATAATATTTGATGCTGAGTGTAATATGTAGCCTACATTTTTACTAATGTATGTTCGGTTGACATAGACAAGAATTTGCAATTTTTTTATTTTATTTTATTTTTTTAATACAGCTGAATTGTGAAAAACCTTTACTTTTGTGCGAATAATATAAGAAAAAAATACTATTAAAAAAAATTCGTTCAGGTCCACGGCCGGACGCTGGTTCTGTTGATGACGTAATTAGTGAAAACGACGGTTCAGCGTCATCAATTGCTCTGAGTTTAGCCCAGCTGCTAACTCGACTAAACCCGGCTGACCAGTCGGCCCACATTCTTATGGCCCAAGCCATGTTCCATTCCGGCTGTACCAACGACGCTGAGACGAAGCTGAAAAAAATGCTGCAAGATAACTTTCAGGTGGATTAGTTTTGTATCCTAATCAAATATGTCAAAGCGAACGTTAATCTAAAATTTTAATTAGGCTGGTCGGCTGTCTGAGAGCCAAGTGGGTTTTTATTGAACCTGCAATTTATCTCTAATTATTTTTCCCATTTTTACAGACAGTTGATGTTCACGTTGTAAAACTGCACCTAGGCCTAATGAAGATCTTCACTAAACGAATTGATGACGGGATGGCCTCACTTATAGAGGTGGAATATTTAGAGATGTTTGAGATTTGTTGGTTTACTTAATATCAGCGTTTAAATTGCGTTCCGTAACGGTTCAAGATAAGATTAGTTTCAGGAAATTTCGCAATACGGCTTACATTTGCTTTCTACTACCTTGTAACCTCCCTTAAGGTGCTCTTGAAAAAAGGCGAACGGGTGGTTTCGTCGCTACTGCGGGACATTCCCGTCAGCGAAAGGGCACATTTGGCAGATGAGAGCCACCAGTTCGGAATCGACGTTCTGCAGAAGAACAGGGACAAAGATACAGTCAAGCAGGCAATCAGCTGCTTTACCATCGCCATACTGTCTTGTCGGGGAACCGATTTGGTTTTGGAAGGTATGAACTGTGTGCTTGAGGTGCATTTTTTTGTCTCCTGTTTGATCGATTTTGGTTTCTTCTCTCGTTTCTATATTTAGTTCAAATGTTATCTGTTCTGTGATATACTTCGAGGTGCTTGAGCCTCTTGTTTTATAACAACTTCCTTTCCTTTCCGGTTAATTCTGTAGTCGCCTGTCTTCCTAATCTTTTGTCAAGTAACTTTGCTCCTTATTCTATCTAGAATAACAATCTTCGAATCTTTATTTACAAATCTACTTTTAGGACACTCTTGTCATTTAGCAATCCTAACTTTTCGTCTGATTTTTTCCCTATTGTCCGCCGCTTAGAAACCTCTGCTCTTTGGCTGTTATTACCGAGCACAAAATGCTTATCTGGAATCCGCAAGAAGGCCGATAAAATGTCTAATTCCGCCTGGTCACTGGCCTCGTACCCAAGCACCGGCTACATCAATCGCGAGCCGCGAAATACTATAAAGTTTCGCTTTGCGCCCCAGCAACTTATACACCTCGACAAGAGAAAAGTCAAAAGTAAGCAGGCAGTTTGCTGACTGCTCTTTACTCCGCAGATTTCTTGTCAAAGCGGCACTAACAAGAAACTGGCTTGTTGTGGTTTGGGATTTTTGTCTTCGTAGGGCTCGATTGCTGTGTTATCTTTTGTTGGTTTACTATAGCAATATATATTACTGTGTTATATTTTGGTCTTAGCTTTTTTATATGATTGCGTTATTATTATGTCTTAGTTCCAAAAAGTGTTGGAACGTTGTTGCTGTATCAACAAGTTCCCAGCTAAAAATGCTTACCTTAAGTCTATTTGGTGTGCAACGCATTATAATTTGACTTATGTCGCCTACTTGTAATTGATTATATGTTGCTATTTAATTAATCGCTTGCTGTATTGCCCGATCAGGTTTAAATGGGGGAACTGGCGTCTACCGTTCCTACTTGGCCAGGGCAGAGTGTATGGCGCACTTGGGAGACCAAAGAGCAGCCATTTTGGATTTCTCAGCGGCAATTGAGGTATGCGACAATTCGTCTAAACAAAACACTTATGGTAAAACTACTATTTTAATTACTGGTATAAAATACTATTTTAAAATTATGTATTTCCGGGTAAACATAACGCTATAAGCTGCGAGAAATAGACAGAAAAGCAATTAAACCAACGGAGAAAAAATAAGCTTGTTGACAAAAAAGGTCAATTGTGTGAAATTTTGATACTTGAGAAATTAGCAGATTATACTGAGTAAGTGTATGACAACACTAAAGTTAAAATGTTCAAACTTTTACGTATAGTAGTGATTCTTGATAGGATAAGTTGCTAGCATGAAAAAATTCTACAATTCCTCCTTTTCTGTGATAGGTGAATTCTTCTTGCGTTGAGGGACTTTGTGGCCGAGCCTTTATGCGCCTGGCGCTCGGTGACGAGAACGATTGCGTGCATGACGTCACGCTTGCGAGCGGCATCGACTTGTACACAGTGGTGGCTCACATACACGCGCTCCCCGCGGAAGCCAAAAAGCTTCTTCTTTTCTGGATAGGTAAACACAGCCTGGTTAAAATAATATACCCAAAATAATTTATAAAAGTTTTAAAATCACGACTTTCTCTTCCAATGGTACTTTTAATTATTTTTGAAGATTTTTGCGTTGGTATAGTTATTTTATAACAGCCATACTTTTATTTAGCAGGAATATGCATATTGTCGATATGTATTTTAATTGACAATGCAGCCACGAGTCAATGGAATTTTTTAGTATATATTTGATATTTCTACTATATAACTGGTATGATTTACCAAATAATTGGTTTATGTTTTATTTTCGAATTTGTCTACTTTAGACCATAGAGTGGTTGTTCTGCTTCTGAACTATGGTTACAAGGCAACTTCGGGCGAGCGGTTAAGCACAGGCGGTTCAGCATCAACCATCAGGTAAAGAGCATATTTTACATTGCAAATCACAAGGTGAAAAGAGATGTTGTTTGCGGCGACTTTCATTTTCGACAACATTACTGGAGGATAGACCGATATATCTATTTACCGATAGTAGGCCGACATTTGGCGTCTACCGATATATTAATATCGGTAAATGTTGGCCGATACTTCAGCCTATATTTTAGTACATAAATATGTTATAATTTTTCGTGTACAACAAACATCTTACCCATATTTTGATAAAAAAATTGGGTTTTGGCATTATGCCAAGTTATTATGCAAAATAATAGTTTATAGTTAATAAAGCTATATAAACCAAAACGTTATTTGGATTTTATTTTCAATTAATTCAAATTTTGATCATTTCCTAGGTATATAAGAAATCGATATCGGTATCGGGTATCGGTCGACAAAATTTAAAAAATGGGGTTCGGTATCGGTCCAAAACAGTGATATCGGTCAATCTCATTACCAATGAAACGCTATTCTTAGTATGATTGATGAAACCGCCTGGAAACCGGGCCACAATGAAGCGCGACGCAATTCCTCGCTGTCCTCTATTCACCCTCCTTCCACCATCTCGATTCGGGAGGAGACGCAGGAAGAACTGCTCCGAGAGGCAACTCAAGCCAACGATGGCGACAAAGAACCAAACACTCGCCTTGAGGAAGAGGAAGTTAACCAGGAGGGGGAAGATGAGGAGGAACAAAAGCATTTACAAAGGTAATAAGGCAATTGTTTAACCGCGTTTGTAGGATTTGTCGTTTTACAAGGTAACTTTTACAGCTGAATTATACACAACTGTAAATATCAGTGTTGTAATGACTCAAGTCAATGACTTAACTTAAGTGCGCTTAAGTCACTGCTTTTAAATGACTTGGCTTGACTTAAGTCTTTTGGGCAAAATGACTTGACTTGACTTATGTCTTCTGGACGAATGACTTGAGTAAAAATAAAGTGTTTTCATAAAGCAATGATTTATAAAATTTGGTTATTTATCTAATTTTTGCGCATCAAACAATTTTCTTGCTATTGTTGCGTTTATGTTATTTTTTAGTTGATTTATTGCTCATAATCGAACGAGATTACCAGTTTTAATAATTTAAAGTTTTATTTTTATGACAAGAACTTAACTTGCAGTTGACTTGCTCTAATAATGACTTGACTGGGACTTAATTGCTTGGGCAACCGATGACTTGGACTGGGACTTGACTCGTTATTTATTCTAAATGACTTGACTTGGATTCAAGTTATACAACGAATGACTTGACTGGGACTTAAGTCATTTAAAAATGGCTTGTGTACAACACTAGTAGATATAGTTTAAAATGTTAACGTGTGTGCTATGACTAGTAATTGACTGACGAAGTTGGCCTGGTATAAAAGTAAACCAATCAAAAGCACATCAGAACCCTATAAACAGGCTAAGCTAATTGAGCTGTCCAAAAGCGACTAAATCGCATACATGATTTTCGAATATGTTACCCCGACAAACGGAGGTTATTCGGGAACACACAATAAGAACTAAAAATCAACAATACATACAGCAGAAAAATCGGACGATCAACGGTCATGGACGATCGGGGGTCATGGGTCTGGCGTCGGCCGCTTTAAGTTCGACGTTTGGGCGCCCTAATTTGAATTGCTCCAGTAGGGCGCCGCTGTATTGGCAATGGACTTTTTGACCCTGTTTGGGGTTATTGGTGGGTAATGGGAGGGGGTTAGAAAATGGGTTGGGAATAAAACTATTAGGGGAGTTAGTGATGTACCTAGGGGTGAGGTTTTGGGTTAGGTAAAGTGTTGTACTTAAATCTTATTCTGACGTGTTTAGGACTTATTCCGATTTAAACGATACTCCGACGATCAGTCCTATGTTGATCTTATTTCCTGTATTTTATTCCAACGATGTTCTTATGTCGATTTTATGGCTGTCACAAAATACTTTTATCACAAAATACTAAGACAAATATTGTTTATTAGTTCGCAGAGCACCCGGGATCTCAAAGAAGCTTTACTGTCCCTGGATGCCGCTTACGATTCACAGATCAAGCAACAACGTCTGGTCCAGAACAGTCGGGGCTCTACCACAACGACCGTGACGTCACTGTCCAATTACGATGACGTCATCAGTGGAATGGAAAAAGCCGAAATCCTACACAGAGCCATCGTTTTAGGGCGGCTTCTGATCAGCGTGGACGACACGAACGTTTCGTGGCACGGAATGTACGCTGACATACTAATCGTAAAAGGTATAAAGTTTTGATAAATTAAAAGGCATTTTGTTTAACTTGTAATGTCCCTGGAAGCATAAAATAATTTAAAAAGTTTCTACACTTTGAAATTTAGCGTGAAAATTGACTTTATGACTTCAATGTTTTGTTTGTTATCCTAAAAAAGCTGAAAAAGTGGTGTAAATTATGATAGTGTATTATAGATTGGTCAAATGATTTTATTCAAAAGTGACCACACAACGCGTTACGCAGGCGACTTCGACGAGGCCCTACGTCACTTGCACATCGTCATGGAACTCAACGCCAATGACGTCACGGCGGTGGCGCGGGCCGGCCTGATTAACGCCAAGATGAACCGGTACCCGGTCGCGTGCGCCCTGTTGCGTTCCCTGTGCCCAGTGGACCGGAGCGGCCTCGTCTACGTGCTGAAGGCTCTCGACTCCGGAAGGCGAAAGAGGCTTAGTGAGGTTAGGAGTTTTGTTTTGTCGTCGCCCGTGAAACAACCTGTGGACATGGGCGCCCACGGGCGGGGGGGAAAGGGGGGCACCCCTCTGGAATTCTACTGATATAAAATCGTATGTACATTTTAATAGCATAATACTGAAGTTAAATTAAGTGAAAATATTACTATTGCCCGCTTCCCCCCCCCCCCCCTGGAAAATTTTCTGCGGGCGCCTCTGCCAGTGGTATCTGGTAAGTGAGCCATTCCTTAATTTTGCAACTCGTATTTTACGTGTAGCCGACTTTAACATAGTAACGAATCAAACCGTATAAATTGTCGCCAATTGTCCTGAAACAATACTAATGTTGGGAGAATTGAGAGCCCCAAGCATTAGTTATTTTGCATTGGAATCAAAACAAAGGGGTATAACAATAATTATTATTAAATAATGTCATTAGTTAGGTACAGTTTGCCTATATTGTCGGCTTCAGTCCTATATTTGTCGGCTTCAGTAAAATTCGGGTACACAGACATCTAATTCTAAGCTTTGTCCTGCATGGATTTGCTGTTGCGAATGCGTGTACAAGATAAGCCAATTTGAATTTGAAATATTTCACAAAGTCATGTTACGTCTCCAAATAAGAAAAACACTATATAGCTTTATATAACAACTTCTATACGTTACCATAAGCACTTCGTTGTTATTTTCCGACAGGAATCGTTGAATTACGCTGAGGAATTCTCACGCCAGGGAAAGTTCGTGGAAGCCCGAGACTCTTACTCCCTCAGTATTCTGTCGTACCCGGCGTTCAAGGTCGACAAGCTTCGCGCAAGGTCACGGTGTAACGTAAAGATAGGCGATACCGGGTAAGTTCGAAGAAATGCTATTCCAAAGCGCTGGCTTAAATTGAAATGGTTTTGGAAATTAGGCCTGTACTAGAAGTTTTAATATATATTTGTTAAACTGAAAGATCTTTATTTTTACTATTCGAAAAAATGAGAATTATGCAATCGAAAATCAAAGTATACGGTATATTAACTGCTTCGTTTTCGAATTTTGTAGGCAAGTTAATTATTTTACTTAGCATTGATTTATATCCTTACGATTTGTGATGAAATATGTAAAAAAGAACATGTGGTTTAGATGGTTTATAAATGCATAGGCCTACTTTAGGTAGCACTCCAATGTTATAAAAGCGCAGGTGTATGTGTTGCTATACTATCGTTTTATCGTTGGTTTTAAAATGATAACAGTAAAACCGTAAGGATAATGCTCATTTTGTCCTTAGTCGTGCAATCAATGACATATCTGAGGTCATCAAAGAGAATTTGAAGAAACCAATTGTGTCCGACTATTGTACACGTGCCGGGATTTACCTAATTGAAGGCAAAGAATTTCAAGCCTGCAGGGATTATATTAAAGCCATCGAAACAGAAAAGTATTATACACAATATATTTGCTTTACAACTGCATAACTTTTGTATAGGAGTTTTTGACGATTTTAACTTACTATACCACCAAACAGTATTGTCAGTTTAAATTAAAACAGATATTAAAGTTACCCTTTTGTAGATACCCGCTATTACTTCGTTCAATATTCTACAAAACAAGACTAATAAAATTGCAATCAAATATAAAGTCTAAATAGTTTTTTTTCAATGACGACTTTTGCAAACAGTGATAATTAGAGCGATTATTTTTTTACTTTAATTTTTAATGTTTCAGTTTGGTCATGTAGTTGAGGGCCGCGTGATAGCAGTTCAATTATATTCACTTTACTGTATTTTAAAAATGGTGTCGCTAAGAGTTTTTTTTACTTTTTCTCATTGTTGCATCATAAGGCCACCGTTCTATACACTCTTCAAAAACTATATTTATTAAATCTTTCAAGTCAAAAGACGATATGTATAATATGGCTTGTTGCGCCGTCTGACTTATAAGCGCTACAAAGGTACATTTTTATTATATTAGACTAAATATTTTTCGCACTACACGGAAGAAGTGTTTTATGACGTAACTCTGTGACGTCATTCGTTTTACGTAGCGGGCCATAAATAGCTATTGAAAGAGAATTTTGGGCCGCGACAAAGAAGTTTGCCGACCACTGGTCTATCGTCTAATCTCGGAAAGCTAAAACTTTCTATTCTGACTTGCATAAGCTGAAGTATTCGAATGCTATGCCTGTTCAGGGTACACCACAAAGTATTTTATCGTTAAACTTATCGCAATGTTTTTTCCCTGAAAAGAAAATGGTTTAAAAACGTTTAAAAAGCTCTACGTTTTCATTCCACTACCCGAAAACGTGGTATTTTTTTTGTATAGGAACCAAGCGATTACACTGATCCACGTAAAGCCGGGCCGCTCGAGCTTGTGCAAGATCTTCTTCCGACAAGCGATGGAGGCCTTCAACAAGCACAACTTCCAAGAGTGTCATGATCTTTGCGACGTCGCGCTGCTGGTCGACGACGGCGACATCGGGATGCGAAAGCTGCGCGCGCGCGCTAAACGCGAGATCAGCAAGTGCGTCATCCAGTGACGTGTGCGTCGCGTCACGCCGTGTTCGAGAAGATTCTACCGTCGAAATGGGCAGTATTGGATTGCAGCGCGAACAAGGATTACGCCCCGACCATAAGTGGCTGCGTGATGAAGCGACCGATGGTGTTTGAGTAATGAAACGTAGAATACAGAACAAACACATTTCCCGAAAGTTAGCCTATTTCTGAGTGCACATTTTGAACAGCAAAAACGTTATCAAGTCATACCGTAACAAAACTCAAAAGTGGCCAGGTGCATTTTTATGGTTTGCCAAACCAATGTGAATAAGGCTATAATTCATCTTTTTGAAATTAGATTGATGCCCCTATGAATTTATACCATCCGTGAATATTGTTTTCCTTGTTGTAGGACGTAGCTCAACATGTTTTATATTTGTTTGACCTGTAAGCATGTTAGTTTTAAGTCTACGTCGGGAAAAATGTTAAACATTAAATAACAAAAAACAGTGTGTGAATGAGTGGTATAGAACAGTCGCTGTTTTTGTTTACGTTTGTAATCGTATACATTGCTTACTTGTAGCTTGACAAATGTTTTCAAGGTTGTGAACCAAAACCACAAGTGCTATGATTTGTTTACAATATGCATTACCGTCATTTATAGTACGGCAACATCGATTATTATGCGCAAAAGTGCAAAACGACATTTAATATTGTATAGAGTTGTTGGAATATTAGTAAGCATTTTTTTTATTCGTGAACAGTATTATGTCTTTTTTCTCTGAATTTTGTCGGACATAAAATATACATAACAATTGCATCCGGCGTTAAAATTATTTTGCACAATATTTTGTCTGTAGCATATAGCCTACCAATGATAAATATAGGATATGTGCTTATACTAAGTATTCAAAGGACGGACGCAATAATATTGTGCAAACTATAATAAAAGGTTTCAAGAATACAACCCAACCAAGCCCTTTAAGAAATGTTATATAATATTAAAACATGCTTGCTGATTTGCGAGGTTTTAATAAAAACTGTGGCTTTACTAAATTGTGGTCAGCGAAAAGCAAAATTCAAACTGTTAATGATTCTTGTTACTCGTGCCTAGTTTTGTTCATTGGGAATGCCGAAAATTCTGTGCCTCTCCCCGACAACCCATTGCTATTGAAATCTGTTTCACGTAGCCATTACAAAATTATTGCATCATCAAATGTAAGTTACACGCTGTTGTGACATCACTGTTGCGTTGCTATTACATCAGCTTATAGCCCAGTAAAAGGCGGAAGGTTTTTAAAGGGCACTGACTAATATATAAGGAACATGGAGATTTTGCTATTTTAGTTTGCAAAGTCGTTTTTATGAATCAGCTTCAGTAGTTGAAAAAAACATACGAAGATAATGTCGTGTAAACTTTCTTGAAGCTCTTGGTTGCGCTATCTTATTCATGATTAGACGCTTGCCCAGGTTTAGGTTATTTACTTAAAAAAATTCTACGCAGCCTTTTGCAATAAGCGTGATATTTTACGTAGGCTACTATGTCGCGAATTTGCATGGTTAACAATGTAAAGTCAAGTGTTAAATAACTTGAGTTGAAATATTTTTTCATTGTACGTAGAACAATTTGCTGGCTACATGTTGCGTTTTTGTAATCTTTTTTATTGAGATATTGCTCTTACACAGACGAGTTTACCCATTTCAAAAGGTAAACGTTTATTTTATCAGTGTGACTTGACTTAAAGATGACTTGCTCTAATAATGACTTGATTTTTTGCAAAAGATTGATTTGGACTGAAGTTATTTTTTAAATAACTTGACTGGTAGTTAAGTCTTTTCAAAATGACTGTAGGTAGAGTAAAAAGACACTAACGCAAACGGCCTCCAACGTAAGAAGTTCTGTGACTTATAGGCTACATCTTTCGGAATCACTAACAAAGTTAAACCCCAGTAATAGTTGGAGTGGCATGACATTAAAACAAGTAAGTAGTCCGGGTGCCAACCGGCGTCCGAAGTAATCGTGCTCAGAACCAATCTCAGTAAATCTTACCACCATATGAGCTAATGCAGTCTGGCGATGCAGCCAAATCAAACCGCGAAACAGGGCCCGAGAAACACTACGTTAACCCGTGATCCTGTAGTGCTCCGCCTGCCTCTTTTATACAAAGTCATCATTTTCTATCCGGGAGAAATTTGTAGAAAATGAAGTATCGTGACGCCTCTCGCTCGAGATGAAGCAATGTGCGCAAGAGAGTTGCTCTGTCTTTCTCTTGCAGAGCAGCGCGAAAAGGATGACAGCCGGCGCCTGGCTTACAAGCTAAGCTAATTGCGCGTAGAAATATTATTGGAGTTGATATTTGGAAACATTCATTTATATTAGATGCCCGATACCTTCCCACTTCGCCACAGGCCACAATTACTTATTGTTTGGCGTTTAATGTATGGAAATGCTGATGAGAGTGCCGGCGCAAATGTGTTCGCCAAACAGCACCAGACTTAACCGCCGTAGTTCAACAGGACTCAAAACCAAAACGTGCACATTGTGCGCACAATGTGCACTTGCGATATGTGCACGGTTCGGTGCACATTCCAAGGTGCACATTGTGCGCACAATGTGCACTTGCGATATGTGACGAATAAGTGCACATTGTGCACTATTGCTCAATGTGCAACTTACAATGTATTAGTGAACGTTATACAGAAAAATAAATAACTTCATATTAAACAATTTTTCCGATGATGTTTTTGTATGGAAAAGATCAAGTAATACATGTTATTTTTCGTGCCATTCTTTTTATTATGATATATTTTCTATTTGAGTTCGGATTTCCGATTATATGGAGTGGATTTATTATGCATGTTATTTTTCGATCGATTCTTTTTATAATTCTTTTTTTTTTAATTGAGTCCCAATTGTATGGATTTTCGATTATATGGGTTAAATTTACCAAACAAATCAGTTAACAACTGGGTGTAACTAAACCTGCAAATTTAGCCTTAAAACCCGTAAAAGTATTTTTAAACGTTCATAATTTTTAACTACTCTGCTTATGTGGGCATGGTTATGACGTCATTGGGTATCGGATTGTGATACTTTTTCTTCACGATATTGGTTATCGGAAAAAATGTCACGTTTTGGGCACCCCTAACCAATTGCATGTTAATAGGACATTTTAAACGTAAGGCAACACTTCTTGTATTTAAAGATCTATGTTTGACCATTTTTAATCTAATTCAACTGCACTATTGGATTTTAATTTTGTTAACTTAGAAAAAAATTGGTTAGAATTAGTTGAACATTGAATAGCGATACGTCTGCTTAGGTTGTTTGTGTTTGTTTTTAAATGATCAATGAATTCTAAAAATAACTTTCGTAATTAGCGGCTCTATCGACCTCGTAATTAGCGGCTCTATCGAATTTAAAAAACTTCAACACAAAAGTTTATTTTATAAAACCAGAAAATTGAAGGCGTCACGGCACACCTTTAGCACAAAAGCAATTAGGGAACAAAACAATACTCACTTCAGGGCGAAATACCAATCGTAAGATAAAAAGTTGGAAATGGTTGAATAGAAAAATTTTAAACGGAAAACTGCAGCAGCAATATTTGCGAAATACTTTAAGCAAGATTATAAACGAAATACTATCGATAGGTAGGTAATATGAAAATGCGACAGAAACGAATTAAATATAACCTCAAATGACAAAGGAAAATAAAATTATAGTAAAAATAAATAAAAAATGAATAAAAAAGGAAAGGCTATCGAAATAAAAAAATTAAAAATCAATACACTAAAGGAAAGTTAAAGACGAACGTAGAAAAATGCTACAGAAACATAAAAAATATATAATGTTAGATTACAGAGAAAAAAATAATTACTGAAAATAAAAAGTAAAGGTAAGGCCTACATTTATGCAACATCCAAAAAGGTAAAGAATGCTGAACTGTTACCGAATCAGAACCGGAACTGAACGGAATAATTTGAAAGAACATAAACCTTAACCGAACCCCAACCTGTAAACAAAAGCGGTTCACTCCAGCATGACGTCACAATTTGTATTTTACAGAGTTAAGTTAACGCCATGTTCGTAATTTTATGACAAAAATATGAATATTGATTAAATAAAACGTTGATTTTTCATTTTTTCTATATATTATCAATGAGTTGCTGTTTTTTTAATACGTCACGTAACTTAGCTTAAATGACTTTACAATTCAAAAATTATTCTTGCCTCTAACCAACGAAATTGCAAACCGTGCTCAAAATGCGTCCGATTCTCTCGGTATCCACCCGACGAATGACGATGCAACACAACGCCATCCAAAACGCAACCGCACACAAAGGTGTCACGCAACTCTAGAAAAACTGAGACTTCGAAATTCACACAAAGTCCTATCCCTGAGGGAAAACCAAGTCGGTGGGTAGCTGACCCGAACGGCGATTCCCGCCGACAAACGCATTAGTCCGGTACAAAGGGTCTACAATAATTAAATTTATGACAATCTGTATATCTTCTGGTAAGTAAGAAAAGTACAAATCCTACATCTGCCTGTCTGTCTGTTTTTATTTTTTTAAGTTCGATAATAATAATCGGCTGCTGGACAAATAGCGCCTTACCGTCACACGCGTTGGAAAAAGTGATCACGGAAAAAAGAGTGTGCAACTTTTTAGCCACCTTTGCCGCACCGGCACATTAAAAGCACATCAAATTCAAGTGAGGTGCACATTAGATGCAGATTTAATGTACATTTGGCGCAAATATCGCAAGTGCACAATGTGCACCTTCAAATGTGCACTGAACCGTGCAAATATCGCAAGTGCACATTGTGCGCACAATGTGCACCTTCGAATGCGGTGCACATATAACAAGTGCACATTGTGCGCACAATGTGCACATTTTGGTTCGTGCACATATGACAAGTGCACATTGTGCGCACAATGTGCACCTTCGAATGCGGTGCACATATAGCAAGTGCACATTGTGCGCACAATGTGCACATTTTGGTTTTGAGCCCGTCTCCCGTAGTTGGGATTCAAATTTATAAAAACAAACAATGTGTGTTTGCTAGGTTACTATTCTGAATTGCCATGTGTATGTGATTGTCACTATGACTAAACCTACGACAAGGCCAGTCTACATTCTGTGGAGACACCCCCGAGTTTTTTCTGATGCAATTTGTGTACACACCCAAATTAGAACATTGCATACCTTAATTGAGTTGTGGTAGGATTCAAACTCAGTTGTGCTTCAATCGTTGATTGCATATCTCTACCACGGAAAATTAGGCGCTTCACACCCGCGATCTAAGCGAATTTGTCATGAAATACAGACTGGTGAAAGGGTCGTTTGCTCGCTTGCAGAAAACACACATTTATGATTGTTACTTAAAATTTAAATTCTGTTACACATTTGTTACAGGGAATTCTCTGCTTAACTATCCCTTTTTGAGTGCAGCACTCATTACTATGACACTTGCATTGGCGTTACATGCAAAATACAGTAGGCTTTATAGGGTAACACTAATTTACGGAATGATGAATGGTCGGAACGCTCACAGTATTATTATTAAATGTATTAACACTTGACCCACCTTCACGCAAACGCTAACCCCCACCCTAACCCAAATATTGTGCGTTGGTTTAATAATTGTTTTAACGGGGTAACACTTAAATTAATGAGCGTTTCGACCATTCATTATTCCGTAAATTAGTATTACCCGGCTATATATTAAAAAAAAAGTAAATAAAAGATTTGTTTTTAAAATAAATAAAATATTGTTGTTGGTTGTTACTAACCAGAATTGGAAAAACGTGCTAGTCTAGTGCAAAATCAGCCCATGAGTTAAGAATTGAAAACAATTTAGTAAAGCATTTTCAAATAAACCCAACAAAGTGCTGTGTTCATATAATGCTGAACTTGAATTAACAAGGAAAGGGCAATGGATTTATTGAAGTATTTTTTAAATGTGTTATAATATGTCTGTTGTAAAATGCAGTTTGCAAATTCTGTCTCTTTGGTGATTAATGCAATAAATGGTGTGGATAGTGGTCATGTTGTGAGTGTGTGTGTGTGTGCTTATGCTTATGTGATGCCTTGCATAATGTTGTTAATTTATCATTTATGTGAGTGGCTTTTCCTGTTTTAGAAAGAAAGCCTTCCGAGAAAGGATTTAAGAACTTGTTCTAAAACTGTGTATGGATAAGCAGTAGTACAAAGATTAACATATAGTTAGCCTACATCTAAGTTATAATAATTAATCGTTAAAAGTATAATGCTTTTACAGTGGTATGTTTGCAAGACAAAACATTTTCTTGCAGTTCGTCATTTTAATTTGATATAAAAAACATTTTAAGTATAAAATATATATACATATATATATCATGCTTTGGTAGCATTCATTGATTTTATATGTAAGTAAAATGTTGTTAAAAAACTTAATTTATATGTGTACTAATCCTTATCTTATTTGTAGTATACCTCAATTTTGTCTTACGATGGCTCATAGTAAGAAACCATGGTTGCAACCAACTCTTTTGCTCTGTACTTATGGGTTTTTCACCTACGTGAAGCCATCTGAACCATTTATTACACCATACCTAATGGTAGGATGTTTATCAATTTTTTTTTAATAACAGCAGTTTTGTTAGATGCTGAATAAATGTACTTAATCTATCTAACTTTGTTTTGGGGTTCTATACCATCAATATTTATGTTTACTTTGATGCCGAGCAAAATGGAAGGATGTTTTTTGCTTTGGTTATCAATGGCATATTGGATACATTCTTATATACAAACCTTGAATACATTATATAGCAATCCAATTAATAACTTTTTTTAAATTTGACTGTAGGGCCCAAGAAAAAACTTCACAGCAGAAGAAGTGGTGAATGCAATTTATCCTGTATGGGTCTACTCTTACCTTGCATTACTTTTACCTGTTTTCCTACTCACTGATTATTTCAAGCATAAACCAGTCATTGTTCTACAAAGTTTGGGGTAAATTCTGAATATTTTTTATATTCCTTTGGCCCCAATATGAATATTGTACCAAATTTACCTTTTTAACTGTTTTTGTTATTCCGTTAGAGTTTAGAATTTTAATTACTCCTTTGTATAATAAATGAATCTATTAAATTCTAATTGTTTTACCAGGTACATTGCTTGCTGGATTCTGCTTGTATTTGCCCAGGGTGTTCCTTTGATGCAACTTATGCAATTTTTTTATGGAATAGCTACTGCGGGAGAAATAGGCTATTACTCATATATTTACAGGTAAATTCAAAATATTCTTTTAGTTTGAAAAGCAGTCTGTAAGATATTTTATTAGCACTTAATGCATAACAATATAAATGATTAGAATGTCTCATACCTAACAGCTGAGTAGAACATCAATGGATTTTTTATAGACTTTTAAAAAATCTAACCATCTATGTTATCAAAATTCAATCATCTACAAGAAATAAATTGTTCACGATTATTTGTTTACAGCATCGTGGAACCAGAAAAATACCAACAAGTGACATCATATGTCCGTGCAACTGCATTGTTTGGGCTGTTCTTTGGTTCACTTGTTGCCCAGCTATTGGTTTCACTGCTACACATTGACTACATTTATTTAAATGTGATATCACTAGTAAATGTTACAATTGGTTTTGGAATTGCCCTGTTTTTGCCAATGCCTGAAAGATCCCTGTTATTCTCTGCAAGCAATACAGAAGAAGAACCGGCTGCAGAAAAGGTGTTGGAGCAAACTGATGAAGATTCCTTGGAAGTGCTTGAGGATTCCCCAACACAGATAGTTGCTCAAAGTCAAACAGTAAGAATTATATAGCTATGCTGTTTGTAGATACTTTTTTTGCGATCCATTTCAATCAATTTGTTAAATCAAACTTAATTATATATTTAAAAAAAATGTTTTACGATAAGACTTTTAAAACGTAACCTATTAAAAAGTGGACTTAAAAAAAAATTTCATTTGTTGTGTAATGTGTATACTAATCAAAGAAATTTTTTTTGCCTATTGTTATAATGCGTTTTATCATTATCATTAACTAATCACAACTTGTTAACCTTTTATAACAGAAATATAAAGGTGAAATATATAAAGTTTTGTTGTTTTAGGTATGGCATGAAATTCAAAGCCTTTGGAAGGACACTAAAATTTGCTATACCAATGTAGTACTTCTGCGTTGGTCAGCATGGTGGGCTTTATCGACTTGTGGGTGGCTGTTGGTTGTCAATTACATTCAAAATTTGTGGGAGACAATTCAATCCAGTTCAGAGGGTGAAGTGTACAATGGTGCTGTCGAGTGCATTGCCACAGTGTTGGGTAAGACAAATTGCTTTTAGGTCTAGTGCTAGTTTGGTATACAGGATAAACTGAAATTCAGTTTGTTAAAAAAGTATGCAACACTACAGAACTGAATCCAAATGATGCTTTTTGTTTACAAATGGGCATGGTAAAGACTGCTAAAATTAGGTTTAGGGGCTAAAAAACACTAAATAACACAATTTAAACATTCAAAACACATTGTTATTCAAGCCTTCAAGTATACCATGTTGGCCCAAAGTCCCAAACCCATCATGTGGCTCTGACACCTTTATCTGTGGCCAACAGAGCACAACATTTGGACTGAGTTTGCAAAATATCGCGTTTATTGCAGCGGTTTGAACACTAAGCTAATTTACTTTTCCAAACGGGATCAAAATTTGATAAAATTAACAGTTTTAACAGTTTTAAATTTTAATCATCTGTAAAAATATTTCTTACCCATTAAAACCTTAATCAGTCACTTTGATATCAAAATCAACATTAAAGTTTATTTTCTATGATGGCACCTCTTGATTTTTTTATCAAATCAAGGTGCCAACTCTATAGTATGCAATTCCTAACATACAAACACTAATTTATTGGCAAACATAAGCAATTATGCATTTAATCCAAATACAGCACAAATTATTTTCATACTACCAATTGCTCTGTCCAAAAAAAATAACTTCAAGGCCAACACCACTCAAATTTCCAAATAACCGTCCTTGAAAAAAATCTCATGTAACTTTTTTTGAATTTCAATGTAGTATATTTTTATAAAAGGTAGTTGTATTTTTTTCAAGCTTTATATAGCCAGTGTGTTAATCAAAAATAATTCAGTAAACCCCTTTTTTATTTTTTTACTATATCTTTACATTTCTGATACTTCTTGTTTTTATTTTGATTCATGTCACACAGGTGCACTTGGTGCTATCTCAGTGGGCTACATCAAGATAAATTGGGCCAACTGGGGTGAGCTGGCTCTTGGATTGTGCTCTGTTATAAAATGTGGACTTCTCATGCTAATGTACTGGACGAAGAACATTTGGCTGTGTTATTTTGCCTACATTTTCTTCATATTCTTGTACAACTTTGTGATAACGATTGCACAGTAAGAAAAAAACAAAATGATTTACTTTTGTTTTTAAACTATTCTGTAACTAGAGATAGACGTATTCATCATTTTCCATATAATATCTGTGTTCAATTAATTAAAATTATTACCATATTCCATATCTCTCTCCCTCTCTATATATAGAGAGAGAGAGAGGGAGAGAGACAGAGAGAGAGAGAAGAAACTAATATTTTATTAGAATAATCCACCTATTTTTTCAACATACTATTTCCTGGTCAATAGTATTGCAATAAACATTTTTATGCCAAATAGAGGTTCACCATTCTATTACAATTGGTGTTTAACTATTTTTATTTGTAAAATTTTTCTTCAGATTCCGTCTTGCCGTGGGTCTAACAACAAGACGATTTGCTCTTGTCTTTGGTGCCAACACATTTGCAGCCTTGGCAATAAACACTGTGTTGACTATAATTCTTGTTGACCGGGTGGGCTTTGGATTGGATGTTAATTCACAATTTATTGTTTACAGGTAAAATTTTCACATAAAAAATATTATTGATCTTTTAGCATTTTTTATTATAAATAATTTATACAAATTGTGTGGTTTCAATTTTCGTTAGGTTATATTTAAACTTTATTTGGTGCTACAAATGCGAACATAGACAATGTATTGCTTTTGCAGTGGATATTTCGGATTAATTGCTATTGTGTTTTTGGCACATGGAATTTTTCACTTGATTACATCCACTAGAAAGCTTTCCAAGCAATTTATTACTACTGATGATCCAAAAATGAAAATAAAAACCACATCATTCTAAACATTTATACACAAATATTAAGTACTATATTATATTGACCTGACTTTTTACCTGCAAAGCAATCCAGTCTCTTGATGTTTGAAAATTTACTTTGTAAATTGCAGTTTTATATCCAAGGTTGTTTAGATGTCAAACTTTGTCAAATATTTATGTATAATTGAACTACAATTAATTAATTATGACAAATATTTAATCAAGGATTAAAATAATAATAATAAGAGCCATTAGTACGAACAGTAAAAAAAAAGCACTAACCAGTAATAAACATTACTGTGATAAGTTCCTGTTTGGTCTATGTTTCTAAACTGTGTTCCAGCTTTTATCAAAAAATCATTTTGATCACTATAGGTTTAAGTTGTTGTTACAGTTCCTTAAATTAAACAATGTTTTAGTATCTGCTATCAATATTTATTAATTTGTGTTTTTTATGTCCAAGTATCGTTTTTTCCTGTGTTTTTTTTTAATTCACAAAATATGTATTACCTATTATATTTTAAATTAAAACGCCCAAAACAAGAACATTTTGTTTTGGGTGTTGACTAGCACCATGTTTTACAAAATTGAACAAAATTCTGCTTGACATCCTTGCCAATGATTTTGTTTATTGATTTAAAAAATTGTTTTTTTTTATCGTACACAACAACCCAAAGCCAATACAGTTGCCTTATTTATTTATATTTGTCTATTTATCTACTGATACATATTTTTGTATGATTTTGTAACATTATAACTTGGTGTTGTATTTCACTGTAATAATGTTTATTTGAACTAAAAATGTCATTAAAAAAGTTGCATGACAACAAATAAAAGAACACTTATTAACAAAAATTGTGCTGCTCTTATATAGTTAATATTGTGATTTTAGAATTTGCAGACATTCACTGCACAGAATTTCGAGAAACAAAGTTAACAAAGGTTCTAATAGAAAAAAACTAAACTCTACATCGTTGGCAAGCTTTCTTGCCTTAAATCACCTAGTGCTAATAATTACTAATTTACCCTGCTGATTAATATTTAGGTATAAGTAAATTATTGTTGATATATTCCAAAATTAGATATTTAAACATTTTAAATATGCTAGCTTCATTTGAATGGGGTTTGCAATTCTATATATTCTTAACTTCAATCTTAAACCTGTTATGCCTAAGACACAGCAACTCTGTTCAAAAATTGTGCCCCTATAAATCTAGATATGTAAGGTATTTATTGTTCATCAATTTTTTTTAACTGAGATTCCATACTGCTGTATTTACAAATATTAAACTCGTATGCAAAAATGCAAGTTTTTAATAACATTTGATGTCGCCTCTTTGCTGCTTGAGCCATTTTTTTTCTCTGTTTGAAATAATCATAAAGATTTGGTAAAAAGATTTTGGTAATATAAAATGAAAAAATATTTCAGTAGTTTTTTTGTATTAGTAGTTGTTTCTGTTTGTCACTAACATAAATTTAAGTTTTTTGTGCGATTCTATTTATTTGCACTAAAGGGTATGTTGTTTATCCTGTGCAAACATATTTTAGGTGAGCACTAAATAAACTTAACTAATTCACTGTTGAGTAACAATGATATAGTAAAGAAATCAGGAAAATGGGAAAGGATACAGATAATTCATGGAAGATAGCCACTGCCCTTCTGTGTTTGTGTGGTATTTTTAACTATATGAAGCTTTCGGAGCCTTTTTTAACTCCATATCTTATGGTATATAAAATATTGTTGCGTGTTAAATTTATTTTTGTTTATTATAAAACAATAGTTTAAAAAATTGGTTCTTAATATTTTGTTTTTTAATCTTTTAAAATGATTAATCATCTTAGTTTCCTGTGAATAGTAGAGGATCAAAATCAAATTTTTAACAAACCAAATTTACAAAATCCTGATCAAATATATACTCTAAAATTGAATTTATCACTCATATAACCTAATCACTGTGCATAGGCTGTTTAATATCATTTAGAACTCGGTGGTAGGGATGCTAACATAATTTAACAGTCATATAAGATAAAATGTGTTACAGAGCCCCCATGAAATGTTTCCCTGGGCCCCAGTTTGAGAAGCACAGCAATGTTCTATTGGTTTTTATAGCAATATCTGTCTAAACAACATCGAGCCAAAGTATATTATTTGAATTTGTGTTTTAAACAGTACAGCATTGTTTTTGCATTTCAAGGGCCCTCACCATAATCTTACGGAAACAGAAGTTGTAAATTCAGTATTTCCAGTTTGGACTTATTCATACATGGCAGCACTTGTGCCTGTGTTCATCCTTACTGACTATGTTAAATACAAACCTGTTATTCTTGTGCAAGGAATTGGGTGAGTTTTTATGACATTTTAACATTATAATAACTGACCAAATAATTTTGATAAAACTATTTTTTATCCTATACTACAGATACATATCCTGTTATTTGCTTTTGTGCTTTGCATCTGGTGTGTCAATGATGCAGTTAATGCAATGTTTCTATGGAGTTGCAACTGCTGCAGAAATTGGCTACTATTCTTACATCTACAAGTATTATTGAAAATAGTATTTTTATATACTTTTTTGTTAAATGTCTTTAAGCCAGCATTTTAATTAACTTAAAATGTTTAATTGTTGATATGGTTAAACTGAGTATTTTTATTTACATTTTGTTTTATTACAACAAATTGAATCACATACTCAAACAACAATATATATATTTCGATTCAGTGTCGTTCATGAAAATCATTACCAGAAAGTGACATCATATGTGCGGGGTTCAACTCTGATAGGGATGTTGTTTAGCTCTGTGCTTTCCCAGCTACTTGTTTCAAATGCAAAAGTGGAATTATTTTACTTAAATATAATTACCTTGGTGAATGTATCAATTGCTTTTGTTATATCTTGTTTTCTTCCGATGCCCAAACAAACATTTATTTTCTATGCTGAAGATGATGAGATCAAAAGCAATCAAAACAAATTTGCAGAGAGCATGCACGAACTTGAATCACTTCAATCCTTTCAAAAGAATGAAGTAAATTAATATGATATTGTTATTTTAACACAAAATTTAGGTTTCAAGTTATTTTATAAATAAGTTTGATTTTTAGGTTAACAAAAGTGTGTTAAATGTGAAATCATGTTAACCTTGTTTCTATTTGGGTAAAATTGCTTATAATAATAATTAAATTTCAGAAAATAAATAAGAGTACATCAAAATGGAGAGAGGTAGCCCATAGTATTTTTAAAGACCTGAAAGTGTGCTACACAAACCCAGTTCTACTGAGATGGTCAATTTGGTGGGCTGTTTCTACATCTGGTTGGATTCTCGTTGTTAGTTATGTACAAAACCTATGGGAAACTATTCGCCCAAGCAGTGATAAGGAAATATATAATGGTGCTGTGGAATCGATTGCAACTGTTCTTGGTAAATATGTGATAAGTTGTTTATTTAACTATTTAGTTGACACCTTTCACTTACATGCATTACATTGTATAAAAGTCTGTGCGATTATATTAATAAATAACTTTAAATTTAGATAAATGTTTATAAATTTATATAATGTTTGTTATTATACATTCAATTTTATGTGTCATTTTCGCTTTGGTTTATTTTAGGGGCGTCAGGAGCCATTTTGGTGGGATATATTAAAATTTCTTGGTCCAAATGGGGAGAGCTCTTTTTAGGCATTGGTTCCCTTTTAAAATTTGGCTTTCTTATGTTGATGTACATGGCTGAAAACATCTGGATTTGTTATGTTGGTTACATATGTTTTATTGCTCTGTACAACATGATTATCACAGTCACTCAGTAAGCATTTTATTTATTTATGTGTTGTTTTATCAGAGAATTATTTAACCATTGTTTAATAAGTTTAGCATATATACATCTAATTAAAGTTTAGTAATTTGCAAAGAACTTACCTTTATATGATGTCAAATTAAAACTTGATTTACATATTTCTCATATTAAATGTATTTCCAGATATCAACTTTCTGTTGGTTTAACAAATCAACGTTTTGCTTTGGTGTTAGGGCTTAACACATTTGCTGCAGTGGTTTTAAATACATTTCTAACTGTTATATTAATTGACGATGCTGTTATGGGACTTGATGTTACCACACAATTCCTAATATACAGGTATTATAAACATGCCTTAGTTTTGTATTACATGTATTACTCAGTTTATTAATATATATTTTTTTTATTTCAGTATATATTTTGGAATTATAGCAATTGTTTTTTTATGTCATGCCTGCTATGCAATTTTTACAAACAAGGGTCAAAGTAATAACAAACCTTCTGTTTCTACAGTAGAGAAAAATGAGCAAGCTTCTTTAAATATTTGATGAACATTTTGTGCTACTGTGTTGTTTACTTTGTATTTTGCAATAACTTGTTACTTTTAGCAACAATAAAACTAAATTGAAGTTATATAATTCTAGGTTATACATTTGTATTTTTCTTAAATAGGAACATGGTATAGGTTAAAACAGCATATACAAAGTTTCAAGTGGCAATACCAGTTTAATAAACTGGTACCAACAAGGCTCATAGCTATGGTTGGATGCATTAGGTTAGGTTTCAAAACAAGTTAGAGTCTCAAGTGGCTGTACACAGGTGACCATTTTTAATTGGGTAAGAAAGCCAAGTCAGCCCATTTGAAGCACTTATTTACTAGATTCCATCATTAACTAACAACATTGCATGTGAAAGCTTGTGAGATATTATGGCAGAAACAGACAGAGAGTGGATAAAACCTACAGTTTTACTTTGTATATATGGATTTTTTACTTACGTTAAACCCTCAGAGCCATTTATCACACCGTTTTTGCAGGTAAGCTTTAAACAGAAATATACAATTATATTGTTATTTGTCATTATTAGTTATTGTAATTTGATTGCAATTTAATTGTTTCTTTTTATTTCGAGGGCCCAGTAAAAAACTTCACAGAGGAGGAAGTGGTGAATGCTATTTATCCTGTTTGGACCTATTCCTTTCTTGCCCTTTTACTGCCTGTGTTTTTGTTAACCGACTATGTCAAGTATAAACCGATGATAGTTGTTCAGAGTGTTGGGTCAGTATATATTTTTTTTTTTGATAGTGTCGGTGAACCTAATGTGTAAAATAGAACTATAAACAGTCAAAGATTCTAAATATGTTAAAATATATGTAGTAAACAATGTTGCAATGGTATACATCATTTATTTAAGCAAAAACTTTTAGTGATATGAACACACTGCAATTCATTGAAACTTGATGTTTGCTTCTTTCATAAAAAACGATGTATAATCTTTTTTACGATACATTTTATTTACTTGTATCACAGATATATTAGCTGCTGGTTGCTTCTGGTGTTTGCACAAGGTGTTCCTTATATGCAGTTGATGCAATTTTGTTATGGAATTGCTACATCGCTGGAAGTAGCTTACTATTCATACATTTACAGGTTCAGAAAGCAAATTAATATTTTTTTATCATAAAAGACTAATCCTTTATTGTTTCATAGTGTTGTCAAACCAGAGCGTTATCAACAAGTGACATCATATGTCCGATCCACAACATTATTTGGACTGTTTATTGGATCTCTCTTAGCACAGCTTCTGGTGTCGCTTGCAAACCTTGAATATATTTATCTCAATGTGATATCACTAGCTAATGTCACAATCGGATTTTTCCTCTCATTGGTTTTACCTATGCCAAAAAAAAGTTTATTTTTTTATGCAACAAACGAACAAGATGTTATGGAAGACACTGATTCCAGAGGAGAACCAAGTATTGTAGATGCAACACAGGTAAACTAGAGCTGCTCTTATAACCACTATCATTTTAGTGTGTGCAAAAACACATGGTACAATGCTGCTTAGGGGTTTAACCTAAAAATGTAAAAGTGGCCAGATTTGAAATGTTAAACTTCATCTAACCGAAAAGAGTAGTTAACTTCAGCTTTAGTGCTTGCTAACCAGGCAAATCATAATTTTTTTAATAATACTAGTAGACAACAATTATAAACTTGTCTAATGATTGATACACCTCATTTTGCATTTTAAAAATATCGCAAAATATTGCTTCATAAAGGGTGCATTGTGAACTTCTATTTGCCAAATATTTTGAAACTTAGTGGGCCAGTTCTTGTTAAATGTAGCTTGGCCTCATGTAAACAATTAATTGTGATCATTGTGCCTTAGTTTACCTAACCTTACTCTAGGTATTTTGGTAGTTCAAACAATATTTAAACAACCCAACTTTTTGTTAATTAGGAAAAAGAAACTGTGAGCACCCTTGAGATGCTTAAGATGACTCTATGGAATATTTGGTGGGACATGAAAACATGTTACTTAAATTTATCATTGCTAAGATGGTCTGTGTGGTGGGCACTTTCCACATGTGGGTGGTTGCTTGTGATTAATTATGTTCAAAACTTGTGGGAGACAATTCAGCCCAGTAGTCATGAAGAAATATATAATGGGGCTGTTGAATCTATAGCAACTGTCCTAGGTTGGTTATTCAACATACTTAAATCCTATATTCTACGCTTGAAAACACTAGAATTGAACAATATGTTATCTAAAAAAAAAGAGTTCTTTAAAAGGTTTATGTAGCTTATCTTACCAATAAAAATAAGAAATTAAACCAAACATTTTTTTTTTAACAATAAACATCAACTGAATTTAGATTAAAGTGTGTAATTTTCCCTACAATCATAAAATAAAAATAAACAGTTTTAATACAATCCTTTTCATGTTTATTTTAGGTGCACTCGGTGCTCTTTCTGTAGGCTATATCAAGATAAATTGGGACAATTGGGGGGAAATTGTCCTTGGATTGTGCTCTTTGGTCAAATGTGGGCTTCTAATGCTGATGTATTGGACAGAAAATATATGGTTGTGCTATTCAGCGTACGTTGTCTTCATTTTTCTTTACAACTTTGTGATAACCATAACTCAGTAAGTAAAAGTGGTTGATTTATTTGCCTAAAAATGAGTTTAAATATACAAGATTTATATATGAGAGTTGTATAAAACAATCAAAATCTAGAATGGTGAAGTTTGGCAAAAATAACCATTCAAGAAATGTTGGTACATTAAAGGAGCCCAGAGTCAAATAATAAATTTGAAAATGATATTTGTTTAGTCTGAAATGTCAAAAAACGTTTTCAACAGCTCAACAGATTAAAGTGGGCCTATATTTATAAATATTTTCAAAAAATAAAATGAAACAGCTTTAAGCTCCAAAATTTAAGATTCAAGCTCCAATTACGCTTCACATAGTCTTTGATAAATTTATTTTTAAATATTAAACATTAAACAAAAGTTGTTTTTTCCTTTACCAAAGGTAAAAGCTTACATATTTAGTAACTATTCCATAATTTTATACCTTGACACCACAATGTAGCTAAACTTTGGCAAAATATTTGTCTTTGTTCAATCAGGTGCTTAAAATATCGTTTTTTTTTTGTTACTGACATTATGAACCAATCATTAATGTAGATGTGGAGGTCTTTTAAGCTTTTAACTTTTGAAAAAATGTCACTTTTATATGGGCTTTTAACTTAGGTTTTCAAAAGTGGTGGTTTATGGAATTTATAAACAGTCTCAATATAAAGGTACTTTTTTTGGTGGAAATACACGTCATATGCAAAATAGGGACAACTTTGCAATTTTTTAAATATATGTTTGTGCAAATTTAATCCTTTTGAAAAAAATTAGGTTTCAGATTGCAGCAGGTTTGACAACAAAGCGGTTTGCTCTCGTCTTTGGATTCAACACATTTGCTGCAGTGGCTTTAAACACAGTGCTGACTATCATACTCATTGATCGTGCCGGTTTGGGATTACCGGTCAATACACAATTTATCATTTACAGGTACTGCCATTAGGGTAATATGCCTTTGAAATTAAAAAAAACATAATAAAACCAAAACATCTGAAATTTTAAATTGTTGTATTAAATATTTAGAATGACAGCACAAAGTTACATCATAATGTGACATCGTAAAACAATTAATCCTAAATCTACCTGTTGTTCTCAACAACCCCATAAGCAAATATGTAGATTAATTTCAGGATAATCGCTTGTGGAGAGAAAAAAATTGAGTTTATTTGTTTTCTTATTTAAAAGAAAACGGACTCATGTGGTGCAACTTTACAAGCTGCATTCTAAAATTCACAAGTTAAAATAGCCGCATAAATTGGTAAAAGTTTGTAAAATGTATTAGAGTTTATTTTTGTACAATGACATGAGAAAAATAAAACATAGATGGAGTATGAGGTTTTGCCATACTGTATTTATCTTACCTTTGGCTAAAAAAACTTGAAAATGTAGGGCATGGCTGACAGTTTGTGGACCAATGTCTTAAACATTTCACTAAAAGTATAAAATATTTCAGTAATTGTATAAATAAAGTATGCTTGTCTAATTATTACAAACTTTTGTGTTATTTTAGTGGATATTTTGGTGTCATTTCCATGGTGTTTATGGGGCATTGGATATACTCAAAAGTGTGTGTAACTACAAGCAATCCGGGAACAACTGAAAGAACCATCTAACAATATTATTTTTTTTAATAAGAATGAACATAGTGATTTTAAAATAACTACACAAGTGTTTGTTGACATCATTACCATTGGTGCTGTATGTTTGTTTTGGCTAAATTGATGATGATCTGTAAATATTATGCTAACAGTTATTGTACATTATAACGCTTTTAATAATAAAAACTTGTCATTTGATACACCTCTTTTTGCTTTTTAAAAACATCGCAAAATAATATCTCATAAAGGGTGCATTGTGAACTTTTATATTAAATGTAGCTTGGCCTCCTGTAAAGTGTATTTGTAAAATATAAAATTAAACTTGATGTTTTATCTTGGTGGTTGCTGATGTACCCACGATTAAGGTCGTTACATCCATAAGAAGTATGTAAGCTTTAGCCCAAAATGTACATCATCAGTTTAAATTTATCAAAATTACCGAAACAAATTGAAAAAAAGCCAATCAAAATGCCATTTATTTTCTTAAAAAAAAGCTTACAATGGCGAACATTGGGTGCGTATGGAAGAAGCAATGAATGAAATATTTAGGTAATTTGGCGTTTATAATCAATTAGAAACAACATATATGATGTTTTTTTGCGTAACTATATAGTATTCTGCTTTTCTTAAATAAAGTTGTTTTAGATCTTTTTTACAATCTTGTTGGTTTTGTTCGGATCATATGATATGGAAAAGATCAACAACTAAAAATGTCGGAGAAGGCTTAGATCCCGATATTAACAAAAATAATAATATTATTATTGTTTCATTAACTTATATATGCAATTATTTGCCTATCAAAACCAAACTCGAAAGATCATTTACCCTTAAGATAACCCAACACAAATTGCTATTTTAATATAATTAAAAGAACTTGAATATAATTTTGTGAACAGAACAGCAAATGTAGTTTGTAAGATTGGTGTGATCAAAGAGACTTCAAATCTCTTTGGTGTGATGCATAACAAAATTTTAATTAGGAGAGAATGTTGGTTTCAACGTAGGGAATTTCCCGCACGTAATTTGTAACTATGTACTCGTGCTGTTTTTAATATTGTAGATGATTAAATTAATCTATTCATGCTCATTAAAATATAATATCAAGCAGTGGGCCTTATCAGACAACCTTATGTAATTAGGTTTACCAAATTCACTTGGTTACCCCGCGCTCTGTTTAACAACTCATTACTTAATCGCTCATCGGATGAATTTTGTAAACATTCTCACGTGCGTTATTTGCGTTTTACACTGTTCCATCTTCAAGAATGCGATGTATATATCCCTTGTATGCTTTAAATAAAATAAACGATAGGTAAAAGGCGAGACAAAGTTTAAATACGATTTATCTGTGGTTTTAACCCTCTATATTACCACATGAAACCGCTTATAAAGTTTACAGTTATGGCAGTCTTTGGCGCTGGTCTAGAATCCCACCATATTTCCATTCGGGCGTTCTTAAACAGCTTCGCATCGCTGTACAAGGGTATGGACAATATGACTTATTGCTAAAGCTATATACGTACCTCGAAAAAGTGGACGCTGGTCTAGAATCCTACCACAACGCACATTACTTGTGTAAGGGTGCGGGTTAGCGTTTTGGGTTAGGGTGGGTCAAGTATTATTATTATTAAATAATAAATATCACACCCTAAATGCTAACTCGCACTCCAACCCAAATGTTGTGCGTTGATTTAATAATTGTTTCAACGCTGTGATAGAATTCTAGACCAATGCTAAAAAGTGAACTTTGATATATGGACACATTAAACATCCAAATTTGCACTACTAGTAAACACAACTTCAGCAATTTATATTGTAATTTTGTTGATCCATGTATTCCAGTGCGAACTTCAATAGTCGGTAGAGATTGAAAATAATTTTTAACAAAACTTATTCACTGATTCAATGGTTTTGCAATATCAATAAACATCTGCTGTAGGTTACAAGTTATTCATAGCTCATTGGAAGACATTTGAGAATGAAAACTAAATTTAATTTCTCAATTTTATATTTTTATCAAGATTTATTCCGCTGTTCCATAAACATGATTGTGTTAATGGCATTGCTTTAACTTTGACCGGAGGAGTTATTCCTGAATAGTATGGTATTGACAAAAAAGCAATTCAGAATAAGGACAAAATCACCTCTTATTTGACATACTTCCTTAATAATTTCACTAACTCCCCTAATTATTTTGAATCGAACTCAAATTTTATCCATCAATTACATAGTCCTATCCCAAACAGGATTACACATTTCAAACTAGAGCATCCAAACATCAATAACAATACAAGTAGTGTCAGACTGCTGCCCCCAATTGTCCTATTCCTACTGTTTTAGATAAATTTTGGACTTATTCCAATAGATTTAGGTATTATTCGGACAATTTTCAGTCTTATTCTCTTGTGTATATGTTGTAGGAGCCAGAGCAGTGCACACGTCAGCTTGTATTTTCGAATGACCGAGCGAGTGACCGCTCGGAAAGAGCACGATAGAAAGACGTGTCGCGTGTAGCATGTCGCGTAACACATATAATAAAAGGATACGCTACAAAACCCCCCACCAGTGCGTTAGTCACGTTCGGTAACGAGCAGGCACAGTAATAACACGACCACGTCGAGTTAACCTCGGTCGAATGGGAAAAGAGGGTTGCGGTGGTGTGCATGGAATATCGGGACGTTGCGGTAAACATTGGGTAAAAGTGGGGCGAGTATTTTCCATGTTCAATAAATCATTATCAGTGTAAGCCGGTTTAAGTCGGTCAATCGAAACAGTATCTACACGGCCATTAGCATTAATTTTGAAAAATTTACTGTTTCTTTCTATAACGTTAAACGGGCCGTCGTAAGGACACTGTAAGGGCGATCTATGACAGTCACGACGCACGAAAACAAATTTACACGATTGGAGTATACGCGGTACACTACTATGCGATTGTCTGTGTCGTGATGTCGCGCGAACGTTCTCCATTGATTTCCGGAAGTTGGACAGGAATGTTGTTACCTCCGCTGTGGTTGTAGTGGTGCCGTGTGACGGTGGTGAGAAAAACTCCCCTGGTAACCGCAGTGTCGTGCCGTACACCAGCTCTGCGGCAGAACAACCAATGTCTTCCTTCGGGGCCGTGCGAATGCCGAGCATGACTGCAGGAAGTTGGTCCACCCAGTGGTTGTTGTCCAATCGGGCTTTAAGTGCTGCTTTCATTTGCCGGTGGAGTCTTTCCACTATTCCATTGGATTGCGGGTGGTAAGCGGTGGTTCTTTGGCGATGGGAACCTAAGAGGGAGTTTAGGTTTGCCCATAGGTTAGACTCGAATTGACGGCCTCTGTCGGAAGTTATGGACTGTGGTGTACCGAAACGAGATACCCACGACAGCAAAGCCCTGGCACACGACTCTGACGTAGCATCCACCATCGGGATCGCCTCCGGCCACCTAGTGAAACGATCTATAGAAGTAAATATGTAAGAGTAACCCTGCGACATCGGAAGCGGTCCGACGATGTCCACATGAATTTCTGCAAATCTTTTGTCGGGGAGCGAAAATGAACCAAGCTGTGACAATGCATGGCGGTGAATTTTCGCCCGCTGGCATTGTAAACACGTGCGAGCCCACAGCCCAACATCTTTGTTTAAGCTATGCCAAATGAAACGATCGGAAACTAGTTTACGAGACGCGCGAATACCTGGATGTGAAAGGTTGTGTAGTACATCAAAGACAATGCGCCGAAATGCTAGTGGCACAACGGGTCTGGGATAACCTTTGGAAACGTCGCATAAAATAGTATCGCTAGATCCAAGGAGCGGAAGGTCCTGAAATTTAAGTGACGTTACAGCTGTTCGGTATGCACGAATGTCACGATTACCTTTTTGTGCTGTAGCCAAAGCGGCAAAATCTATCGCAGGAGACATCGTTGAATTTATAGCAACGCGAGATAATGCATCTGCGGCAGAATTGTGAGTGCCCTTAATATGTCGAATATCCGTTGTAAACTCTGAAATGAAAGACAAGTGACGAACCTGGCGTGGAGAAAGTTCGTTGGAGTTTCTGTCGAACGCATGACTTAATGGCTTTTGGTCAGTGAGCACTGAAAATTGTCGTCCTTCTACAAAGTATCGAAAATGCCGAATGGCCAAATATACTGCGAGAAGTTCGCGGTCGAACGCACTGTACCTGGTTTCGGCGGGTTTTAGTTTTCTGGAAAAGAATGCAATCGGTTGCCACTTGCCATCGAGGTATTGTTCGAGAGATGCGCCCACAGCAACTGCAGAAGCATCTGTTGTTATTCGTGTTGCCGCATCAGGTTTGGGATGTACCAGCATCGTTGCTTTGGCAAGTGCGTGTTTTGATGCTAGAAAAGCAGTTGTACAGTCGTTGTTCCATACGAAATCGTTGGTTTGCCCACCCAGGGCAAGGTGGAGTGGGTGGAGAATTGTTGCTGCTCCTGGGATGAACCTATGGTAAAAGTTTAAGAGTCCCAAATACTCACGAAGGCCTTTCTTGGATGTCGGTTGCGGGAAATTCTTAACAGCTTCAACTCTTCCGGCAAGTGGCGCGATTCCTTCAGTTGAAATGCGGTGTCCTAGAAATTCAAGCTCTGAAGTACCGAACTCGCACTTGTCTGGATTCACGACAATGCCGAATTTTGCAAGCCTTTGAAACAATTGCCGCAAGTGCCGCCGATGTGCACTTTTGGTCGGACTGAATACAAGAATGTCATCTAGATATACAAAGATAAAATCCAGCCCTCTACATACCTCATCCATGAAACGTTGAAATGTCTGGGCTGCATTGCACAACCCGAATGGCATACGTGTGTACTCAAAAAGGCCGAACGGCGTAATAATGGCGGTCTTTGGTACATCTTCTGCTGCTACTGGAATGTGGTGATAGGCACGGATGAGGTCTATTTTGCTAAAGATTTTCGCTTCGTTTAAGTTAGCAGATGAGTCCTGTATAAGAGGAATCGGATATCGATCAGGAATAGTTCGACTGTTTAGATTCCTATAATCGCCACATGGCCTCCATTTGCCGGACTTTTTGCAAACCATGTGCAAAGGCGAAGCCCATGTACTAGACGAACGGCGCACGATTCCTAAGTCTAGAAGGTTTTGGAATTCCGCTTTGGCGATTTTCATCTTTTCAGGAGAGAGTCGACGTGCCTTTGTATGTACTGGGGGACCATTAGTTACGATGTGATGCTTAATATTGTGTTTCAAAGAAACGTCATTGTAAACCGCGCTTTGAATAGAAGGAAACTCTTTAAACAGTGTTCCAAATTCATTTGTGGCATGGGTTAATGCTACCAAACCAAAAGAAGATGAGCGGGAAACACCAGCGGGAACACAGTTAAATGTTTAGCATCGATAAGTCGATTTTTACCAAGGTCGATTAGTATTCCGTTATGTCGAAAAAAATCTGCGCCGAGAATCGGTTGCGTGACTTCGGCTATAATAAAAGACCATACATACTTTTTGCTGAGCCCGATGTCTAGGTTGATCGACCGCGTACCAAATGTTGCGATGGTGCTTCCGTTTGCTGCAACGAGTTCCAGCTTTCTTTTACAACTGTTGCGATCCATTCTTGTGGCAGGAACAACACTAATCGCAGCACCGGAGTCCACGAGGTACCTTTGTCCAGTGGTGCGGTCATTAACGTGAAGAAGGCGGCGAGAACAACCAGCGGCACTAGCCGCCATTAGTGGCTGGTTGAGGCGTTTCCCTTGTACTCGCAGGGAGAAACGCACTTTTGTGCTTTAGGACCGAATCGCCTGTGGTACCAGCACAGTCGAGCGTCGTGCAGGTTTCTTGTTTGCGGCGTATTGCGCTTCAGAATTGCAATTTCTTTTTGCAGTTGATTGACTTGGGCCAAAATGGGTGACGTGTCCATCAGGTCAATCATGTTGTCAGCTTTCTGCGCCAAAGCTGATAATTCCAGATCAAGTGTGGCCAAAACTACTCGCAAATTGCCTGGTAATCGTTGAAGAAAAAGTTCGCGAAGCAAATTTTTCGAATCTTCTTCGCCCATAAGATGTTGCATTTCTCGCAACATTTCTGAAGGCTTGCGATCGCCCAGGTCTTCATGTCGAAGAAGTTTCTGTAAGCGTTGATGCTTGGTCATCGAAACCCTGCTGATGAGTGCACATTTTAACTGCGCGTAAGGATCCTGAATTGTGCTTCTACTTGTAAAAACCATAGTTCGGCGTCTTGTGGCCAGAATGGCGGAATTTTAACAGCAACGGCTGCGACATTTTCTTCGTCCATCATAGAATTAAGTTAAGTGCGTTGAACATAAGCTAGCCTACAACCTAGCAATGTGTTGTGGTTTTACCTTGCACTTACTTTGCTTGCCGGGGTCACCATTTGTAGGAGCCAGAGCAGTGCACACGTCAGCTTGTATTTTCGAATGACCGAGCGAGTGACCGCTCGGAAAGAGCACGATAGAAAGACGTGTCGCGTGTAGCATGTCGCGTAACACATATAATAAAAGGATACGCTACAATGTATATCTATGATCTTACTAGTATGATGTGCCACTTCGAAATTGTTCCATTATAGGTCCTATTGTGCTCTCCCATTTGACATTTGTTAATAAATTTTACAACCTTGTATAAAGTGAAAATTGTTGCACAACTAACAACTGACATGGGTCGTTCCAGAAGGAAATATGATGATAGTCAAGATGCTAAACATGGTTTGTAATTTTTATAAGGTTATTGAGATTTAAAAAAACTATTCAATTAAAATTGTTTTATATTAGATAATAATTCAAATCAAACAATTCTTCCAAGTAAAAGACACAAATCCCTCAAAAAGAAGATAAATCCTGCGCAGCCGCGAAAACTTACCAAAAAACAAAAGAAAAAATTGGAAAAAGTCCTTGAGAGTAAGAAAAAGAAGCAAAAGGTATGTATCATTGTGTGGTTGTATTTTTAAGGAAGGCAGTTAGCTACATTACATTCCTAAAAAAATTTAATTACCCATAATAATAAATTCCCTTCTTTTTTTTCCTAATTACCCATGAATTAACAAATCAACTGAAATAAACCTTGCTAGAACAGAGCCTTTATGTTTAGCGGTCAGAACTTTTGTCTCGCCTTTCAACTGTCCAAGTTACAGCAACCGAACTTGCATTGATGGACAGTGTGGCTCACATTGGCACTAAAAACTCGAAACTTAGCACTTTGTCAAAGCGGCCTTTGCCAATGGCGCTGACTGAAGCGATTAAATCTCCACAAGATCTTACACATTATCCTCTAAACAGCATTAAAGTCCCAAAGGGAAAAGGCAAAAGAAGAAAATTATCAAAGGTTGGCATTTTTTGTTTATTTTTTAAAAGAGCTCTAATAATATCAACACCATTTAGAAAAAAAAGCATATAAACAAAATTGATCAAAATGCTACTCCAGAAAATACCGATAATAGTAATGGTGAAGACGATGATAGCAGTTTAACTTCAGCAAGTGACGAAGAATGCGAGAAAGGTATGATCACTTCGTTTTTGTCAAAAGATTAAAATATTTGGATTTTTACACAGAAAAGGTTACTGTCTAGCAGTGTTTCCTCTCATTTTACCGCATGGCCAGGTGTCTAACATTTTTGTTACACATGGCTCAGTAATTCAAAGTATGGTAGAACATTACACAGAGAGTGTTTTTTGTATTTTTCGTATACAGAACAAACAAAGATAATTGAACCAACTTTGATCGAAGAAAAAGATACAACTGTCAAACCAATTGTTGGTGTATCTCAAAATAATAATCCTTTTGAAAGTTCAACAGAAAATATTAAAACAAAACCAACCATTTGTGGTAAGTTTGGTTATATTTACTTTAGCCTTTTTAAAACTGATGGTTACATTTTTTTAAAGTATATAAAAGTCACTCATTGTATGATCTTATTTTTTATTTTAGATATGCCAACAACAAACAAGGACCAAAGTATTTCCAAATCTGTAACATATGTTCACCTTGACAGAAGCCAAAAAATCCAGGTTTTTACCATGTGTTTGTAAATGCAAGTTGTTTTATTCTGTTTAATAACCTAACCGTTCAACAAGGTATCCAGACTGGCCTTACCAATCATTGCAGAAGAGCAAGTTATTATGGAAGTTATAACAGCTAATTCAATTGTGATTGTTTGTGGTGAAACAGGATCAGGAAAGACAACACAAGTTCCACAATTTCTGTATGAAGCAGGCTATGCAATGTAGGTTCAATTTAGACAACTTTTGATGTACATGTGCTTGTTGTTGTACCAATAAGTACTTTATATTTGGAATTGGTAAACCAATACTTCAGGGCCGGAATGATTGGAATAACAGAACCACGTCGAGTAGCTGCTGTTAGCATGTCCAAGCGTGTGGCAAAGGAGATGAATTTACCAGAAGCAAAAGTTTCATATCACATAAGGTATAATAATAAATTTCAAAGCCAAAAAGGTCGAGTAGATCGACAGCATCTTGATTAAGACGTGTCGATACGAACTTGTATCATCTTCAGTTAGTGATCAAAATGCTGTCGATCTACTCTACCTTTTTGGCTTTGAAATTTATTAAGCTACATTACAGATCCGTGCATAGTGTACCCAAACACATAGAGTATATATTTCAAAAAATATAAATTGTATGATTTTTTCAACTTATTTTATTGTTTATTTATTAAACAAAGTGTACATTTTAATTTAACTTTTGGTCCATGTAGGTATGAGAACAATGTAACTAAGGACACCCAAGTAAAGTTTATGACTGATGGTGTGTTGACTCGCGAAATGAAAGAAGATTTCCTTCTGACAAAGTATTCAGTAATTATTCTTGATGAAGCTCACGAAAGAACAGCAAACACTGATGTCTTAATTGGTCTGCTTTCCCGGATTGTTCCTCTCAGAGAAAAGGTTAAACCTTACTATAAAGTTGTATTTTATTATTTTTTAATGCTATTTAAGGTATGGTATGGTATTAGAGAACAACACACACTACCAGTTATGTTACATTTTGTCATCCTGTAATCTGTTTCTAAAGATTTTTATGCAACTAAATTGAAGTTGACAATTTTTTGAGCGTTTACATTGATTTTAAGTTTTAACAACTATCTACTTGTTTTACTTTTAACTCCTTTTTAAAAATTTATAATATTTTTCCAGAAAGGAAATCCACTGAAGCTTATTATTATGTCTGCCACATTGAGGATTGAGGACTTTACAGAAAACCAACGTTTATTTAAAAAAGCTCCTCCGCTTTGCAAGGTGTTGTTGTACATTCCTTATAAATTTTTAATTTATTTGTTTTGTTTCCTTTATCTGTTAGTCAATCCATACAACAGGTAGACTTGTGATACATTCTTTTTTTATTTCTGTATCCACAGATAGATGTTCGGCAGTTTCCTGTCACTATACATTTCAACAAAAAAACTCCAACCGATGATCCAGATGACAAACATCATTGTCCATATCTAAGTGAAACTTACAACAAGGTATAAGGGATTTCAGTAATACCAATAAAAAATTACAATCTATTTTAGGTCATAACTAGGTACTAAGTAGTTCCTAGTTTAATAACTCTTCCTATTTGGTATGACTTTTGTGTTAAACCAGTTATTAAATCTTACAGGTGTTAAGGTGTGTTTAGTTTTCAATATAACCTCTTAGAACAGAAATTTCCTTAGCTTATTAACTTTTTTTAGATATGTAAAATTCACCGCACTCTTCCATCTGGAGGTATTTTGGTGTTTGTAACTGGAAAACAAGAAATATACGCTCTTATCAGAAAACTGAGTAATACCTTTCCATCAAAACCTGTGGAGGAACGAAAAGCAAATATGGATGACCAATCTGACAGTAATTAAATTTCTTATAAACGTTATATAAGAAACAATTGATACACTTCACATTAAAGAAAACTGTATTATATTTTTAAAATAGTTGCAAAATTTAGTGTTACTCTTGTAGTTTTTGACATGCCAAACATTGACCTCAACAAATATGCAACAAAGCCACAAGTTGAATATGAAAAGGAAGAGTACCATAGTACTAAAGAATTACAAGCTTCTGATGATGAAGGAGATTCTGATCCTGAAATTTTCCTGGTTAGTTTTGGTAGTTCTCTTTGATTTTCGCCTCATCTGCCATATTTAAATATTAACTTGTTCACCATTAACTAATATATGTACTGTTTTTTTAAGGATGACTCGATTCAAAAGGATTTTGATTTGTCTCTACCCCTGCATATTTTACCACTGTATTCTCTACTGCCACCTAGCAAACAAAAATTAGTCTTTGATGAGCCTCCAGAGGGCTGCAGGTAATAATGGCTGCTTATAATTAGGCAAAAATATTTCACAAAACAAAATATATGTGTATCTGCAAGTAAGGTTTTGTATTTTGATGGAAAATAGGTATACGAACATTTATCCATGAACACTGTAATCCTCATTTATACTTATGTTTGTTTTTTTATGTTCATGTTATTTTTGCAAAGGTTATGCGTTATTGCAACAAATGTTGCAGAGACTTCTCTCACAATTCCTGGAGTTAAATACGTTGTGGATTGTGGAAAAGTGAAAAAGAGAGTTTATGACAAAGTAAGTCGAAACAGCCTTTTTAAGAAATTAAACTGTTTACGGCAAAACTATTACACGATGTTTGTGCTGTAATGAAGCATGTCGATATGTTTAAGTCACCAACCGGTGGATGGCTTTCCAGTTGGTATACAGGTAATTTACTAAATTTATGTAGAGTCAAAGAGAATAAAAATTAAAAACAATTGTATATTAAAACTAGGCATTACGTAATATAGTTGCTGTTGTAAGTTGGGCTCACTTCAATATTAAATCCACCCAAAAGTTGCATCTTCTTAGGGCTGGAAACAAATAATTGCGTATTGCGTTAGTCCACTCATCTGTATTTTAGATCAACTATTTTGAGCTAAATATATTATTCCGAAGCCAGCTATGGTAAGCAGTGGTAGAAAATTTCCACTTTGTGTGTTGTGTTGCTCAGGTTACTGGGATTTCTTCGTTCCAAGTTTCGTGGATATCAAAAGCGTCAGCCGATCAACGAGCAGGGCGTGCAGGCCGAACTGATTCTGGTCACGCGTATCGACTTTACTCATCTGCTGTTTTTCAAGACTTCGCCGATCACGACTTGCCTGAAATAGCACAAAAACCTGTCGCTGGCCTTGTTTTGCAGGTTGAGTTCTTTTTAGTTTTGCTGGATTGCAGATCATACATTATATTTTCCTACTTTTTAGGATTGTCTGTTTTGGTTTGCCTATAAGTTTTTCAGAAACGTATTTTTTCTTTTTTAGAAACGTATATTTATTGAATTAATGAAACAAGTGCTACTAACATTTGTTAAAAACTCCAAGTAACATACGTTTTAAAGGCGTACGTTTCCGTCTTAAAATATTGTCACTTTCCCAACAAGTTAGCGGCAATCTGTAGTATGGTAATATGTGGAGTCAATAATATTAAACAATTTACGGCGGTTACTCAGGCTCACTCATTGTCATACCTACCCTTTAAAATAAGTATATTTTAGCAGATTTTGATTTCGTTGTCTTTTAAGTAATACCAACAAAATAATATTGACAAATGCTTTAAATTTCTGCTGTTTCTGCGCGCAGATGAAATCGATGCACATTGACCGCGTGGTGAACTTTCCTTTCCCCACGCCACCGTCACGTGACGCGCTAGAGGGCGCTGAGAATCTTCTCATTTCTCTTGGAACGATCGAACCTCCGCCGAAGAAGGCCACTCTCAAGGAAATTAAGCTAGGCACGTTACCATGATTATAAGTTTTGAAAATCAGATACTCATTAACTCGTTCCAGTAGCCCCCTAAAAAATTGTATTATTAAAAGGCGAATGTCCTATCTGTTACCTGATGCTATTGTCAGGTAGATTTAATCAAGTTGTGTTGAGAAGATATATTGCTTTAATGTTTTTGGGAATTTTCTTCGACCCCAGGCCTTGACCTTGCCCTCTAACTTATTTTTGCCCAACTTTACCTATAATAAAATCGTTCACGCTTTGCACGAATCTTATTTTACATTCTGGTAAATTTACTTCTATTCCAATGATTTAGTTTAGCTCTTTTTCTAGACAAAACGGTCAGAGGGGCACTCCTAAAATCTTACACAACAATATTGTTGTAACTAAAACGTTCAACGTTTTGTTCTGCTGAAATTTATTTTAAGTGCTATTAAGTATTTTTTTTAACTTTCGCAGCAAAGTTCAGCGGAAAAATTACAGAACTGGGAAAGCTTGTAGCCGCCTTTCCCGTCCACCCACGCTTCGGCAAGATGATTGCTCTGGCCGTACAGAAATCACATCAGAATGACGTCATTCCCTACGTCATTACTGTTGTCGCTGCGTTGACTGTTCGGGTGCGTTTCAAATTGTGTTGTTTCGACTTTACAAAGTTTTCTTGCGGTTATAAACCGCTGTAGTGTTTTGTTTATCAATCGCCATTTTTGTTACAGGAACTCTTTGTATCGACTTCTACCACCAGTGACTCCAACAACAACAAGGTAGGGCTTGCTGTTTCTTAAACCACAGACGATTTAATGGCAGTAACATGCAAAGAATATTAAAAGTCGTAATACTGGAAAAAAGTATTTTCCGAAAAGTGGCATATATAATTTTGTTTTGTCCATCTTAACAAAAAATATACATTTATTGTCATCCTCTTTAGATAGAGTATACATAAATGTCAAAAGTGTTCCCGAATGCTCCAAATGTATTTGGCCATATAAGACTGTCTATCTCAGTGGTCTCAACCTTTTTTATTTCGTGGCCCATTTACGTTGCAAAAAAATTCTGTATATGAAAGGAAAAACTGTAAAATAGGTCAAAAACCAAAAACAGCAGAACATATTTCAAAGCAGATTATTTAGTCAACCGTGCATTAGTAAGATGCTTGCGGCTGAACTATAAATATAAATTCCTTTTAAATTCCTCCCCAAGCCATTATTCCTGAAAAAAAATATAGTGACACAAATCAAACTAAATCTAACTTTTTTAAATTGGTCTGTGGTTATGGCCCACCAATGAGCCATGGCCCACTGGTTGATAACCGCTGGTGTATCTCTTCCCATCGGTCGCGACCCATTATTGGCTCGCTGTTTAAATTGGTTGGTTTGCCGACTGCAGTAATTCTATATAGTTAGGTTTATTAAGATAGGTTTTGGGAAAGATTTCGTTAAAATAAGCAAAAATTGCGGAAGTAGATCGAGGACTTGTGTAAAATTCGAACATATTACTACTATTTTATTATGTGTTGTTAACTTACGAAACTTTAGTGTAGAGAATTGGGTCGCCAAAGCTTCGCTGTTACACTCACGTCGCCGCTAAAAATGGTTGAAAAACACTGGTATAAGAAAAATGACTTTGGGTCATCTACTTCAATTTTCGTTTTATCAATAGCAACGTCCAGCGACGTTTGTAGTTTAACTGAAGTCGTATAGTAGCTACGCACACCTTACGCATGCTTTTTCATCCACCAACAACGCTGTTCTGTTTTTGCTAGGAGGAAGTTCGTCACGTGGCCGCCCGTCTTCACCACTTGAAGGTGCTGTGGAGCACGGTGGGCGGTGGCGCGCAACGAAAGGCGTTCGGCGACCTCATGGTTTACCTGGGCGCTGTCGGTGCAGCCGAGTACAGCGGCGGTTCTGCCAGCTACTGCGCCTCCAACTGCATAAGGTAAGCATTTCCAGCCTTAACCTGTATTTAATAGAGTATGTAGGCAAATGCGAAAGAAGCCTATCGGGCGTGCGGTTTCTTTGTGCGGTAAACACGAGATCCTGCATTTCTCCGCTTGTGTTTGTTTGTGACATAACGCTACTTTTATGAGCAAAAAGTGCATTTTACTTAATTTGTTTCTTCACGTGGAACATAATGCTTCGTCATCTTGACTGTCTGTGATCTACATTGTGTAATCACAATTTTCAAAAATATGTTATTACTAATTATAAGCATGTTCAACGAATGTCCACTTTTGCACAACATATGTACGACTTATGTGTTTCAAGCAAAGTTTTATCAGCTTAATCACTTTATGTAGACCAAAAGCATTGCTGGAAATTCGCAAACTTCGATCCCAGCTAACCAACACCCTGAATTGCGCAATGCCGGAGTGTGACTGCTGCATGGATCCCAAGATGTCACCGCCGAGTGAAGATCAGGTACTTAAAACACAAATCACACTGACAAGGAGTTCGCGTGCCTACGGAAAACGTTTTGCTGAGTCAGTTGGCTTAATTAGAAATGTAGTACAACGCCCTAGTCTGAAGTACAAAATGCAGTAGGTAGACTATCGTCGTTTCTCAACCAGCTCCACTAAGTCTGTAGAGCATCGGTCACGGTGTGGTCGATGTCGTGATTTCGAAACTCACTGCTTTTTATTTGTTTCATGCTCACAAGTTTATTTGTTTCTTACACTACAGTCCTGTTTAGGCCAACCTATTTTGGAAATTGATTCTCCCAAGGCACCCAGTGAATTATTTTGTGTATGTCGTAATTGTTGGTCAGCACTACTTCTACAGGACTCAATAACCATATTTATCACGTGGATTTCATGGCTTAGTTGTTAGTTTATATGTAACATCTTAGAAATGTATTCACTGAATATTATTCAGTGTAAAGTTGCTCTGGTTTCATGGTTTCTTTAACATAAAGTGGTGCAACACGTAGTACGTTAGTTAGTTCTGGGAATACAAAAATAAGTGTTTTTACTATCTTATTAATTTTGAATGTTTTTTAACTCAGCGTGAAATACTTTCGTTGCACAATACATGAGCTGTTTAAACGCCAGTACGTCATGTATTGGTTCCCCGAACGAAACCCAATCCAGGTTGTGCTTTATAGTGAAAACGTGTCGCCTCGTGCTAGTGCATTTCTTGCGCACTTAAACCTTATTACTGCCAATTTGTCAGATCAAGTTGCTGCGTCAAATTGTCCTTTCCGCGCTTGGAGATCAAGTCGCTCGACTCTTGCCAAAGGAAAGTCTTCCCGTCGAACAAGCGAAGCAGATGAAGGGCGCGTATCAATGGTCGGTTGCAATTTTTTTTATTATCTATTGTCATGAGCCTTTTATGTACTAAACTATTTATAGCTGCAAAGCTACTTCTCTAATGCCCCATAATAAGGTAGGAACAAACCTAACAAATTTAACTCCACTCTAGATGACTTTTAGTTTATTCACGTTATTCACCACCACTTGTGTTTTACCGTTATATAATACCTACTAACCTACTTACATAACACAATTAATGACTTATAAATCGCAATTTCATGAATTTAATTTTGTCTATGTCAGCAGTGAAGATAGTGAAACACATGCTCCTATTTAAATCCCAATCGTAATCTTTGTTATTGTAGCCTCCTATCGGACGAACCCGTGTTCATTCATCCGGAATCGGTGCTGTCACGTGACCCTCTGCCCGCCTTCGTCACTTTCCACGAAATTGTTAAAACAGAATCGACTAAGAAACGAGCGTACATGCGAGGTATAAAACTAAACAAATATCGACTTCTCGCCAACAGTATGTATTTTTACTTGCTCAATATTGATCGTTTTTAGTACTTACCAATTGCATCTAGTGAAAATGCAAATGGGTAAATAAAGCCAATCTATAACAAAGCTACCCGATCTGTTGGAAACACAGTTTGGGGACGGTGACAAAATAACAAACAACACTACGCTACGATGTTTCGACCTCCAACCTAAATATATTTTCACTTTACGAAGTAGCGATCTTTTGATTGTTCATTCACGTTACTGCTAGTATTTCTTGTCATCAATAAAGTTAATGCTTTGATATAATACTTAAGTCGAAATTAAAAGAATTATTTTTGATTGGTTTGTGTCCAAAATTGCGGCAGACAAGAATTCCTGTGAACACTCTATATCTATTGACAAATAACGAGATCGCGGCCAAATACTAAATTGAAGTCGTAAAAATCTTAATTTTAAACCAAATTTTGTTATTCAAGTAATGCCGCTGATTACCCAGCTGTGATCTATTTTCAACAAGTACACCGAAAGCCTTTGCAGACTCACCGAATCTGTTGATCTATGATGCAAGCAGAGCAGACTAGAAAAACAACTAGCCTGCAGTGAGGTTCGAACTCACGACCTCCGGTCAAGCCGGGACCGTCGCTCTACCAACTGAGCTATGCAGGCTCAGAAGGGAACGAGTCGAGAAACAACCATGCGCCAATGCTGGCTCAATCTGTTAGTACAAGCAACCTCATTGAAGGGGATCCACAGTACCATATCATTTGTTCAATGAAACATTCACAGATAATGTGTGTTAATAACTGAGATCTAGCCCTTCGAAGCTGCTATGGTACTGTGGATACACTATTTTCAACAACTGATCATTTTTCAGACGTAACCGAAATCGAGTCGACCTGGCTCGCAACCCTATGTCCGCAGTACTGTTCCTTCTCCAATCCTCTCGCGTCGCCCGAACCTTTTTACAACCCCTCAACCGATGACGTCATGTGCCACGTCACGGCGACGTACGGGCGGCTGGCTTGGAAACTTGGCGAGGTGGAAGTTGCTTATCCCCCAGGGTTGGATCGGTAAGTGAGACGTTTGCATCTCAGGCCAAAGAAACTCGCTTTGCTTTTTGAACCTTGCTTTTGAGTATATAAAGTCTTACAGATGAAATGCATTTCAATCCTTAAGAAACTTATCGCACAACGCGTAAGCGACTCGAAATTGTTCGTGTGAAGGCAATTTTGAAATTTCTGGCCATTTCTCGTCGGTTTAATTTAAATTTTCCTTACTTATGTTCCCTAGTTTTTTTATTGTATTAATCGGAATTAAACCTACTGTTTCCATGTCACTTTTTTAAACATATTTTATTTTCTTCTATAGGTGGTGGATACTTAAAAATGAAACTATTGCGTTTTTTAAGGTCTCTTTCATTAGATAAACAGATCATTCTGAATCATCTCATGTTTGTTTAGATTTCGTTGGTTTGCGCGATTTCTACTTGAGGGAAAAGTGTCTAAGCAGCTGGAACGTTTTGTCTCCTCTCTACTTTCACGGCCAGCTACCATGGTGAAGTCATGGGCCAAGTAGGTGCTTTTATTTGTTGATCATCGTCGCTATTTTACCCTCACAATTTATCATAAACACTTCCTAAAAATCTAAATGTCTTTGTTAAACTATTGTTGTTTTTAACCGGTAGAATTTAGTTTTGTTTTAATAAATAGTCAGTAAATGTTTATGTAAAGAGTAAATAACATTCAAATGTAAACCGAATGCCTTCAGAAAGTCAATTACCGAAACCAGTTGGCCTAATCAGATTTGTATTGCAAGTAAAGCAAAGCAAGATTAGGAAACACCATGCTCGTAAACAGAATTAGATTGAAATATATACTTAAGTGAATTCCATGACCAAGTTACATTGGAATGTAATAATATTTAATTACAAAATGTATATACAGCAATACATAGTAAGAGAAAGTTAACTACTTTTAGTTTCTAATAAAAAATAATAATACCACCAAAATATATTCTTGACAAGATTGTTTTAAAAGTGGCAACCAAACAAATGAACGTATTTTTGCAAATCAACAAACTTTCTTGTCAATTTACAGTTTGCAACCACGCACTGAAGTAATGCTTCTGGGTCTACGCAACAAGAACGTTGATTCCAAACAAAAGTTGATCAGCGTTTGGAAGACTGAGCCATCCTGTAAGTCATCGTGCCCTAAAGCAGTGATTCTCAACCTTTTATGGTTTATGGCACCCCTCAATAATAATTAATATTTTTTCGGCACTCCGACTGAAATTTTCGTTGAGTATTTTACTGAAATGTCACTATAAATGGGACTGAATCAACACAATTAACGTAAAACATGTAGGTAATGTCATTTGATATAATGGTCTCTAATCGTACACAAATAGTTATATCAAGAAGCTTATTAATGGAGCAGAAATCAGATTCCTGAAAATTCTCAAATACCTATCCGCACCCTTAAGCATTAGAAATGGCTCCTCGGCACCACGATTGAAAACCTCTGATCTAAAGGATAAAACTAGTTAATACCAGTGTCGAATGTATTAGAATTCTGGCGACTTTTACAAAATAAATAACAGTCCTACCGAAGTATCTAACATTAAAAAATAGTGCCGAGATTTGAGCAACGTTTTACAAGGTTTATCTTTAACTGTTTAAATTAGTAACAGTAGAAACCCTTGTGTGTTAAGTTGTTTATTTTTATTTGTTCAGTAAACCTTGGTTATGAATGAAAATATGAGGTCTATTTCTCCCCCAACATACAAAATGAGGTCATCTGTTTACCACATTCTCCCTTTGTTAGGGTTGTTGCCGCAGCATAAATAAGTACTGCTTCATTTATAGATTTATAGAAGACCATTTCTCCCCGTTAATTGGCATTCAATTTAAAACCGCAGGGCTTTTTATCTCTGTCCTGCAAAGGAGCGTTGGCGTAAATAGAACGCTTTGTTTTCACCAACGCAGGGCTTTTTTATATATGTCCTGCAAAGGAGCGTTGGCGTAAATAGAACGCTTTGTTTTCACTAATTGACCTTTTGCTATATTGAAGTCTTGTTTTTGTTCCTGGCGATCTGTCAAGCAAAACTAAAATCCAACCGACTGTCCTCATAATTTCGCACCTTATTTGTATGCATTATGCATAACAGTGTGTGACCCCACCTGCCCACCTTATTTGGGACTTTAAATTGCAGATTTGCGTTCGGCCTATCTCCAGTGGTTGCCTAATTCGATTCACGAAAAGGCGACTGCAATTTGGCCACCCTCCGACTGACAACGGACGACCTTTGAAACATGTAGCAGGGAATCGACGAACGGCGTGCTTGTGATGTTCTAGGACGCCTTGCAAGCGGGCCTGGACTGTTACAAATCGCATTTCATGACTGTCGAAATGCAAAAGCCGCACTTAGCGGCGTCCGGGATTTGCTTTTGCGGAAGCCTGAAACCAAATCGTATTAATATTGGTGTTAAATGCGGCATAAATAACCAGTTTGGTGAATTGCATAGGCATATTTTGTGCAAATGATCTCTAAACTTAGTCAGACAATATAAAGTACATTTTTCGCACAGTTACTTTGTAGCCCGCTGTAGCCAAAACGGTTAGAGACGTAAAAATATGATATTTTACTCATTTGTACCTCATTGGTTAAAATCGAAATAAACCATTACATGTGAATGCAAACTATTTTTGTGGCTGTTCTGTTGTTAGCTTGAACTACAAGTCGTCTCAATTCTAGAAAATTACAATTATCCAAACATTTTGTATTTTGTAAATGGGCGGAGCACTACTACAAGAATCTTTGAGCTTAAACAGGATTTTTGAAAGAAAACCTACAAATTGACACGTAAAGCAAGTGTTTAAATTTAGATTTTGAGAAGATAGTTGAGATATAATTTACTTTATGGACAACTCAAGTTGATGAAATTGAGGTAAAAGTGCAACACAATAATTTACGCAGACAGAGAACTCGTTGTTTTACTACTATATAACTTTACGGTCGAAAATTTATCTATTTGAGAATTGAAAAGGTCAACGGTAATAGTACTTCTTCCATGAACCATATAACAGAACTTTCAGGAAACATAGACTTCGCATGTATGGTGCTAGACACCACCAGTACAGGCGGCAACATTTCTGCGGAACTCACGTAGCGCAAGACTGGTAAGAAAAAGTGCAAAATGGCAGAAGTTGTTTAAAACGGTTCCTGCGAACTTGTGACCGAGGTAATGTCGGGGTTCTCATTTTCCTCGACGATGACGCTCTCCCTGCGCGTGACGGCATACGCCCCCGAACTGCTGACGCCCTCGAAACGTTTTCGCTTCTCCAACGCGTTCTGCCATTTCCAGGCGTGTTGTCTTTGACAGGACGGATCGGCACTTGCCTGATAAATTGGCGGCTCCACACTGCGATGAATTTGAATACATTTTGAAACGCAAGAAGCTTTATTATATAAGGCACTTGTACCCAAATGCGAAGGAACAGATCAAAGTTTATTTTTGCCGTCTGTTGTTGCCACTCGCAGTAAAGTTTGTCGTTTTGTTGCTACAAAAATTAGTATGGAAAACAACCGTAGGACGATTTCTGTCACAACTTCAAATTTATGGCGGTTAAGTTAAGCGCAATAATTGAATAATCGTGTGTTCTTTTTCACAGTAAACTAAACATAACAGGTGTGTCCCCAGATGTCCCAACGGTTGTAGTTTTATAATATATCCCCACGCACTTAAGGTTTTCAAATGATATTGCTATTCAAAGTTTTAGCAGCACACAACTGGTTTCGTCGCGCGTTTGATCTTTCTAAACCCGAAAAAAACGATTTGTCACTTTCACACAAGTGCAACGGTTTACTGAGTTTGACGACGTGCCCTTTAACCGCTAAGTGTTGCGCTGCATAAGATTTTACTGTTTGTTTTGAGTTGTGCATAATCATTAGCATTTCGAAGCGAACAATAAAAAAGTTCAATAATACGAAAATCGTAACTTATTTAGTAGCAATGAAAATCTTAAAAAAGGTAATTACAGCACCTAGCAATTCCATAATGTAACCCTTTACTAGCTAAGGATTGTGAAAAGTATGGTACGGTAGTAAAGATCACCTAGTTAAATAAACGGATTTTTATGAGCCTTTGTTATGACATGTCGACTTAAAAGTTTGTCGTGTGGCTCTTGTTCTAAATCGAGTAAGCAGTCAAAACTTGCAGTCTATAGTACTGCAAATTAAAAATTGATACAATACCTAGAAAGCAACAGTATATAACTTCTATTAATTTGGTCTACATAAAACGACAATCTTGGTTCACTATTATCCTTGTTAATTGCTTAAACATGGCGTGCCAAAAACTCATAGGAATTTGGGCCCAAAATACTTTGTAATTTCAGCTTTGGCAAGAATCAAAATCCGGGATATCAGGCGGTTTAGCGTCATTGCTGCTTTTCAGTATGAATCCCACTTAAGTTTCACCTGTTACATTGTATCTCCCGAAAGGTGTAGGTGTCCATCGATTCTTTCTCATAAAGCTCCCGGTGCGAGTACATGTGCTTGAGCTCCCACGCCGAAAGGCCGCTCGTAATCTGCGTGACAAATCCGAAAGCTTGATAAAACACCACACTTCACCAGCTTACTTGGAGAAGGGTTTACGCGCCGTCTTACAACCACTATATTATTATCCTCGTACACACCAATTTTGTTGTTTCTTACAAGTATTTCACACAACCAAGAAACAAGTGATACAATATTCCACCAAAAGATGACGTCATAAAGTTTCGGCAGAAAAAAAGACAAATTTTGGCAAAGATTGCATTTTGGAGAAAGTCAAGTGAGGAAAATATTCTAATCTTTATACAACCGATATATTCTCACAATTATATTTAGTTTTAAATGCACGACGCCTTTGGCTTAAATCTCTAAAAACACGCGCCCTAAAGTTTGGCAAGATTCTTGCGAGCGCGACAAAAATGCTTTTGTGTTGTTCAAATGGATAAAAAAATAGTTGGGGTGAGCCATGGCTTATGCTCTCCCTCCTGAATCCGCCCCTGACACCAAGCTATATGAGCAAACCTAAACATTTTAGCACAAAATGTTTTAAATAATAACTATAGAAATGTCCTATGATATCGAAACCGTGCCGATTACCGATGCCAAGTGGTAGTTCGCTACTTGTTCGAACCAGGCTGATATTTTACCCAAGGAAGGTTATTGAAATACAGCAGGTACAACCGGCGGTAACCAAAATTTTTGGACTCTAAAGCAAAATGTCGCCTAATAACCTTTAAAAAAGTCATCTAAATGTGGATACAGGGTACCATGCCATGCTTCCCCATTTAAATATACTATATTTAGTGTATTTTTTTACGTAAAAGCAAACAAATCGAATTACATAAATGCAAAACGTTTTTGCGCTTTGTGGAAACTTTGTTTGGGTTTTGCAATGTTCTTGTCTCTGTGTTAGGCAAATCTAATGAGCAAAAAAGCGCTATATATACCATGGCCTGCTGCGCTATGCGACTTATAACCTTCGCAAACAATTTCCATTCATTGTAAAATTATTCTCCCGGCAATATATATATATAACTATATATTTTTATTACAAAGAACAATTTTACAATTGATACAATACCTAGAAGCAACAGTATATAACTTCTATTAATTTGGTCTACATAAAACGACAATCTTGGTTCACTATTATCCTTGTTAATGTCTTAAACATGGCGTGCCAAAAACTCATAGGAATTTGGGCCCAAAATGCTTGTACCCGAAGACTGGCGAGATTCTGTCAGCCTGGTTTAAAATTTACGCGCTTTTCATAGATGAATCAATCTATGTTGGCCTGCATGGCTTTTGTTGGACCGGCCTCAAGCACTAATAATTAACCATCGGAGTGCCGATTTTCGGTAACGACCTTATCAGACGTACGCTAATATTGTTGTTCTTACCAAGTTAATGGCGCTGAAGAGCCACAGGAAACACGTCTTTTCGGCGCTTTCCATCAGAATACATGATATCGCTTCATCATAGCACCGAACGAACATGGGCACGTACATTCGGTATGCAACCACTATGGTAACAAAAGTCACCAATTCGAGGCACAATCTGCGCAAAAATTATTTCATTTATAATTTTGATTTGTTTTGTTTTCCTTGTTTTTCCAGGACCGTTTGTCCAGTAGGCCTACCGCGATTTGTTTCTGATGTTTAATGATATAGATTGGTAACGTTATCTGAGGCAGGAGCATTAACCTAACACAACCTTCGTAAGATTATTATACACACAATTCCGGTGTGTGCTTTTGATTTGGTTAAATACCGAATTTTAAAAAGTTATGTTTTATTATGAAGATCCATAGCACGAATGGTCAACGTGCATTCTGCTTTTTGTATTTTTGTTAAGTTTGATTTTGTCTGCTTATGTTGTTAACCAATATTGCCGGTTTCGACTCGAATCCTATCGCTTTTTTGTAGAATAAGGTCAATAGAGTTGATAAGCTCCGCGAACATAATAGCATTCATATAAACTGTTGCTACCAGGCATGGTAATATAAATCAAAAACAGCTCCTCTGGTAATTTTTAATTCTATACCAACGTTTTTTTTATAATAGCATTTATTTAGCAATTCGCGTTTATACTTAATATTGTTAGGGTGCAACACTCACTTTTAATCTAACTAACAAGTGTATGAAATTGAACTACAAATAGCGAATTTAAATTTCTACCCATGTGTAGGCCTAATGTGTGGCCCCGTGAACAAAGTAAGAAATACGGCCTTTGGTCTCTGAATGGAAGACCTTCCCCGATCTATATAATACATAAATAAACTATACTTGCCGCATTATAGCTCTAATAGCGGACGACAGGTACACCGTAAGGCACGGCCAAGTGCAGCCATGCATTGGACAGGCAATGTAATCCTGGCCGATCTCGAACGGCGTCCAGGGCATTACGATTAACCACGGAACGACAGCCGTGAAGATGCTGAGTACCCAAGCAATCAGGGGCGATATGTTTCCGTTGTACGCCACTCTGTAGAAACGAAAACGATTATGCTAGACCGCGCATCATGTATAAACAACCTACATTTACAAGCTACTGAAAATTTAATTAAAACAATCAAGTGGTGTCAATAACGCTATTGATCACCAGACAAGATAGATTTACTCAATGGTGGTTGCAATTTAGTATATGGAAAAATAAATTTTAAATATGTAGGTAGTTTGCGCAAACCACGTGAGCAATACTGGTGACACTTTTAAGAAAAAACATTCTTTGCAAAGTTTCCAATATACCGTAAACATGTCGATTGCACCTCGTTCCAGTTGATATCTTCGGTTTCGTTTTCTGACCTAAAAAGTTCCGTAAATAGTTTAGAACAGAATGCACTTAGGCCTACGCTTAAATTCTACCATTAGAATAAACTAAACAAAATATTTTTTTTCACAAACAAAATCTTATTTTGTTTGTTGTTTGTGATTTTGCTATTAAATGTCCAAGCTTTATACCTTTGATAAATTGGCTACAGAGTGTTACAAAACACAAAACACTTCTTTGAAAACTTAGGAAAGTTATGGTATAATAACCGTAATGAAAGTAATACCGAATTGATCGAATTGCAGCTTGAACACTTACTCGTTTAGCGGCCAAAGAATTGTTCCGTTGACGCCAATTGTAAAATTGCACTGGATACTTTGTACGTCGTTGGCAAATAATCTTCCCGCAAGTGCTCCGGTTATAATAACCCGAACGATAACGTATACCTGAAGTTGAACGATCGACTTTTAATATTATTGTCTTGTAAACTTTATCCGCTTTTCGTCTGTTACTGAAGAAAATTGTCAAAGGTGAAAAAAACGAACTGTGGGCGCACAAAATGTGGGTAAGCAAGTTTTTTGCACACTGTCATATTTTGTTTGTCAAAACTGAACAGTTCGAAAATCCAAACATATAAAATAAAACGTGATCATCATATGTACCGAAGGGGTTGAGTATTACTGGGATTAACAGTAAAGTCTCTGGAGAATTTTCCAGGCTGCGAGTAAAGGTTTTGTGCCATAAAAGCTGTTCTTTCAAGCATGCCTTTTGTACGTCAGATGATAATCAGTCTGGCCATGCTGGTTATCCAACCGCGTCGTGCATTATTAATTAAAAACAACGTCTAAAACGAAATGACCACTCTCGCATGTTAAAAATTCATGTCTAATCTTCTAAACGTGGTGCTAATATCTGAATATATTGCCCTTGAGCATTTTTATTATACCCATAGACATTTGAAGGGGAGTTCGTTGGCCTATAAACCGGTTATATTTTACGGAGGTATTATTACGTTGGCATTTGAACGAACGAAAACGTTTTTCTTCGTCCTACTATTCGGGCTTTTTGCTTCGTGGCGGTATCGTCTAATGGAGGAGGCGTTGAAAATGCTAATACACTTTTCGTGTCATCCGCCACCGCACGCGCAGTGATGTCTGTCGCGCGCATGATCTGGCTTGTTTGTACAACACTAATTTACATTTCGCTTGATACACTTAGGCGAGGTGTTTAGGGATATTTTGTTTTCAGTCGTTTCAAAAATGTTTGTTTAAATAAAACAAAAGCAATTTACAGATAAGGTATTTGATTTTCGTCGACGTTTTTAATCTAACGTATGTTTGGCAAACGTTCCCTTGCCTTTTATTGTTCAACTCGGCTATCATCGACATGTACGGCTTTTGTTTTGGTCTTATAATGCACATTTTCGCAAATATGCGAAACTAAATACTTCGATCACAGTTTGTCATCGTGTATATGTTATCATTACGCATACCTAACCAACAACAACTACGCCATACCATAAACTGGGTGTAGCCGACCAAATGGCAGAGACTGAACATTCCGTTGACCAAAAAGTTGTTGACCAACACACGAAGAACGATGTCGACAACACTGTTGTTTTCTTCTTCTTCGAGGTCAGCAGCTAACTTTCCTAACGGTTTTTGACATTTAGTTTCTGTGCAAAAAAAAAGATTTAATCTTACGCCGTGTGATCGATCAGCAACTGCGCAACATGTTGCCTTTGGGGAAACATTTATCTGACTGGCGAGTCGCTTATTTGATTTCTGCAACACTCCATTTTACATTTAACCACGGAATCTATTTATAACTTTGCTTTTGTACCATTCGATTAAAAATATAAAAACAAGTAAAATCTATTTGGTATAGTAAACAGTTAAACGTTTATTCAGACCGCTTTTAAACGAGTAGTTGTTACACAAAGTACACCACAAGATTTTTTTTGCAAGCTTATTTTGTCTTGACTGCGACGCAAAAAAATATTATCATTTGATAAAGAAGAGAATAGTAGGGAACGGAACATCGATCAAATTTATTTTTTAAACACGCTCTTTAGAAATGACCGTTGTATATTAAATGGTAATGTTGACCGCTTATTCATAACAAGCGCCTTACATATAAAAATACTTTTGGATGCCTAATTTTAAAAAAAATAAATAACCTAGTCGTTTTTGTATTCGCTAATAATTTCACCGGTGACTGGTCTGTTGCTTGGGATCTAACTAAAATAATCTCTGCACCTTCGCTTGGACTTTTCAATGGCTAAACGTAAACCGTCCGAATACGTTTGCCCTTCACGTCGTTTATGCGTTCTGTACAAACATTTTTCGCGTTTCTGCTGTTGCGTATACGCCACGGTTTCAACTGTTATCGAAACTACTCTTTGTCTCTTCGCGACTTAATGCCGTGTCACCGTTTAGGTACAACTTATGGAATACAACCAACGGTTCGGAGAAAAACAAGGCAACGGCAAAATGAATCATTACGGAATGCCCCTAATCTCAAAACGCATTGTTCTACAGTATAAACCGACAAAGCCACACCAGAAAAAAAACATTTTCCACTGAAGAACGGGAAATCAGTCGATGTATATAAGCTTCTGGCGCTAAACCAACCGACCACTTTTCAATACCAAATCAGTGAAAAGCGTGACGAGCGCTCGTTCGTCCTTCGGAATTCTCCATGTGCCAAATTACGTCAATGAAGAATTTTTTATCCCCACTTGTCCAATTTGCCGCGATTCTTGAGAATTCCGGTGCGACTTTACAATGTTTTCTGCTGTTTCGTCACACTCCGAATGCGCCGTTACGTCAGCGATGCCCGTCAAACCGAGCTAATCCCACTTTGCTTGAGCCCCTTGCGGTTTCACGGAGAAACGCGTTTCATTCTTGCTGCTCTAAGTGTTTTTCACACTAGTTTTGTAACTGGAATCTTAATAGTGAACCATTAACTTTGGAAAACAATTCACGTTTTTTTAGTAATTTCAATAAAAACATTAAAGCCATAGTATTCTATAAAATCGACTCACAGACGTTTCAGCAATACCTCACGCCATCATCAGTGTGAACCATTAAATCCGTTAAAACATTATAAATGTTTCTTCTTTATAACAAAAAGCAGCAATGAAATGCGTCTTTTACCAGTCAGCTTTTTGATTAAAAAAATCTGACTTTAAAAAAAATAAATCTGACTGAATCGAGTTGAAAACATAACCTTTACTGAAGAGACTATTTGTCTGCGTAAGCAATGATCAGACTTGGTAGTAAACTAGTGCCATGTAATTGAACACAAACAGTTGCTATATAAGTGTTTGGGACCACACAGTGCTGCAATGTGCCCTTATCTTTTTAAGCCCTTGAGGAAAGATTACTGCGATATGTGATCCTGGGCGCTTCCCAATAAGTTCGCGTTGTTTCTTGTAAAGTTTTGCGTAGTGCTGTGCGAGAATCCGTCTTACACAAACTCTGGCTGATAAACAAATGTCGCCGCTGTCTATTACCTAACCCTAAAACTACGCAAGTGGGCAGGACCTTTTTAAACACGACCCGTGACAAGGGTCGCTTTGAGTGACAAGCATGTATATATACAGGGTAAAGCATGTCTAAACTTCCGTGTCGCAGGAGCGACTCTTTTTAATTTCAACACAAAAACATTCCGGTTTCAGTGGAGTACTGTGAAAAACTTTTTCTCTAAAAGTGGTTTTGTTGTAAGCCTTATCCCCCGAAGTATTTTATAAGTGAGATTGATTCCCAATTATTGTCGGTCAAATTGGCGTGTATACGTACGGGTAATGCGAAACCGCGCTAGTCCATAGGGATTTGACATGTTGCATTTAAGTTAATTGCTGCTTATCGACAGTGATACAGCCACAAGCCACCTCGTTTTTTTAAGCAATGTCGCTTCCATCCGATCTACTAGCTAGTGGCTGTCCAGAGCTTTTAACCAGTAGGACACCTATTTGTTTAAAACGTTACATTTTTTCTGTTTTGTTAAATTTAAACATTATAAAACGTTAGTTTAAGAAACCGTTTGTCCTAAGCCTATAATATGCATTTTACTAAATCAGTAGGCCTACCGGTTGGTTCACTTGTCGATTTGAAACCTTTTTGATAGTTATTTCTTCACGATTTACTATAAATTATACCCAAACCTGTTTTCGCATGTTAGCATTTACTATCTTTAAGAATACCATCTTTATTTTTTTACCGAAACAATTTTTGTATCTTTAAAAACAAAAAACAAAAACATTTGTAAAAATATTTACTTTTCAGTTTTGAGCATAATATCCGCAATTAAAATTATTAGTTTAGCAGAATTACGTTGCCTAGTTTTGGGAAATTCTTACGGTTTGCATAGGCAAATGACGCGTTTTTGAAAAAACAATTTTTGAAATGTTTTATTTCGCTGTCATTTTACTGTCAACATACTGATGAATATTTGCGGTTTCTTAAATTTTCAAGTTTGTGTTAAGTGCGTTTTGCTTTCTTCTAAAAAGTTACTATTTTTTTTAAAGGAGATCACGTTCTTATGCCCAATGGTAGGCAATATTTCGGTTGAATCGATACGTGAAGCTTTATCATTTTGGGGAAAAAGCATTCCGTATTTTGGTAAATGAGACAAAAAAATTTTTATTTTTAGCAGTATTTCGTCGTCTATCTCTTTTGCCTAAGTTTTGATAATTTCGTTAATGCAAATGACCAAATACTTGAATTGCACGATATTTACCTGCATCAGTTTCGTTATGTGTTTTCTGTTCACATCTTTGTGGTTTTTCTTCCGAAGTTCGGCCTCTCCCGCCCATTTCCGTTAGGTTGTGTGTGGTGGAGGATTTCTTAGTCGATGTAAATCCCATTGAGCTATCGATTGCTCGAAACAGATTGGCTTTAAGTCGTTGGGTTAGACCGCTGACGAATTCCACTTCGTGTCACCTAGTTAATGTAGTTTCGAAGCTTTAACCTAAAGGGTATTAAATTAGAATCTGGGGATAAATGTCACAATAACTCAATTAGTATTGACCGATACTTCAACATTTGTATGTCCAGGAAGTTAACGTCCATTAACACACAAATAGTTATTGAAATTTAAGGTTATACTGTCGTTTTAATTTCGAAAACGCCTGGTAAAATTTAATGAAAGCCCTTAGGTCAATGTATGACGTAAAATTCCGTGTAAGAAAACTGCCTCCTGTGGCCTTATCCGGCCCGCCAGTTTAATTCTTCCGGCCCAACGCATATTTCCTTTATGATCTCAAAATATGGTTATTAATACTTCTTTAGGTAAATGTTTTTCTCATGCAAATCCACGCTAGATTTTGAGAAATTTAATCTTAATATGCAGGACACTATATATTTTTGAAAAGCAAAATTATGTAATCTTCGGTAAACCATGATCATGTCCAATTGCTTACGACTTATGTATAATCCAGCCTGCGATCTTTAATCCTCGCAGTTATACATCCCTTCATAAGAAACGTTTGGTGACCCCTTACATAAAATGTTAGTCCTAACAAACTCCACTAATCATAGCCTATAATATACAATAGTTTAGAAATTACTATCGTTCCAAGCGGCACTTGGCAATCTCTCGGAAAGTTGCACTTCTACTTAAAAATCTTTTATAGAAGTTAAAAAAACATTTTACGTTATATTTTTTGTGGGCGTAATAGCATAAATGATACAAATCTAATATTATGTTCGTACATCTCTTTTCGGTAGAAAACTATGACTCTACAGTGTCGTTATAAAAATTCTGGCCAACGTGATTTTTGTCTTAAGATTTTATTTTCATTCAGCTTGACGTTATTCTGAATACTACCAACACTTGAATTACTAAATCGCGGAGATATTAGTATTATAAATAATTAGCTGTAACAAAAACGAACCAGTGTTTTGTCTTATATTTAACCGATGTGCGAAGGTTCTTTATTTTACACTAAATCTAAAGTTGTAAACGCCAGTTACAAGGTGTTCATTATTTATAAACCCACAACAGACGACTAGCTCAGTGAGATTACTGGTATATCGTTAACTGCACGTTGGCAAACTCGAGCTAATGCATCTACCAATATAGTTTCTCCTTATCTTATGTAAAACACTGTCAACACTACATGCCTAATGGGTAATACAAGATCATTTTTCCGCATCTATTATTAAAATTACGCAAAGTGCAACCATTACATCGTTGATTGCTCGCCATTTAGTTTGGGAGGTTTAATCCTAAATTTTAATATAGAACTGCATTTGGTCCTTAACTCTTTCATACTTGCAACCAATTTTAGCCGTTTTTTTGGCAGGCTTTTGTTATTAACTGTAAACTTAATTTTAAGCTTACCCAATTCATGTGTTGCATTTTTGTACTAACAAAATTACTGCTTGTTACGGGGAATAAAACGCTAGTCACGTTCAATAACCAATGTCAACAAGATCCGGAGTCATACAGAGTGGCCTTAAAATCTAATTCTTGCTTTAAAGGTGACAATATCGATCTGACACGTTGGTGTTGTTTTTTTTTGTTTGACAGTTGATTTGCTCTGTTACTGGAAAAGCCTGGTGGCACTTTTGAATGGTTCAATCATAAATAATTAAGCACTGTGTTTGCTATTAGTTTTTAAACCGACAACTCTGACACAGTGCGTCTCTATTGATTTCATCCAGATGGCGTTGCTTGAATTACTCGAAATAGTCGTCATTTTGGCTCTGGGTCAAGTTTTGCTTTGCCAAGGGTGCGAGTCTATTTAAAATTTTGCAATCAAATTATTCGCAATGGGGCCAGGGGTTCGTGCTCGGAGTTGCAATCGATTATTTTATGTACAACGAATGAAAAAATGATAACTTAAAAATGTACATTTACGCTCATTCACAAAAAGTTTGCATATTCACTTGTTGGCAAATATATTAAAATATAAAGCTGTAGAACTATAGCATTTAACCTATACCGTTTTTTTTAATTATTTTCCAAACTTTGCAAATTCGTCTCACGTTTTCTGGCCGCGCAACAACTATTGGTTTTAAAAAGAAAATATTTTGCTCTATATTTTTAATGAGACCAAAAATGAAATAATATAACTTACGGCAGCCGCAAAAACAGTTAAGTTGATTTTCCTAACCTCCACACGAGACGTAAAAAATCTTCACGTATAGCACTACCGGTACGTGTTCCACAGGTTGAGTAACACTGTTATTCATCTAAGAGCGAACCATAAACATACTTAAACGATATTTTAAAGCCTTTTTATATAATGTATTTTATGTCACCATTTAAAAAATAGACCTACTAGCCAACAAATATCCCGTTTACCAAATTGTGTTTTATACTTCTGAACAATTTTCTCTTCCGATTTAAGCTAAACTTAAATCACGTTTCCAGTTCGCGAAAAGCCAATTAGAAACAAAAACGATATAGATAAAATCCAACTGCTAGCAAACACGATACCAAAAAAGGTCAACCAGTATCCATATGTTAAGACCTCCTCACCACTGTCTTTTTCCCTGATTAATTTGGCGCAACATCTTTACATACATGTCTGGCAAAAAGCACATTTCCTGACGGTTAACCTCAAAATTCTACAACACCGGTCATGTCTTGCCACAAACGGTCTATTGATAATGCCTTATCTAAACATCACCTGAACCTAAATAACATTGATAAATGTCGGGGTCGTGTGTGCACTTAGGCATTATCTTACATGCGTCTCTGATACGATTGCAATGTCCTTACCAATCGATACTGAGAAATGCGACTCGGGTGAAAAACCTTCACTAGTGTGTTGTTAAATAATTATTTAGTCTAAAAAGTTGAGCTGGTGTGTCATTTTGTGCTGCTTGCAATAGTATTCTTAGTGAATGGTTTACTTTTCAGGAGCATTGGTATACTTACTATTAATTTGTAGCATCATGTTTATTGGAAAGAAAATGCACATTACAAAGAAGGTTAAAATAATCCATATTTGTAAAAACAAAAGCACATAAGAACATATTTACCATTGTTCGTCTCATCCTTTGCCATCCGTTCAGTTTTGAAACACCCATCATAACAACTAATAGAAGTAAGTGGTGTAACTGATTCGTTTTATTTTAATATACATTTTTATTGCATCACACGTTCGCTGTTAGCGCTCAAGTGTCGCCATGTTAACAACACGTGACTGCAGGGTATAAGCAATTTGAATTCTACTCGTTAAACAGCTGCACTTCGGTCTGTTTGCCACAGCGTGACAACAACACATGTGGGAGATTGCGTACCGGGATTTGTATTTAGTAATATACGGACATACAATTTATAATCAAGTTTAAACAAGCAGTTAAAATACACATCGTGCGCGGATAAAAGAGAATAACTTTGTAATGTCGCCTAAATTTGTCACCACCCACTTAATCAGTTGGAAAACCACCGTCTTCTATTTTCTGTAATGCGATCTAAGCGGCGTCATAGCATATAGGCTAAATATATCGACTTTACGATTGCTATAGTATAGTCGTTTTATTTTAATCACTGACATACATCAATAGGAAGCGCATAGTTATTATACATATAATTATTTATGCGAATACAACACAAACAAAAGCACAGTACTGAGTCGATGTAACATACGGTACAAAGCCCGTTCAACGTCAAGGCTGTGCGTTCTAGTAAACACAGCTTTAGGCATGCATATAGAGACAATTTTCTCGGCATGTTTGCTCCTGTTTATATTTTATATACAATAAGTTTGCTAGAATTCCGTTTGCATGTACGGTGGTTTTGTTTCATAACATGGTTACATAAACTTATAGTTATGCAATAATGTTTAAGCACATGAGATGGTAAGCACTATACGCCACTGTTAGCAATGCTTAAGACAGAGCACCCTTTTGGCCGTTGCTTGTGTTAGAAGTTTTCGAAGTGGTGAAGAAAAGAGGCGCCCTCGTATTTGTTCAACAGGGAACACGCCTTTCCCACAGAGTTTGTCATCGGCGGTGGACCGCAGCTGAATACTCCAAATTTATCGACCTACAAATCGTTAAACGTAAATAGTCTGTCGTCGGTGGAAACATTACGGTAGTCGTCGCAGTTAAATGAGTCACTTGCCTTATTGAATCTTTACTCAACTACCTTGTAAAACGTTTTTCCTTTGGTGTCTAATTTAAATAAATTGGTAGTAAATCAGCGTTATTCAGGTATAGCGGTCAACAGCTCGCATTTCGCCAAAATTTTAATTTGAAATAGATATGTTGAAAAAGTTAAAATACATAGATAACTTTGGTTTGAAACCTACCGTCGTGTGTTCGTCGGATAATGATGCCAAAAATGACTTGAAATCCGGTCGTCCAAAATGCGTGACAGCTCGCAGACCTGTGAAAAGCGACTTTCCCGCCACCTTCTGGAAGTGCCGCTCGCAAATGTACTGAAATGCAAGCAAAAAGTTAATGGCCGCTTCTTGTATGTAAAGTAGTCTCCTAACAATTTTTGCGTAATTATATCTATCTGTACGGCGATATTTTAATCGGAAAAACAGTCTCTATGGTTACCTATCAGACGTTGAATTGTTCTAACTTTGTATGTTACGAGAAACGAAAACTTGCAGTAAGTAATATTTAGGCTTCGAACCCGTTATTATCAAATCAGAGTCGATGACTGGTGGTCAAATATAGGTACTAGTCCAATACTCGGTGATATTTGTACCAATCAACAAGTTTTGGCCATATTTCTCAAAAATATATGACAAAGATAGAAATATGGCAACTGCTACTATCACTAAACGTCTGAACCCTAAAGAAAAATATGACTGAGTGACATACTTGTGGTATCTTTGCACGCTTTATGTTAACTTATTTTGATTATGATTATAATAATGAGGAAATGTGCATAGGATCAGAAGTACGTTTTGCCCATATGGGGTTCGGGTATCGCTATAGCAAAATAACGAAGTGTGGAGTAATTCTACTTACGAGCATCGTGGTTCGGAAGTCAAACTTTTGCGGGAATTGAGTGATAAAGATGTGAGTGTCCAGAAGTCCCACGCGATCTTTTCCCTCCACCTCTTGGATTATGTCGGTTAGCCACTCGTACTGCTTTTGGTCCCTGGTAATCCAAATGAAGTACACCTGAAAAGGAAAAATCCCTTGATATCATTTAGTTTACCTTTGTTATTTTGTACTATACGATGATGCATACGCAGATCCTGGTTTGGTCGTAAACCGCAACTTTAAAAAGATGAAACACTGCGTTGGATATCGTTTAGATGCAAAAATAATTTGGGTAACTTCGATTCGATAATTTTGGAAGTCCGTGTAGTTAACTATATAATCTAAACTTAAAGGTTTTAAAGGGTAATAGGGTATGTTTGTGCAGACCTATATCATAAGCGATGTGTAACAAATTTGTAAAGATTGTTTATAAGTTTGATTTTCAACTATAGCTATTTCAACCCATCAGGTGGTGTACAGACGAAATCTTCTTATTATACAAAAAATTCTGATGAAGGCACTTTCGACACCTTTTTGCACTGTATCTTGACGCCCGACTCGGCCATGTTAATGAGATCTTTGAGGATGGCGGCGAATGGCGTCACTCCAATTCCTCCGCCCACCAACACTGACACGTCGTACTTATACCAGTCCTGGTGCCCTTCACCGAACGGACCGTCCAGATAAATCTACACAAACGCATACGTTTTCGTATGTTTACAAATAATTTCAGAAGAAAAAAAAACGTTCCATTTGGTATAGTATTACTAAATAGTTTTATTAATTTCCCAAGCTTGGATTACGCATAACAAAACATCTTAAACGTGTGGTTGACGACGCTAAGACACTTATGCAGTACTTCAAGCAACAATAAGTTGTTAAATCAATGCATTTCTAAAAGGTCAACATTTTGTTAAAAAAATATATTTTTAGGTCACAAATTATTCGCCCTAATGATAACAAATACAGTGCACCAATGTCCGAGTTAGTGTTCAATTTTTGCCTTTTTTATTTTATTTTCTAATTTTTGCGTTGTTTTGGGAAATGTCCCGTTACATTGCTGTTGCCATTACTTAATACTATGAGTACCCTTCCTATGAGGCCTTTATCGTGAATTGCCTAATGGAGTATCAGGAATAAATGCACAACGCCAATACGTAATAATAAATCAGGCTTTTCAGTCAACAAACTGGCGCATTTATACAGGTGGTCTTTTAATCTTCCGATATGTGCCTTTTTGGTGATTCGCAATCTGTATAGTCAGTCTCAAAGATATACCTTAGGGTAGGGCGAGTCACGTAGCACATCGGGGTTGTAAATGTTGCGTAGATTAATGGTCCAAGGTCCGACGGCACGAATGTGAAGCTTCAAGTTTTCGTCTTGGGGTGCTGAGGTCAGAGTGAAAGGGTGGTATTCGTTGGGCGATTGGGCGAGGCACGCGATTCTTACCTATAGGACATATTACAATGACTGGCTTTTAAAAATAACTTATTAAATTTCTTAATTAGAAATAGCTGAACGGTTTGTATTTTTAAAGCAGACACATTGGCAAACCACGTACTTTTTGTAAAAACTATAGTACATTTCGATATAAAAACATCTACATCGTGCACAGTTAGCGTTGGGTACTTATAGTATAACTTTATAACTTTTCTTTTATCATTGGTGTTTTTCCGGTAGAAATTTACACAATATATTTCTGGCTATGGCATAGAGATTATTTCTAGTTCATGCCTAATATTGTACCCATTGTCCAGCTCGGTAGTCAAAATTAGCAGGGCGTTTGAATTCCAAGTAAGTGACTTCGGAAGGCAGAAGCTCAGCTTTCACCACAGAAATCTCGTTTTTGCTCCGGCTCAAACTGTAGAGCTTATCCAAAGTGTAGAGGACCGCTGGACCCAGGAAAAAGTAGTAGAAGAAAGGATCCTTAATGTAGAATTTGACTCATTATTATGAATGCGAAATAGTATAATACAAATTAAGTAACCGTTGCAAAGTTTATAAGATTCCATGAATTTGCGATGCCTTAACGGAGAGCTACCTGAATTTGTTTTTTTATTGACAATTGATGGCACCGCAACAAGTAGCATTGTGATCTGCATAAAGTTACCTGAACTAAGAAGCCAGCGCCATGTAGGACCATGAATGTGTACAAGAGAACAAATCCGAAGTTGTGGGTCCACCAGAACCACTTGAAGAGTAGACGACGGGAGTAGTCAGACGCGAAAGTGTACCTGCCACGGACAAAATAAAGTTAAATTAGCGTCTGTGGCGGACGTTTTTTCAGGCAGACTGCGTTGTCTTTCAAAACTAAAATGCACGTTTTTGTTTAACTTATTAATTTTTCTTGATAATGAATTGCAAAGCCAGAAAGGTCGATTAGATCGACATCATCTTGATTATTAAGACGTTTCGATACGAGCTTATATCACCTTCAGTTAATGTGTTAATAAGCTCGTATCGAAACGTCTTAATAATCAAGATGATGTCTCGACCTTTTTGCCTTTGCATTATCAAGTTACATTACAGATCCATGCATAGTGTACCTAATTTGTCTTGGTCTTTTATTTATCTTGGTACGAAGAAGAAAGTGCGCAATTTATTTTTAGATGCATTTTGCGTATGCAAGGTAAGCTGCGTCCACACGTCTTGTGTTCCTTTGAGAGCAACTTACATGATAATTACGATGATCGTTAGAATGACGCCGGTGATGCCGGTGATGGTTTGCCAGCACCAGTAGTGGAACTTGGGCAGTTCGTCGCTAGTTCGCCAGTAGTCGCGGAACAGGCACATCAGGTCTCCCGGTGTTTGGGTCGAGATCGAGTAAATGTTCAACGAGTGGCCGATGATATGCATCGCTGTGGGAAAATGATTTCGTTGTCATTGGGCGTCGTATTATTCCCGCGCAACATATGAAAGGTTAATGGCTGCTGGTGATGTCATTGATATTTTGTTCCGATACCTAATATTTTGGAAAAATCGTATCGCGACCCGATACCATATGACGTAACGGCTTTGCTCCAACAAGAAAATACGTAAAATAGAAACACTCAAAGGCCTTTTCTAGGTCATTAGGACAACTTGCTTAAGGTTAGGAAATTTAGTTACCTTCAGATGTTAACCTTCTATAATTTTCAAAAAAATTACCATCTGAGTTTCAATAGCTGCGTTGGATCGCAAATCATGGCTGAAATTCCTGTGTTAATTTGGTATCGGATGGGCACCGATAGCACCCTACTATCGGACGAGTAGCGATACTTGGCATCGGTCATCGGCTCCGATTTAATATTATCAGACATTCCTAGTGGCTGCCCCATAGTTTGGAGATCTGTATGCATGCAAGGCATTTTTCGTATATGATGCCGATTTTAAAGTATTTGTGGAAAGTTTAGCCCTACTATACGTGTTATTTGTGTCCAGTCGCTATCATTGACTAACTGTAAGCATGGTTAAGAGGCCTTATTAACATAGTTTATTGTTCTTTCGTCTTTTATGCCAGCTGATTGACAGCAATTAAAAAAAATTGTGTCGCTAAGTCTTAAAATTGACTGTCTAAAAACAACCTGACTAGTCTCTGTCATGAAATTAGATTGCAAAGGGAAGACACGGTATTGTATGTTAACACACAGGTCTGTTTTATGAGCTAATGAACTGATTGGCCGCCGACGACCGTCTCTCCCAAATCTCACCTGTAAAAGCGAGCGCAAGCCAGGCGATGATCCTGTGCATAGTGATTGCCGAGTCGAAAGGAATGTAGCGATGCAGGAAGGTCTCCCGGAGAGCGGTGATGGTATTCCGGCACATTGTGACCAGCAAACAGGAGTAGGTGAACATCATAGCCGACGCTGCACCCCGGGTGATCGACACACCGTAACCGGCGATGCGTCGCAAACCGGCGTGTTCGCGCTCGATGGAGTAATCTGGAAAGTGGTTTTACAACCAGAGCGTTTAACTCAGGGCAGCACAACGCGGGGTCGCCAGTAGGCCTTCGCCAAATGCGTCACCAGAAGACCTACAAATTTCTTCATCTATACAAGTCTTACGACTATTGAAATGCAAATGTTCAACTTTATGCTAAACTCAAAATTTCCAACTATATGTTGATTATTTCTTTAAAAAGAAGCAACAACGAAATTTGTTTTGTTTATCATTGTCAAATGTGAAGGATCGCGAAAAAAAGACTAATCATTTTTTTCTCTAGGATCACAGACTTAGACATATTGTGACCCCCGATTCACACAACCTTCAATTTTTTTGTGTGTGTGTTTTTGGTCACCTTTAGGAAAAAGATTTATAGAAATGCGCGGGACAGAGTCGTACAGGCGTGTTTCAGTATTACTAAAGCCATGCAGTCAAATGCATGTTGCCGAATGGTTAGGTACAAAATTGATCGATTGTAAGTTTACGCTTAAAAAATACAATTACTTATTTCATCTTATTATTTCAAAATAAGTCGTATTTCCAGCGTAATAGACTCAATCACTCACAGTAAGCTCGCTCGATGAAGATCCCTGCCAGCACAAGTAGGTAAAGAGTCAGCCAGAATATCTGCATTTTGTAGTTTTGGAAGTGCTTGGTAAAGGCGCGCAGTCTTTGCTGCAAGGCCCCCTTCTTTTCCTGGCTCTTGAATACTTTCACCTTGACACGGCTCACGTTCTTGTCTCGTCGCTTTGCCGGGGTAACGCTATAGTATGGTGTGAAATGTTGTTTTTTAACGCTCGTTGCATTCGTTTACAAACAATAACCAATGAATTGCAGTTCCAATTGTCTTATAAGTTATGCCTCCCTATGTCCTATTTGTGATACCGTACAGGTCCAAAATAGACTGTGTATACCTTAAACATTCTTTGGAAAAGTAGGTTTTATATTTATACTGTGTACGCCTATGCATTGTTACAATAGGCGTTAAGAATAAAACAAAATATGCATAAATTGCTACTTGCTAGGTTACTTATAGGACGAATTGCTACTATAAGCGAATAGGTGGGCAATTGAGTGGTTTGATATTTCTAAGGTAAAACAGTGAAGACAGCTATAAACGTGTATCTTGGTGGACAACAATCTCTCTCGGCGTACAACAGCATCGCAGTAGCTTCTTGTAAACTAAACATACTGTAAAATGTTAGTTTGAACTCGTACTTTCCAGAATAGAGCTTGAATGTCTTTCGGGCTCGGTTCATTCTGGTTTCACGAACGGGGGCCGAGTGCAGTACAGTGTTTGATCTTTCGGCTTGGTTACCCCCCGCAGCACCTGATAAATAATCATATTGTAGTGAAACTTATTTTGCTGTGATTTATTGTGTTGAGGTTTGTACAATACGCAAAACCAAAACAAATCATAATAAGGTAAATACAGACAGAAGCCAAATGTTGTTTATCAAACACCATGCATTTAAACGACACCCGCATTGTTTCACGCTGGTTTGCATTCCGTCTCTTGTGTAAAGCAAAACAGTACAGGGCGAGGAGTAATACAGGGCGAGGCAGGCAGAACGGAAACACAGACGACTAATAACCAACACCAAACACAATATAATATCCCTAATAAAAACAATACACGGAAACCCTTTTACCAACACAGCAAGCAATAGGTTTACCTTTTCCAGGTGTTTTCACTCTGAAAGCTATAATTAAATTACGAAATTAGTTGTTTTCGTTTCTACGTGAAAATAAGACTATTTTCGCCACGTTAGGTCTGTTATATATTAACTTGTCCTTGAAATGTATTTGAAACGAAACCACAATACGTAAATGTCGGAACACAAATTGGTAGTAATATAATCAAGCTGTAGGCTATCTATGGAACATAATTGGGAAACAGATATCAGCACGATTTCCGGTATTAATAATTAATTGACTGTTTATAATATTAAACCTATAACAGTTTTTATTGTATTTTGTCCCACAATTCAAGTTTTTCTTAGTGCTTTGTTTGTCTTCGGCTATAGTGTTGCCAAGATACACGTCGCATAGTCAAAACTACTTTGCTTTGCTTATAATAGTTCCAGTATGTTGCTGATTCGTGTAACAATATCTATCGAGGTAAACATCCTCCAACGGCATACATAATGATAAAGAACAATAGAATAGAAATACCAACATATCAACTACACGAACTATATTGTGAGTCCGTCAATAGAAAACCTTTACCTGGCAGTTGAAGAGAAGAGTCACTCAATTCGCTTGAGTAATTCTGCATGAGTTTCTTGAAGTCACTCAAAGTAAGAGATTTCTTATTTCCCACACTATTCATCATCGTGTCCACAAGTTCGTCTATCTGCTCCTTTTCGATGCTCGCGTTTACCATGTCCATCATTGACCTGTGCGTTTCATTTAAGTTAAAGAATTACAGTGTTTTGGCAATTTTTTATATATATTTGTTTTATTACAAACGCGTGATACGCGAACTTAACTGCTCTTTCAGCTTTACGTTTATTTAAAAAAAAACGTAAAAATGTCTTGTTATAATGGGCTGCATTGAATTGTATTATCGAATAAAAATATAACTTGACATTTTTAAGCAATTCTTGTAGCAGTTACCTCAGCATTATCTTAAATTCGTTGGTGGAAAGTTCTCCGCTCTTATCCAGGTCGTACATGTCGAACATCAACTTGGCTTTGTCATCGGGTGATCCTGTTAATAATTATAGCGACATTTGACAAAACACAACGTCTTGAATTGCGTATATTTTTCTCCACGGGTCACATTTGTTTCGAATGTGTTGATTAGATAAAAGTAACATAAGTTTCTTGTTTTGATTCTCTGTTTTCGCCGATGTTATGTTTTTAAGATATTACGAATTTTGGTCCAAAGATAGAGTATCATAAAGGTTTTGAGCCTTGATATTTCCAATTGTGCCTAAAGACGCTAGTCGCTAGGGTCAGTTTTGGTTGCCACAATAAAGGACAGTATTTCTGCCTTTCGGAATTCTTGAATTGTTCATTGATTGACGATTTGATATTTAAATGTGTATACCAACGCTTACCTTTGGTGAATAGCACCATGATGTCCAGAAACTCCCTAAAGGAGATTGCTCCGCTCTTGTCGTTGTCGGCGATGCTAAACATCTGTTCGACGAACATGCTCTCCGGCTTTAGCTTGAGATAGTCGGCGAATTCGGCCTTGCTCAGCTCGACGTGAATAAACTTGCGTGCCTCTTTCGAGTTGACGGTGGATGACATGTCCTCCGATTCCAGACGCACCGACTGCGATTGATTAAATAGGGCTGGCGTAATAGCGTCAACCTTTTTAGAAATTACGAATTTTAAGGTACACGCGTTCTGTTTTGAGTTGCATAACAACTACATGATGCACATGCGAAAGCTGGGCAAATAATAACTGATATAAAGTATTGCAATGTTATTTGTCGTCAAAAAATATGTTCATCCAACCTTGACTGTCATTACAAAGGAAAAGTCACTTTTCGATCACTAAAAACAGGAAGAAAACTTATATTCCTGTCCTTTCTATATTTATTTTGTTAAACAAATCCTAAAAAACAGCATTTGTACTCGGTTATCAATCGAGCCTTATTCTGGACGTAATTACCAAATACTTACAGTCGCCAAGGCTGAGGTGAAGAACTTCTTCAGCTGTTGGTCACGTTTCTGCTTGGTCTTGGCCTGTTCCATCAGCTGGGTGAAGCCAACCTCGTTGGTCTCGTGCGGAATTCCCTCCTCGACGAAGAGTCGAAGCGTCCTCATGATGAAGCTATCTCGTTCCTCTGGATCGTTGAAGTTCAGAACCTTGGCGAAACGTTGTTGTGTAAAAATTATCCCATACGCCTGATTGTGCCCAAACGTAGCTTTACCTGGATCGAACAAGTCGATTTGGGTCAAAAATAAGGACCGTGGCCGTTTCTCATGTGAAATAAATATCAAGTATAGAGATCACGTAGCTATGTGTTTTAGACCAACTTTTAAAAAATATTGCTCCCCACTACAAATGTAAAATGACGTTTTATTTCGTCCAAATAACTCGTCTAGTAGTTTTTTTACCAGGTCCTTTGCTTCTTGGTTTACTCTGATGTACATCGCAGTTCCGCCGCGGTTGTAGGCCTTGCAAACCTGCACACGTTCCGTCTGGGAAAGGTCAATAGTTCTCAACGCTTTGCCGGTCACTGTTTTAACTTGAATCTTCTTCTCGCGAAGTTGAATCTGTAAGCAGGAAAAATATTTGTTGATTATACTTGCTTAATACACTGAAGTGGCGCCACAATCATAAGGTTGGACACGTTAAACCAGTGGTTCACTATATGTTGGGTTCGTAATGTAGTTTCATGAAACTGCGAAAGAAAAGTTTATTTAGACATGAACTAAACCAATCCAAATAGTTTCACCTAATTAACTTTACTATACCAATATTATAATATGAGTACATGGAACACTAAAAAGAGAACCCCTATGCCATTCATTTTAAAAGGTAAAACACTATGTTAAATAAAGGGCAAATAAAAACATAAAGCTTCGTAACTTTGATGTTTGCTTTATATTGTGTTTGCAACAACTCCGCGGCTAACTATGTGGCAACAGCAACAGCACCTCTCTCAAGACAAAGGCGTTTAACCTGAACTTCATGCGACGAATTTGGTCCCAGAATTTCGTTGGCGATGTCGCTGTCATCCCCAATATTTTGCCTCCTCTTGGTTGTGTTTGCAGCTCGCTTTTTCACTTCTACGCGATGTTTCTCGGCGCCCTTACCGAGGAACAGCAGGAAGAGAAGGGTCGCTGGAAACACAAAGCTTGACGTTTAAACTGTCGTTTAAATATAGATTGAAATAACAATCGCTTGAACAACGAAGTGATATAACTTATTTTCAAGCAATTTTTGGTCACTACTAATTTAAAGAGCACAGTCATCACAGGGCTACCACAAAGTCTTTGAGTTGATTTACGTATTAAAAAGTCTTTGAAAAACACTTTGTTTTTTTTCAAAAGTCCTTGAATTTATTTTATGTCCAGCTTAAGTTATGTGTTTTACAATTGCTTTAAAAAGCAATTAAAAAATGTTTTGCAACAAATAATTCTACCTAAAGCCTTTGATTTATATTCCTAGCACACAAATCATATAATTTGGATAAAAAATTATTGCAATTTTATGGTGAAAACGAGCGGCATTTTATTCCCAAGATGTAGTTTAAAAATGCATAAGGCCTACCAATGACGAACAGGCCAATTGCGGCGAAGGTGAACGCGTAGGAATACTCGCTGCCGCTAAAGTAGTCAAATGTTTGAGGTTCCGTGCATTCCTCCATCTGTGTCTCATTCAGTTGGAACGGTTGGGGACATCTTACGTAATTGTCGCTAGCATCTGCAAAATACACTCGTGTTAACATGCGTTTTTAGGAATTTTTCAAACTATTTGTTGCAAAAGATTGCCTCTGACAACTCGCTATCCAGAGAGGGATTAATTGTAATTTATGTAATTAATTACATGTTTTATTGTAATTGTAATGTAATTGAAGAATTTTAATTCTGTGTAATTCAAATTGTAATTGTAATTTGCTAAAATTTTGGCTCAATGCATTGATGCCACAAAAAATTGAAGTTTCAATGCCGAAAATTGTAGTTGATGTAATTAATTACAGTTTTTAGTATAATTGAAACATTTAAGGGAGTAATTGTAATTGTTATTGAACTTCGAATTTTACTTGTATTAAATGTTATTTTTGTCGACTTACTGCCCAAAAAGGGGTTCGGCTGAATGTCATATTCGTCCATGGTTGGATTCGTCCGCAGAATAACATCATAAATTGTTGTGTTGTGTATAAATTCAAGCTGGGCAGCGTTGAAAAGTCTACATGACCCAAAACTCAAGTTAAACCCTTTGGCATGTCTCACTATACTACTATAGTATATACCGTAGTAATTTAACAAATAAACTGGTCCAATTAACAAAACTAGCAGTCTCACACGCGTTTATGTACATTTAATAGTCGAACAAAATCAGGAGTCAATTTGTTTTCGCCCCGATTAAGGCGTAAACTGTACTTAAGCAATTTGTATTTGTTTCCCTTATTTTTGCCTCAACGTCTTCTATGTTATGTCTGACGTAACGTTTTGATATTATCGAAACATTCATAGTGCTCCGATAATATTGTTTTTCTAACATAAAACTGTCTTACCCGTTTTGCGTGTTTTCAAACCAGAAGCGATCGCCGTCCCTTATCCTGGCGAACTGGTCACGAATGACCTCGCGAAAGAGTTCCCCAGGTCCACTGTCGGTGGTTTCCAGTAGACCCCCTGTCCACACGTCAATTTTGCTGATGTCGTTGTTGTGAACAGCTTTAAGGTTATCTAGCAACTAAAGCGACAAGCATACGTTTTGTTTCTTCCATTGGACAACTTGACTTTACTGTATGGATATAATTTGCCCTTTTTCCGTGCTTTTTAAAAACAATTTTTTTATTTCCCGCTGAGGCTTACGGTTGCTTAATTTCGATACATAAACTAGGTTCTGATTATATTTTATCGGAGGAACAATATGAAGTCTGTTTGCATTTTGTCACAATACATATGTATATATATATATATTTAACTCTTGAACCTTGGGACTATTACCTCAGGTTTTCGATCGAAAAGTGCTGGGTTGATGTCATAAAAGTTTGTCCTTGCTTCGAATCCGTAACTTACTCTTGCCGTGTTGTAATCTGGTAAGCCATGGTCACGTCCTCTCTAAAACGCGCATAATACTGGAACCTTATTTTTTACGGTATTTTTTGTTGTTTTAAAACAAGCTAAAAATATATTTCAACTCATGAACCTTTATTTACCACAGGTGTACACAAAAATCATATTTTATTTAACGAAACAAGACAAAAATAGTACTGATGCCCTCGCGTCATATTTTCTGTTCAGTATTTTTTCGACAACTTTTAGAAAATACTAAAACATTATTCTTTATCAAAATATGGATAACCAATATAGGCTTACCTGAATATTTAAAGCCATCAGGTCTCTGCGCGAAAACTCAAGAAGGCCGAACACTGATCCCCTGAGATCCGGAGTAATAATATTGTCTTCTCTCTCGGCAATCTGACTTGCCATTCCCATCAGTAGCTTATCGGTGTCAGATTCACTTACCGCTTCCTGTTGTACAACCATTATTATTAGAGATTTTAACCTTTCAGTTTAAAGTTTAAAAAACAATTCTATCACGGTTTAGAAAGCGAACATCTACTATATACGTACGGTATAGGCTTATTCGATGCGAATTTCCAGTTTGAAAATAAAAGTCACAAACTCACAAACCACAGTTGTGTTCAGTGTTTTATATTTAAAAAGGTTTTGTTGGTTTACTATACAGTGTAGCTGAGTGGCATTTTGGTCGATCTTGTTTCAAGAGCTAAAGTTACTTAAATATACCAACAACTAACCACAGAGTTCCAGTAGGTGTTGCAGGTCCTCAGGCCAGGTTTTCCAACATGCAGCGCCTGAAAGTCGTGCCTGTCTCCTGCTGTCTTTAAAGTTGTAGCAAAAAAATCACAATCTCCTGACGTGCTGCATAATCGTTTAGAAGTTGTAAAAAATGACTGGGCCAAAGGCGTAGTTTATTCTAGGAAAATAACTTATAAAGCATTTTTGCTTTGTTCTCTGGTATGGAATGTCCTGACTTCAGAATAAAATGAAACTCTATAAATCTATACGCAATATTGTGTTATATGAAGCTGTGACTTACTGATTGAACTTTGAACGACGGAACACACCGGGAGGCACCAGGGTGTGACCGATACGCATGGCCGCAGATTGAAAGATGTGGGTGATTCCGGGATGGATCGCAGATTTGTAACCTACGATATAAGATGCACGATAGTGCAGTGTAAGGTTCCATTTTATGATTTATATATTACAGACTAATCTAGAATGACGTTCTTTAGAATAGCATGGTATATGCACAGCAACTTAAGTGTTCGAATTTGGGAGTACTTTTTTTGCAGGGTCAGTTTTCGGTATCGTTACAATTTCAAAATTGTCACTTTTTGTTTTATTTCGCTTTTCTGTTACCGCTGCTAATTGTTACTGATGGGTTGTAGCTTACCGTCGTATGGTGGCATCGTAGTGCACTTTTTCGAAGTGTCAGTCGCATTGCATTCGCCCAGAAACACAGGCAGCCAATCGTAGAGGACTATTTTCTAAAATGAAAATTTTTTGATGTAATGTAATTGGTAATATATATCAAGCATTTATTAAATTTACAACATGCGGAGAAACAGACTAAAAGTTACTGGTAATACTTTCAGCATATTGTTAACAATATGCGGCTTTGGATGATTAACCCGTCTTCTGATAAAAAGGTATAAATCTTATTTAATAGCTTATTTACTTGATGAGTGGCGATGTTTAGAATTCTCGCTTCATTGTAAACCTTTTCGTCAGACCAATCAGCATGTTGGTCTCGCAACATTCTAGCCAACCAGTTGTGGTAGCGGAACCACATCACACCAAAGGTTAGGAGAAAGGGATTCTCATTTCCTCTTGGATTTCCGAGTCCTGCAAATATAAATAACAAGGAAATCAAACATAATGCCTTTTGTAACCGTAAATTCTTGGCTGCAATGTATTTTGAAAACATATTCAAAAACCCGTTCGTGAAGTACAAATCGTTATAATAGTTTTGGTAAACTATAAAAAAATACAGCTAAAAAGGTACAGTATACAGTAATGAATATCAACAACAAAAACCAGATATATAACTAATTACAGTTCGTTATACCTTTGAAATGTCGTGAAATAGATAATACAAATTCACGGTTTTAGTCAAATGCAAATCTAAATCGACACACTCACGGTAAAAACGCGTGGCGCTTTTTAACACGTGATCACGCGGTGGTGGGGGATTAGCCAAAGGAAGACCGATGCTGTTTTCGATCGGGTACATCCCCTTGTCTTCGACAGATGCCAGCTCACCTCTGCAGTCGGTGGGATCGCCCTGTTTCATAGAACATTAGAGTCATGAAGTTAATTTTTACAGTGAACCATATAGGCTATTCGATGTACGCCATCTTACGACAGTACAACACACTAGATTTGTGTTATTAATATGTAAAAATATCTTAAAGTTTTTTATTTGTTTTCTTTGTGCCCCTGTTACCTTTCTAACCAATTAGTTACGCTACACATGCATGCGTTTCTTTGTACATTTTCGAGATGTTTATAAAATATAAAAACTATCACATAACTGTTATCTGCAAAGCACAATAATAAACTTAATTCAGCTGAAAGACTTAGACACGTGGAACTAAGTATCGAGTGTAACCCAATATTTTCGGACATTCCCAGTTTTTGGGCCAATAGAGTACCGTGCTTCCCAGAATGTTGCTCCCGTTTGTTCGTTCAGGACAACTGCTGTGATGTAGTCGGAGTGCATCGGCCCAGGCTTTGGCCACTCCGTACGTTAAGCCTCCGTCAATAAAGGCTGTGATTTCGTTTAACTGAAAACCAAGAATGTTGTTAAACTTAAGCCGTTAATTGTAAATGGTGAAAAACGTAGAAGTTTATAATATATTATGCGCTCAACAAATATTAAATTATTAACCCGAAAAACTTACTTCAGTTTACATTTTGCAATCGGGTAAATAGCTGTCAATTATCGAGAAACTCCAATGCTGTTTGCGTTCTAATAACTTTTTCGACCAAGCTGTATTCAGAATAAGTTATATTTGTTTAGGTGCTGTGATACGATTCTTCCCGACGCTATATTTAAGCGCTTGGCATTGTTAGGTACTTGAACGTTATTATGTTAAACTTTGAACCGATATGTTCGTTTTAGACATCATATCCGCTCCAATTGTTGGTTTAAACGAGACACATCCGCGTACGGCTCTCCAACGGTAAAACTATATAACAACGACTAAACGATATGAAATACCGTAAAGTGTACCTCCCCGTGTTTAAAGTTCAATTGCTTAAGTTTTGTTAAAAAAAAAGTGATAATTCGCCCCATTCGGGTATTCCAAAATGCAAAAATCTGGTAACATCTACCTGCTGCCGCGGGTTGTTTGGGGCGTACCCGGTGATTCCCTGGTCGTATCGACTGCGGAGAAACGGGATTTCCACGGTCCCGGTGTTGTTCTTGTCGTACAGCTCGTCGCCCTTCGGCACCTTGATGTTAAAGTACTCGGGCGGGCATCCAGGCCTCTGGGCGTCCAGAATTTCTTCCACCACTTGCTGGCCTGTTTTGAGCGGAAACAATAGCGATGTTTTAGTTGTCGTGGTTATTTGTGTCATAACGAGGCACTTTTCGTTTAAAACTTGTTCGATAACGCGCTTATCTCAATGTAAAACGCTAAGCTACTTTTCATTATTTTTTGACCCCTTTTACATTTATTGTATGTTATTGTTCCCTATGAATCAACTTCCCTTTCTTTAGTGTTTGCCTTTTGGCAGCAAACTGGAATTTGTTTCATGATTATAATATTTATTAGAAAGCCAAAATACTTGCTGAACAAAAGTAACAATGATTGCGAGTACAAAAACTTTTAAATAGGAAGTATGACTATATGAATTTGTTAACATTATCTTAAATTATAGCAAAATTTGCATAACCGCTTATCGTGAAACTCAAGGCCCCAACACTTACCGAAAAACACGAGTAAGACCGTCCTCAGGGCTCGTGATCCCTCGCCTGTAGCTCCCTTCATCGTCTTCTCACTAATCTCGCGAGGATTCGGTCGGTCGCTCCCTGATGGGGCGTACACCCCGTCCTGGTAGTGTGATGGAATCCTCCTCGTCAAAGGTGAATCTGTGTAATGTGAATAGACGGTTATTTGTGGCTGATTAGCAATTTGTTCGCGTAAGCTTGTGACGACTAAATCGTGTTTTAAATTAATTTAAATGACAGTGGTCTTTATTCATAAAATTACGTTAACAGCATTTCTCGTTTAGATATGGTTTAGTTGTTTGTATTTCTGCTATATAAAGCTGTTTTTTTTGTGATTGTGAAAGAGTCATGAAAGTTAGTTAAGGTTTTTTTTTTTTTTTTACAACTAAAAGCGATCATGCTGCATATGGCAAATACGCCAAGAAATGATAGGGCAGCGGTCAGGAACCTATGACTCGCGAGATAAATCAAAGCTATCATTCTAGCATAATGTGAATAAAACTAGACGCGACCATGGCCAATTTCCAAACCGTATACGTTTCCTTTTTAGAAACAAAACGATTAGCAATTTTTTAAGTGCTTCGCGAAAATCCTATTTTTCTCTGTTCTTCCGTTTGACGGAATATCTTATTTTTCCAAAGGTCCTGTTAATAATATGACACTCTGTAACTAAAGTTTTGTAAACTTAGCCTATGCACTTTTTTTTAATATGCCCTGTCTTTTAAATAAGAAACAGTCCTATTCAAATAACCATTTTGTTTCAACATAAACTAGATGTTGAAACATGTTATATAACTCTCGCCAAAATACAATCAAAAGTATTTCGCTTTTATGGCTCCCTTAGGTGAAAAGGTTCCCGACCCTTGATTTAGGGTAGTACTTAAAATGTTACTTTCATTTTGGCATAATAATGTGGTAATAAGAGGCAAACAACGATTTATCTGAGAAACAGACAAACGTTTGCTATTGTAGGTTCGAGTTTCGTTGTCCTGAATCTCAGCCAAACTGATTTTCTTTTCTTTCAATATTTTTGGTCATCGTCATATAGCATAGTATAGTTTTAAAAATGGTGAACGACCTCTAAAATTGACCCTATTTATCGTTGCTTTACATTACTCCACTTACCTATCACTCCCCACTCTGGATGTGCTCGATTGTTGTACCAGCCATCGTATGGGATGTATTCCTTTTCATATGCCGCTTGACCTGCGTAAATAGGTGTACATTGTGTATTCGAAAATTATTTTCGAAATTTCGGCAATCAAACTAAAACAAAAGATAAAATTCGCTAGGCAAAAGGCGTCCTAACACTTATTGGAATGAAAACAGCCCGCTTTTTAGAGTAGCTCTGTAAAAAAAAACTCGTTCTTAAACGTATTTCTGTTAACTTGAACCTATAGAAAATAGTTCTGCGTTTCTTATTATTATAGCTACAATTAACTACAGTATTCTGAGTTACTACAATGCAGTCCTAAACAAGCATGAAAATGTCTTGCTTAGAAATAGTAAACAAGTGTAGCAAAACCCAAACTATAAGAAGGAAATGATTATCACCTTATCGCAAAAGCTATTTTTGTTTATTTAAGATTTGTGCAACAACCCAATGAATGATTTTCCTGAACCTAGCATAGGGAGGGGGTAAGGACTTAAGCATTGCTGATAATTGAAGCTTTTGAAACAGTTTTACAAATACAGCAGGTTGTCCTGAACGAACAAACGTAAAATTTACATGAAAACAAGTTACCGTTTAAAACCTATCCACTTATAACAAGACTCACATGTATATATTCCAACCAGGCACATCACGACGGCAAAAAGATGCAGCTCTTCCATGGCGTTTTTTGAAATTCCGTCGCTGTGTAAAAATGTCTTTGCAAAATATATAAAATTTTGCGGCTAATTTTTATTGCATTGTTCTGCGAGCGAAAACGTAAAATAACACCGGAAATGAAACAGATCCGACAGTTGAGCAAACTGCAGTTGGCCGGAACGGCGCGCGTTTCCTTGCGTGCTATAGAGTGATGATGTGTATTTTGAGTGCGTTTTTGATGAAAAATATAAACCGATTGATATACTACTACACATCAGTATGGTAATATATAATCGGTTTATATACATATTTTTCATAACAAAAAGCATTCGCAATTATCAGCAAAAAATGAGCATTGCGTGATCTTTGCAAAGCGCTGGATATTTTGTTTAACGTTAACCATGGAATAACAAATAAGATCAATAAATCTGCACTAACAATGCATGTGATGCAAACTCGAAAAAATCTATTTGTTCGACTTCAGAGGAATTTACATTTCAAATACGCTCGGACGCTGCATAACACATTCAAACAGCTTTACTTCAAACTGCACGTCTTTCAGTTCTACTGGGTTTCACGGAATTGTCTGACGAACTTAATACACTGGGCTGTGTACAGTGCGTAATTTTCCAGGCGATCTTTCCTCGATATCAAATACCTATTAACTGATGGATGCCTCACTGTTAAAAATGTTATTTAATCTAGTTGGAGTTCCCAAAGTTTCGAATTACAACTGCCTTCATCTATTTCAAATTATGCTCGATGAAACATTATACGCTCATCACATGTCGGCTGACTTCATAAAAGTGTCGCTAATCACTCTCCGCGCTTAAAATAGCTTTAAAAGTAATTCCAGGCCCCTCATCTTCATATAACAATTTAGAACACCATGTTAAAAGTGCCAAAACTTTGCTCGTTTAGTTTGATCTCCTTGTAAAACTAAACAAATTTGTTCGCAATTTAATTCTTTTCGATACAAATATTGAAAAAATGTATACCGCATAAAGTTAGCTACTTTACTATATTCTATGGATGGAATCCCAGAGCGTTGGTCAGCGGATAAGATAGAGGATATTTTTTAAACAACTGTTGTGCGCTATAAATAAGTTGGTTGTTGCAAATATGATTCTTCTTACTTTTTGTTAACACATTTTCTAAAGGCAAAATTTCTGTCTGAGGCTTAGCCGCGACATTTACCTTTTGCCACTGTTGTTTTAAAAGGCTTGTATGTTCAGCATGACAGAATTTCACCAGTGTGGTTCAACACAGCGCAACTTCCTTTTAACATAATAAGATGCTATCTACATACACGCAACTCACAAGAGAGCAGTCGAAACGCGTCCTTCGCTCGTTAAATACCCTTTTATTTTTTCTCGCCAACACGGAAAGTACCCCGCTTAAAACCCCAGTCCCCTTTTAACTTTTTTAGTGCAAACATCTTTGTGCGAAACGATACTCGGTCGGGCGTGTTTCGCTTCCCCTACAAAACCTAACAAAGCGGAGCATCCCAACGCCGATGGGCGCCCTAATCCGATTGCAAGATGTGCCCTAATTATACCTTCCCGTTCATTATATTGCTTATGATCGCTGTCACACGCCACACATCAGTCACCACCACACAACATAAGAGCCTTGCTATTGTTTTATGGACTATCTCGAACATTTCCGGTTTATGTTTGGTAGTAACCATGTCTGCGTCATGGCCTAAATTTGGGACAAAAGCCGATAAATTGTCCGGTACCTTGTTAATCCATTAATTCAAATTTTGACCGCCGATTTCTAAGGGATGGTTACCAGGTGCCTCGCACTACGATTATGCTAAACTAATAACTTGGCTAAAATTCCGAATTTTATAGTAATAATACCCTAAATTTTCCAGATTACTTGACAATCCTGGTACTAACTGCCGTCGTTGTGAAGGTCCGATTATTATAGGTCTACTAAATATAACTAAATGTTTGATCAAGATAGATGTAGGCTACACCTGAAGCCAAATATAGAAGTTTAAAAGTCAAACTACTTTAACCTTCTGCTACTTCGTGGGGACGTTGTGCCATTGTTTGAAGTTGCTCAAAAGACATAATCCCCATTGTATGACCGATCTTTGTTGTGCAACGCCGGAGATTTGGCGACTCTCTGCTGTCATTTTATATCATTTGCAGTCGATTGAGCCCTAAGAGTGAGCCCTTCCCGCTCATTAACCTATTACGGCTTTGCTCGAAGTCAACCACTGTCCACCCACCAGGGCATTAAATTGCTGGTCTAATGACGCGTACCAAATCTTTCAGTGGTTTGTCAGTTTTGCTACCTTTCATGAGACACATCATACCAAAGCTTATGGTCGTTCAAAGGCATCTTGTCGATTCTACAGCACACTGTTTCTTTTAATTCCTCACTAACTTCACGTTTTGCGATACAATGAGTTAACGGTGCGTTATACTTCACAAACAAGTAACATGGATTGGACGTCGATTCTTTTCCGTTTTGTTCACTACTGAATATATAACCCTGTATTTTAGTTGTAGCGACTTTTGTGAGCCCACTGTCTTATATGGGGTTTTACGCGAACGCACCCCGCTAACGGAAAATAAACGGCCAAGTTACCCGCATTTGCATGGGTTAAAATAAGCGTCATTCAAGCCGAAGGCGTTTTCGCCGACTGTTTTCTTAATTCTGTCGCTATGCTGTCTACGTCAACACGTATTACGACATTAAGAACTGTTATTTGTGTAATCCGATGAATGGTACGGTGGTACGTATTGTTCTGCTATATTTTCCGCTACCTCCACGCAACCGCTTGCGGGTGTGTCACTGGGTCGGCAGCGGGGGTAAGAGTAGAATAATTTTCTTACCGGGACTATGTAAACGTTTTTACAGGACATTTTATACAAATAAGGTCGCAAATTTACTTTATAACGGGGTTTAAAAAGCGTAACCTTATATAGGAAACCTATATTTATCGTCAAGTGCAGTGCACTGATGTGCCACTGCAATCTTATTCTACACACTTTTAAGACTATGGGGGTTGGCCTGGTGACAGGGAGGCATGTTCTAGTAAACTAGGAAGATTTTTTCACCGGTATTGCGTGTCGCAAAAATTATTTCACCGGTACGCCTTTCCGTGCAGTACCGGCTTACTTTTCGTTTGTGGAATAGCACGGCACTAAGACATACATTTGTGCGGTTAATCAGGGCTTTCATATAGTGCGGAAATTATCTGTTATACCAATAGGCACGGGCGCCCGCACGGGGGGCAAAGGGGGGGGGGGGGGCACTTGCCCCTCCCTGGAATTTCAAAATGCGATATTAGTATTATTTATAAATGTAATATGTATTACTTATAAAGGTTAAAAATATTATACATTATCCATTGCCCCCAGTGGCGTATCCAGGGGTGGGGGGGAGTTCTTACCCTCTTTTTGTAAGTGATATTATCGTTTTTGGTTCGTTTTTGTCATGGTTTAACAAAGTGTTCGAAGCGGCGTGCTTTTTAAGTAATTGGGTCACGCGTCTTAATCTAATGAGAAACCAAAATCGAGCGCCGTTTTTCGTTTTTTGTTTGGTCGACCGTAACCGCTGGATATCTCTTTCGTTATTTGTTTAGGTTGACTGATTAGCAAGTGTGCATTCGACAATTGACAACGCTAAGTCAAACCGTCTTTCTTTTTTTCTCGATAAAAACGTCGAGTTATACGCAATATGTTCCTCGCTGTTCTGTCTCTGCGCTAATATCCGATGTTGGTGTAACATCAACATTTGTTCAACTGAAGCAGATTCTTAAAAGGAGGTATAATAGTGACCAAAGTCTCCATTTTTAAGTAATGATGGTTAACGCAAAAGTATGCTCTTTAAGCATATTCCAGGACCAAGTGCTAAGTGTGGAATGGGCACAACTTATTTCCCTTCAACCGCAGCTTGTAATTTAGCTGACTTGGCAAACACAGCTCGGTGAAGATGTTGCGCTAATCGTGGTATTATAACACCCGGAAAAAACGATCTTCGTTTAGTATTGCAGGAGGTGAAAGACGTGTGACTCTACCACAATTTATAACACATATTTCACGGTCTTAGTTTGTTTTTTTGCCTGAAGTTACCATTGCACACCGTGATCGCAGCTGGCGCCTGACAGGATTGTCGACGACGCACGTGGTCACTTTTGCTGGAAGTATTTGGCTGTTTCTGTGACGTCATTATTCATTAACGTGAGACGAAAAATAGGGGAATTCCCTAAGTTTCTGGTTACGCCCCTGATTGCACCACCCTGGAAAATTTTCTGCGGGCGACCCTGCCAATAGGGTGCAGATTGACGCACCTTACACCATTTTGTTTATATATAAAACTAAAACTTTCCGGAGCCATCGCCGCTTTAATTACTCTTGTAGAGTGAATTGTAATAACGTCCACATGCATATTTTTAATTGCAGTTAATGCGTCATTTGTGTTATACACGACATGCAACAAGTCTGATGACATTTTAAGGAAGCGAAAACGCAAGTCAGCACGAAACGGTTTTCCAAAACAATGCCGCAACTTACGATGATTGTTCTTTGTTCACAATGTCGTAGGCCTATTTCTGATTTACAAGATTTCCCACAGACAAGCGAAAGTACTGCATAACGGCTAACTGCTTTATGGTTATTTTATGCGTCATATAAAGTAAACTGGCTTAAAAAGTTTGCTTTAACCGTTATTTTTAAGTAAAGTAAAAGCGCCAAGCCTCAACTTGCCCCCTTTTATTGCTTTGTGGGTTCCCTAAATTAGGTTTCGTTCATTGGGTGAAATGCTATTTAAAGTTGGCGCTACTTAACATGTAAGGTGCCCTGACGTCAGAGATTTCTGATTGTCTAAAAATATCGCACGGGGAACACCATTGAGATGCAACCAGGCAATGTAATGTATGCTGAAGGCTATACGTTGTTCAGGATAAAGAAAATGAAACGACAAAGAACATTCTCGTAGGAATGTTTTCACTCTTCAAACAGGGTAACATGAACCAGGAACATTGTATGTCATTCGTTGCCACCCATGCAAAACGACAAACCTAAAATTTTATTTCACAGCCCTTTAGTTTTCTATAAGTCAGTTTAGAATAAATTCTTTTCAGGGAAAGACCACACAATATTTACACTATTTGAAATGCAACATATTTTATTGGAGCATAAAACAAAGGCACAGAACGCAAGAGTTCCTTCAAAGTTTGACTGATCTCTTCTCTTGAAGCGACGTTACGGGTCTGCAGTCTTTAACGCCGAATTTCCTGTAAAAAAACAGAGTTAACGCATATTTATGTAAAGTGTTTAGAGCCCATGAAGGCCACAACCATTAATAGTTTGACAGCCATTGGTTAAGTGAATAGACGTTCTCGCGAGTATTCAATCGTGTTTGACAAGCGTTGTTTCGCAAAATGTAAATGCAAGATTTACAACGACAGCGCTTCGATTATACGTACAACACGAATTATAATTATCCACAGCGATGATGGTATAAATTAGGATTTACCTGAGCACGCTTGGCACGCGCAGCTCGTTATCCTGGGCAAGTCAACATGTCGTTCCGCACCGTCCGGACAAGTCAAGGTGACAGTTTGTAGAGTACGCGGTTGGTCAACAAGCGGCGCGCAGCATTCACAGGTCGCGTGTAGAAAGGGTTCCTGCGAGATTACAACGCGACGTGTCGCCATGTATTCAAACAAAACGCGCCCTAAACGCTACTTGAGGTTTGGGCGGAAGGCGAACGGCGCTAAAGGTGTTTTTTATAACTTTTATTATAGACTTCGTGGTTTACGACAATGAAAGATACACGCACATATGTGTTAAAAGTATGTAACGTGTTACGACGTAACACTGTTAAGTGTGTAGTGTGCATTTTTCATTGAGTGATGATATGGTACTCTAGAAACCCTTTAATTTGAAATTGCTTGCACTAACAGAATGTAGCAAGCATTGACGTATTTGACGGTTGTTTCTCAACTCGCTTATCTCTGAGCCTGAGTAGCTCATTGATAGAGCGACAGTCCAGATAACTCTGGAGGTCGTGAGTTCGAACCTCACTGCAGGCTAGTTGTTTTTTATCCTGCTTTGCTTTCATCGAGTCCGCGATGGCTTTTGGTGTTTTTCGACAAGGTTTTGAAACACCTCATTAACGTCTAACCCAGTGCTCAGCAACCTTTTTTTACTTGTGCCAAATTAACGGAGCGAATAACAGTCGGTGGTACACCCATAAAATATATGTTATTTGACAAAACTCACATGACAAACTAAACGAACGTCGCATGATTAAATGAGCCGAAAAAGTCAGGTATTACATTACTTAATGTTTTACCTTTACGGATTTACAGTCCTCCTGAAATATCTTTGAACTCCCTTACGGTAGTGGATCAATTATAATTGCATTTGGGTATTTTAGATAACATTTTTAAATCCTGACAATTATGCTTAAGTATGTAAAAACTTATGAAGATTATTTAGAAATATGACTTTTGGCGATTAAACGTAACATATAGTCACAACGTAAATATCACAAAAATTTAAATAGTAATGGATTATTGTAAGTGATCCAATTGCCTCTCTAGGTGTATATTTTTTGTTTTAGGTCTACATATAATGTACACCAAAAATACAAGTAAAAAAACCTCCCGGAACACCGGCTGCGCAGCACTGGTCTAACCCTTGGTGACCTGATAAAAATCACACGTTTGAAATCACATTTTTTAACTTTGCTTTAGTGGTTGAGAAAGTGAGTTCCTTAAATTACGAAATTCTTTATAAATCTAGCACGATGTAGCCTAAAAAAATTCTTTGATAGGTATTCTGCGAATGTGCTTTGTCTATGGGAAAATTATCAAAATAAGTGCTACAAAACATTCTGTGCCAACATCAGTAAAAAGGTTTAAAGCCTACAAAATACCATTATTGTTTGTGGGGCGATGATTTTAGAAGATACTAATTTAAATGTAATCGTATATTTGTATTTGATATGGTACCCAAAAGTTTAAAGATTAAAAACGAAGTTGCAATTATAGTTATAAACTACACAACTAAAATGCTCACGTAAGGCAGCAAATGCACAGAGGATCGACATCGACCAGCACAATATCTAATTTCGGTGTTGTGCGAAACACAGCCCTCGACGGTCAAGTTCCTCAATTCGCTCCTGGCCTCGCATCGTGACGGAATTTCCCGTTCGTCTGCAAACAAAAAGATGCTCAACAAAAGCACACGAACGTCAATCTGGTCTGTTGACTTAGCGTAACACCGGGAAGTTTTCTTCGAAACACTCAAAGGATTGCAACATAAGAAGGTAAATATTGGTCTTGTTGGTTTTTTTAGTAGACGCTAATAATAAACTTAGGCGGTTCAACGTAGAAACACTTTCGCTTTCGTGGCTGATGTTTTTCGAACAACGTGTTTCCTTGTCTCACAAACGTTTTTCAAGTTTGTGCAACAAACTGAATGCATTTTTAAACCAGTTCGGTTACTTGTAGCTCTAATGCAGTGTCTCTCAACCTTTTTTCGCGAAGACCCAAATAATAAATCTAAGTATAACAGCGAATCTTTGGCGACCCAATTCTCTTCACTGGACTTCTTGTAAGCGAAACAACATAAAATTTTGGTATAGATAAGTCGAATTTAAGTTATATCCGCCACGTCTTCGTATTTCTGACCTAATGTGCCCAAGTATTGGAGTATTCTTTCTTAGAACCAGTCTCAATAAATCTAACCATGTAAAACACTATAGTCGGCGACCCAAACAAATTAAACGGCGACCCAATCTTGGGTCGCGACCCATGGGTTGAGTAACACTGCTCGAATGGTTAGGCATAAGTTAACCCCTGCGAATAACGGAAACATTCTGGGGTGAAGACTTACCCTCTTCCGGCTGGCAGGACTCGCAGCATTCCTCCGGCTTTCGTCTCTTTACTTCTCCATCGCGGCACCGAACCTCCGGACAGGAAGTCACCCCGTGACACGGCCCGTAGCAAGGTGCCACGTCAGGGCAGTGACGTCGCTGAATGCTCGTGACGTCAGTGTTGCAGTGTAAGTTGGACGTGCACTTTCGCGAGCGAGTTTGTGTGGCATCTATCGAAGAAGGCAAAGATCATCAAAATGCGAACGAAAATCGGCGTTTATAGTTTTCATTACCGTGATATTGAGGTTTTTGTTAGTAATATGCGCATAAATGTTAGGCATAGTCTAATTTTTATTAACAATCTGTCTTAGCATAAAACAAACCCTACATGGTTAAAAACAAAAAAAACATAACTCATAATTCTTGTTTTAACTTTACTTGGAAATCGAAGTGAAACGTAAAACGAGTTGTACGCTTTTCTGCCATTATTAGTAAATTTATATGGCCAAAGGCGTTGCTTTTTTTTGGTTTCACGATTACAGTGACTCACATTAACAAATGTTGTTATCGGGGTTAGTGTCATATCTTAAATACACATGATATAAATAGTTTAACAGTGATGCAAAACACAGCCTTCGTGCTGTTTAACTACGGTTGTCAATGGACAAGTATATGTGTAAAAGTACGAACTAGCACCGAACAAAATCGTGTTTTTAAACTTACTAGCTCCGCAAGATGCGTCACATTGCGACCATTCAGACCAATCTGTCCAGCAGATGTCCTTACACGTTTCTGTCCGGCTTGCAGTACAAAAGCACTGTATGCATTCACCCTCACTCCACGTCTAAAAAATAAAGTTTGTTTTATATATATGAAACAGAAAATACAATTCAAAAGTGATGAAATCATAAAAATAGTTTTCTAGAAACTTAAAAAAATACCAAAATATATCCTAATATTGTCATTTATCTGTTTGTATTGGGAAGCACTTCCTTTAACCGGAGAAAGTGGCATGCTGTCTAAAACAAATCTCTTTGTTCAGTTTTTGTTTAACTGATTCCTATACCTTCGTTGCATAATTCGCTCCGCCGCACTGACCACATGGTGGGAGCATTTCATCGCAACTTTCACGTTCCACGTCACCTTGCTCGCACACTTTACTGTTGGTCGTTGAAGTACGGAGTCGGGTTCGGGACGAAGGAATCGAATCTGGATCATTTTGAAGAATAATTCTTAATATGTAATAACGGAACATAAAGTCACTAAAAATATAGGCATGTGCAATGCTACTCTTATCAAGCGTATGTAAAATTTATAGAAAAGGCTACTGTATACACGTGGACAAAAAGATGACAATAAATCCAAGTACAGCTTTTGAGCCTAACTCAGTGGTTCTTAAACCTTTTATGGCTTGGGGAACCCCTCAGGAATAGTAAATAGATTGCGGCACCCCTACAAAACTTTTCCCTAGGTAAATCACTAGAATGTCACAATAAACGGAACTGGAAGAACACACATCACCTCTAGACAGCGTAGGAAGTTATAAGTGGATAGATTCCACTCTAATCTTACACAAAAAGTTGTAAGAGTTGAACAAAAATCAGATTCTTAAAGATTCTCAAATATCTCTCGGTATCCTTGAGCATTAGAAATAGCACCCCAGGGCGCTGCGACACCCCGGTTGAGAACCACTGGCCTAACTATCAGATAACAGCCAAAAGCTAAGTTGTAATACCCGTGTTTCAAACGTGGCCGATATACCTGCACATGATGAATTGCAGCTGGACCAAGAGCCCCATTTACTCCACTCGCATTGCTCGTTGACTTGACACTTCTCTTCGCCACAAACCACAAGACCAACTAAGCAAGTGCAGTTCGCCCTACACGAAAAGGAACAATCACACATCGTTGTTGTATATGAAGTATAATTCGACATCCCTAGATGATTTTCATTATTTTAACAATGGAAGTGATTTTTTTTCAAAAAATTTTTTTTTTTTTTTTTTTTTTTGAAATGTGAAGGTTTTTTCTGGTAATAGTTAATTTTTTTACCTTATTTTACTTTGTAATACGCACTGTTGTATATTCGGTCGAACATTTTTACAACAAACTCTTTTTAACGTATTACGCGGTCTTAAAAGTATTTTTTAAGAACATAAATTTTTGTTACACGGAAAAGTTTATTGCGGCACCCACCGGCAAATATTTCCCACGTCGTCATTTTCGGTGGTTTCCCAGCCTGCCCCGGAATGCCAGCGGTGGCCCTTTGCGTCCTTGCACTCGCACTGGTGCGCGTTCACACACTGATTCGCGCCTTCTTCGTCCAGTTGCAGCACCTTGCCCGGTTCGCACACGCATATGTGTGAGCAGTCGTCCAGATCACACTGAACTGCCGAGTCTGTACATTGTGCGAAAATCGTAACAATTAGAGCGACTCATCAGCAAGGAAACGACAAATTTTTCTGTGTTTGCGACCTTTAGAGCAGTGATTTCCGACCGTTTTATTCTCGCGACTTCTTTTAAGTAATTTGCGCGATCCCCTTAATTGTTTGACTGAATCTATGCTTGGTTGATTAAGTTAAAAGTGTAATCGTGACGTCATAAATACGACTAGTTCATCGCAGCAAAATCCACATAAACACAAATGTTAGACTGACGGTTGCTTTTGCTCTTATTATACTGCTAAACTTTAAATTCATATCGCTTATTTCTTCTGAAGTTTTTGTTTATCAAATACTACACGGCGACCCCCCAGACAAACCCTTGCGACCCCCAGGTTGGGAGCCACTGCTTTAGTGTAACAAAACGTTTGCGAACGGTATATTTTGTCTAATTCAAAGTGATTGCGTAATATATACAGGCGAAAATAATAAAATTTTACTTAAAAACTTACCCGAGGTTAGCTCATAGCAAGCACGGGGTAGTCGTTCGGCCAATCCGCTTGCGCTCATGCGACAATCGTCACAGTTTTTACGCAAGGTCATTTCCGGCGGACAAGCTGTGACGTTGGGACAGGGCGCGAGGCGACACGGTCGCGTTTCGTTGTAGCTTCCTGTAAGCAACGAACTCGTGTTTGCGACAAACTGTACTTCAAAACCGATCGGTTTATGTGTGGTACTTTATTTGTTCACCTCAAAGTGGAATACTTGCGAAACTAGATTGAATACAGTCTCTTAAATGCCATGACCACTCACAACAACTAACTAAAAACAATTTCACACAGCAAAAACCCTCATGGGTATTGTAACTGTCTTTTAATGCCATAGTTTTATGTCCTATTTTTCTTTTACCTGGCGTATACCAGCTGTTAAAAAATAGTCCAGCGGTACAGAATTTAAACGTTATACAGTTTAATATCGCATTTTGGCCAAATTTACCCTAATATGACAGAAAAGACATTCTATTACCTGGACAAGTATGGTTTTCCCTGAGTTCGACGTTTCCGCAGCCGCGAAACCTTGTTTGGCTGCCTTTGTCGCAAGAACCGCGACAGGAAGACCACGGTTGCCAGGCGCTCCACGCTGGAGAGGTCCCGTTGTTGCACAACTTACCGAAGCATGGTCTCGTTTCTGTTGCGTTGTTTGTCGAAGTAGGGTTACACTCTTCGGCCGGCAAACTTTACAAAAAAATGTTGTTTTTTTTTTCAACGCCCAGCTCGCTATGTTTAACGCTATTTGCAACTATATATTTATACCTCCCAGCTTCGTTTGTTATCGATTTTTCTATAGTATAACATATGGAAGTTGAGGTATTTACCTCTGTAACTTGTTGAAGCAACTCCGTTGTCTTGATTGTGTCCCAGCTTTGCAGGACTGACTACAATCGCTCCAAGGCGACCAATGGGCCCACGAAGGGGGACAAGGAGCACTGTGAAAACAGCAATTTGCTTGAAATACTTTCGTGTTTAATGGGTTTGTAACTATATCCAGATTTGGAAAAATTAAAAGCAGTAAAATATCACTGCAATTGGTTTAGACCCTTCTGTAATGGCTTCGCTTTTCAGCCAACAAAAACACAGCTATTACCTAACATTGCATCTGCTTATTTGTCGAAGCTCTTCCTCTACGCAACGGCTTTCCTGACGACAATTTCTCGACCTCATTCTTATTCCCCTTGTTCCTCCGCACGACTGCGAGCAACCACTCCAGGGTTGCCACATGTCCATTGTACACGATACGTTTTGGTAACAAGGGCGCATCTGTACAGTCGTTTGTATATATAAAAATCTCTGGGTAAAACAAATTTTAAATCATTAACTTACCTCCTCTTTGCTTCCAGCACAAGTGTTTCCACCCAGAAAGCAGTTTCTTTGTCGTTGCTGGATCCCGCCATTACAGGTGACTAACCACAAAAAGAGTTACATGTAGTTGTTTGGGTGGTTTTGCAGAATGTAGAGCTTTCTATTTATCTATGTGTAATTATTGGACAATAAATAACTTACCGGAACACGTTGACCACTCAGTCCAAGAGTTCCAACCATGTGATGTGCCATTGGTGCAGTTCGTTTCTGGAGAATCACGACGCTTGTTATGTGTTTCGCAAAATTTTATTAGAAACTTTAATAAACGAAAACTTGTCGGTAAAAATTTATCGTGTAAATGCGAAGCGAAACTTTTGTAATAATGGTTAGTGTGCCAGATTTAAATTAACAATTTAAATCAAACTAAACTGACCTGTAGTGGCTTGGCAGTCGATATTTCCACGGCGTTCACATTTACATGTCGTACAATCCCTAGTCACACTGTGATTCTGACTGACAGCGGTCACGCCTATAACAACATTAAGTACACCTTATATTTCACAAGAAGGCAAAAGTGAACAATAGATCTACACTTTGTAGCTTTAATTTAAAAGCAAACATAAGACCCCAAGGTTGATTCTTTTAAAGTTGGCACTTGCGAATCTTACTCCATATAAAAACAGATTCTAAAAACTCACTTATGATATGGGAACATCAAGCTATAAAGTGTGAAAGTAAACAGTAAGGGTTAAAACAAGCCATTACACACCTGTTTCTTCAATAAGAAAGCAGGGGCAGTTGTCAGGCTCGACACAACGATATTTATCGCTGTTTTCTACAGGACTTAAGAGTAGACCTTTTGGACAGGTGCATTGGGGTATACAGTTATCCCACCGTCGTTCGCGATCTACACATAAAACAAAACTGAAGTCTAATCTTTTAAATCTTAATAAAGAATCACCTTATTCAAAAGAGAAATTTCTGAAGTTTCATCTAATTTAGTAACCAACTAGTTGATACCTAATGTTGGTTAAACAAAGCAAAACGTTATATTATAAAACTATTATACACAATTTATTATTAAAAACCAGATTTCTAGTATAGGTAAACAGTGAAAAATATTTATATTGAAGTAGGTCTATTTCTTGCTTATTTTAATGCGTCAGTTCTTACATGGAGGTTCGTGTAGCAATTCATTTCCGTTCAGGCATTGAACTTTGGTCGACAGACCCAAACACGATTTAACTTCTTTCGAAGTCGGAGAGCTTTCACAAGGTGATAGCACAAGACCAGGTGGGCAAGTTAAACCGCATCGACCGATATTCCACCTAATACAAAAACTAAGTTAATTCTCTAAAAGACAAATTTAAACAACAAACGTACATTCCTATTGATTTTCCTTATATAGAACGAGTATTATCAACATATGTTTTATACACATTTTCACCTGCACGGCTTAGTTTGCAATTTGATTCCATTACATGGCGATGACGTCACACAATGACGACTTCTCACGCTATATGGCGAATCGCATGTACACTCGGTCCAGTCACCCCATCCTCCCCAACTAGAAGGGTTATCCGGGTCGGTGGGGCAATGGGGGGTCCGGGGACAAGTTGATGTCTGGGTCTGTTTCGATTCGTTTTTAGGCGTCGCGTCGTTGGTCGTTTCACATGTGAGTGGTTTTCCATCGTGGTTAACTGGGGCTGAACAGGCACATGACCTGACTCTTTTTCGTTCATGGAGACTGCACGATCTAAATAGATATTTTCATTTGTACACTTGTAGTACCACCTGGCTTCAATACAATTGTTGTTTATTTAAAATCACTAAATGGACAAACAGAATAAGGCAGTGATTCCAAAACTATGTGCCGCGACACACTCGTACACTAGTAATTTTGGAAAAATAAGTTATTTGTATTACCAATAGCATACACGCAAACATTTTAGACTTAAATGCGCACTATCTATTACAAATTTATAATATTGAGACATTTACATATAGTTGGTCGTGTGCTAAGGGTGATAGTATAGTATATTGTTATTCTGTTAAAAGTATGCCGCGTTATACTCAACATTTTTGTAGTGTACTGCAAGCAAATAATTAAGTTTGAGAACCACTGTAATAAGGCAATAGCTTTTGTATAACGTTCTTGGTTTACCTTTCATCACAATACGACCAGTGCGACCAAGCGCACCATTCCCCTTTGTTTTCACAACGCATGATGCCGTTGCGACAGTTGCAACGACGAGCAATCGGCTGGCTGTGCACCACACTCTAAGTTAAAAGATATTTTAAGTATTGTCGCACTGCTTATTCAACAGTTGAACTGGTAGCAACTAGCAGTATTGTAATGACTTAAGTTAATTGACTTAAGTGCACTTAACTCACTGTGTTCAAATGACTTGACTTAAGTATTTTAGACACATGACTTGAGTTGAATTAAGTGCCTCCAATTTTTTGTAAAATTTGATTATTTATTTTTTACGAGAACATCGTTACGGCACATTTGACCACTGGCGACTCTGTACATACTGAGTTTTCGGCGTAAAAAATCCCCGTAGTTGCGTCGAAGCAGCCGCATTGGTCGCTATCCACACAGGACTTGAAATCTCTGGATAACAACATGCCTGTAGGGCAGTGACATCCTGGCGTACAAGAGGCAGCGCAAACCTGATAAACCAACGAATGCCATCTTTAGAACGAATTTTTTGCAAGCAAAAATTTCTGTATATTTTTTAATTTGATTTAACTTTGAATCTTTCACTAAAAATAATATGATAATTAGGCGTTTCAAGTGCCACTTGTTTTTTTTATATTAGAAGAAATCGTCTCCGCAGAATAAATCCTGTTTCGAAGCGTGAGAAATCGATTTGTTATTGCAACTTTCACTAAAATTCTCTAAAAGCAAACGACAAATCTGTAACGCGTACAGTTTGCTCGTTGTATTCCTTATTTAGACAAAATTTTATGCTTTATGAAAATAAGTTGTTATACGTTTTTAAAGGGTTTTTATATCTTACGCAGTGACGTGTTTCTAACTTACTGACCTCTTCTCCAAAACACGATTTAGTGCAAATAGGCCTGCATTCGCTGTAGCGACTTCCCGGAAGAAGGAGTTGACACTCGGCATCGGTGATCGGAGGTGTTGCGTTGTCGTCACAAGGTGGCGCCGTGCTGTTTGTCTCGCAAAAGGCAACTTGTGTGGATTTACCGGCGCACTGACCTTATTATACAAATACATAATTTGCAAGCATGTTTATTTATTGTAAGTTTGTGTTTCTGTACTTCAACTATATTTAAAGTTAATAATACGGTACATTGTAATATGTTAGTTATTCTATCTCATAATTTTTGTATCTTTTAGGGCATTTAATGTGACTACAAAAAAAGTAATATATTACGCTAGTTATATACCTGCGTTTGCTTTTTGTTCACACTTTCTGCTTCTGGTCCTAAAAGAACTTTGCGTTGCGTTTGACTGGCACGTGACTGAGCACTTCGACCAATCAGACCAACTGCTCCAAGTCACGTGATTGGGACACTGTGGAAGCGACGCATTGTCGCAGCGGCTTGTTTCGACCGTTGTAGTACAGTTGAATGATCTATTTTTAATAACATTTACCATAAGTTCTTTTATGTAGAACCTATTTATGCCAACAACAATGCATGACAGTTTATTTCTAGCATACTTATTACATAACAAAACAATAACTTCGTATTTTAAAAATTGATGCATTTAATTAAAATCTTTAAAAGCATTTGAATTATTACGATCCCTGTTAAAAAAAAGCCTCTAATTTATTTACTCACCCTTGCAGGCATTGTCGGTATCTGTGTCTCCACGAGTGTTCATTACCGCTGACGCAAGTTGTACTACATGAACCCCAAGACGACCAAGAGTTTCCGCACGTTGTCAGGTCTTTCAAAAGAATTTGTTTATAATAATAATACCCTCGGTTTAATCATGCAGTCGGTCTTACCTGTGCAGTTGTAATTTGTTCCCGGACATGCCGTTGTGCTGCAATCACGTTGCTCCATCAGACTCTTGTTGCAATGTCCGTTGATGTATTGGTTTATATACCGGGATTGGAAAGATCTGGAACCGAACATGTTTTGTCAAAGTTGTCCCTCATAAATACAAACACAACGTTTTGTCGAAAACGAGTGCAAATAGTTTCAGTTTTTACATACGAGTAGGCCCTATTCACGTGTAATCCAAAACCGAAATAAAGCTTCTGTCTGTATCACTTACCCAAATCTTCGTTGAATACCAACACCACAACTGCGCGTGCACGTTGACCACTCCGACCACACGACATTGTTTTTGGTGATGTCATCACATTCTTCTGACGTCATGCAACTGTTTGTCCCGCTATTCTTAGTCGTACACGTCACTACCCCGTTGACGCACACGCACATTGTGCAGCGACCAAGGAAGAAATGTGTTGCCGGTCTGTAAAAGTGATAAAAACAATCCGAAAAAATAACGAAGGGCGTTTCATTAACCATGGCTAAAACATTTTACGTTTGGTAATTAAATCTAGTATGTTTCCTGGTAGTGCAACTCTGAATTTGGTAGTACAACTGTGAATTATTAACCAGTTACGAAATCACCACGTGTGTACGTTATCACGGAATTTCTTAAAACGCTCGCGCTTATTCAAGCCTTTTTAATGCGTCTTAACAAGTAAAATATACATGCTTATGGTGCTTATAATCACCTCTGATTGGTTAGAAAAATACATAGTAGTCTAGTCATTCTTACCGTCTTACAATCCCCATGGCGTAGCAGTTGCACCGTTCCCGCGGCACACATGCCCCGTTTTGCAGGAACAGACCATCGCGACACTCGCATCTCTCCAGATCGCACGAAGCATTGCTGTTGGTGATGTTGTCGTGGTTACAAACAATGTCATCCCCGAAATCGCTGTTTAGCCCGAAACATGTGGAAACTACAAATTGCCAATATATGGCGGCCTGTTAGACCGAGAATTTAATGTATTTTTTTATACTTATTTTTATAATTTACCTTTGTTGCACGAATTGCATCCCTTGACTAGGGTTGCCCCCGCCGTACAGCCTCCATCTTTGCACGGTAGATTGTTGCAGGATCTAACCTGAAAAGGTAAAAACCTTATTATTTAAAGGAAAGTCAGAAAATGAACTGATATATTAAACATCCTTATCAATGTAAATAGTTGCCGAAAAATGTTTGCTCTAGCGAAAACTATCACTGCTATTGTAGAGTTAAGTTACTTCGGGATATTAAAAGTTCCTCTACATACCCGATGTGACTTTCCAGGACATGCCTCCGTTCCTTGCGATTTGCAAGATCTTCGTTTAACCTGAACTCCACCATTGCAGGATCTTTAAAGATATAACAGCCTTTACTATTGAAACCTCGCAAAAAATCACATTAAATAAAAACAAACCTGTCACATCGCGACCATTGAGACCACTGTGTCCAGGCCACTTCCATTGGACAAATACTCAAACCGCAATGGACAGATTGCAATTCTTCCCCGTTACATGGTTCACCATCTTTTGACACAAACAAAGCAAGATAAGTCAAGTTGCTTGGAAAATAATGAGTAGAATTTTGATACTTACTAGGTAAATTGCAATGTCTGAATCGTCGACTTGTCCCAATCGCTGTTTGAACTGACCCATTTTTTCTGCAACAATTTTTAAATGCAATTCAGCAAATGAAATAAAAAGATAAGTTGCATTTTTTTATCTTTTAATATCGATTAAAATACATATTTTCTTGTCACGTTGCATGCTCTCCCAGCTTATTGCAAAGATGTCACTTCGACTTACATATCTACGCATGAGCGACTGCACGTTGACCACTGGCTCCATGGCAACCATCCTGGTTCGCCGCAAGTTCGATTTGTACAAATCATCCTCCCACTGCTGCAAGTGCATTGGTTGCAATCCCAGTTAACGCTTTCTCCCGGGTTGAGATATACCCTCGGCGTTACTTCAAACTGCGGCCTGTATCTGGACAAGTTGCACTTGCACCCTTCGATGGGAATGCATCTTCCGTTCTGTTAAAGAAATAAGAGTATTGGTGGCTTTATAATTTAGAAGCAGCGTGTTAGAGTAGTGTTAAACGGAACAATATCGGTTAAGCAGCGAATAAAAATTTTGATTATACAGCTTATATTTAAATAATAATCGTGTTTTTTTTTAGTTGTAAACAATTAGTTATGAAAAATCCACGAACTTTGTATCTTAAAGTTGTTGTATAAAATACTCTAAAAAAATCAAAACTTTACGTTTACGGGAACAGCCTACCTGCAGGTACAAGCCCTCTGGACAAGCGCATGTCCACCGGCACTGGCCAAAGCACGACGGACCCACTGTTACGTCACTTGCTACGTCATCGCAGCTGCCCGTACACGTGACGCACCGAAAGCTTGCGTCAGGCGAACACGTGGAGCAGCTGGAGTTGGATGTGGATGATTCGGTGCAGATTCTAGTTTGTCTGGTGCTTGTTTTGCCGTTGAAACGACAGTTTGAAATATGAACTTCGCCGCTGTCGACTGGTTATACAAGTTAGAAAAAAAATTAGGGATTTTATTGGAAAATAACGAGGTGCTGTATAAAACATAATCAGTTTATGTCGAAACATTGTCTTTCGTTTTATTAAAAAAGGTATTGTTTAGAAGCGTTGTACATGTTTCGTCTACCTTTGGTGTAAAAGGCTGCCGGTGAATATTGCGCCATATAAAAAACTTAAGAATACAAAAAAAGATTGGGGGTACTTTCTTTGTAGACAAAAGTGGAACAAATACGTCCATACGGAGAAAGACATGCGTTTTCGGTGCCGAGGTTACTTAGTGGTACAAGGTTGCTGATCAAGACCGCACAGCAACTCATAACGGCTTTCTTGCAACTCTCTTAGACGTTCAACACATCCTTCCACGGATATCGCGATAAAAAAAACACTAACACCCATACCTTGACACTTTCTTTGCCGAAACTGCCTCCCAACGCCGCAAGTTGTTGAGCATCGGCTCCATTTCGTCCACGGAGACAGGAACGAAGGACAAGAAGCGTTGCTCGCAGAACCGCAAGGTTGAGTTTCGTGTCCTGAACCCTCGCAGTCACTACCCCGAGGTCCCGACTTTGATGGGTTGGTTGGGGATCTAAAGCGGTGAACGCGCCCGTTGCTGCCGCAAGTCCTGTAACGCAATAAACGTCACATTTAAACCGCGGGGTTTGGCAATTTTAAGATACCTGCTATATGAAGTACACCGAAAAGCCATCGCAGACTCGCCGAATCTGTCGATCTATGATGCAAGCAGAGCAAGCCAGAAAAACAACTGGCCTGCAGTGAGGTTCGAACTCACGACCTCCGGTCAAGCCGGGACCGTCGCTCTACCAACTGAGCTATACAGGCTCAGAGAGGAGCGAGTCGAGAAACAACCATGCGCCAATACTTGCACATTTTGTTAGTACAAGCAACTTCACACTGGGGGATCATCAGTCCACTTTTCGGTGTACTATTGATACGGAAGCCGTAATCGTTGGTCATAAAGCAACTTCCGAGGGGCTAGATCACAGATGTTATTAAACACATATGTTTGTGTGTGTCTTTCATTGCTATATGAAGCTATCAGAGTACGGCCTCGATATTTGACATTTACGCCGGAAAGGTTTACCCAACCTTACACTTTTTGTTTTTAAAGTCGATTGCTTGTTGGCAATGGGTTTAAAGTAAAGTTTCAGTTTGAAAAAAATATTTTTCGTATTAGAAGTATTTTAAACCTAACTGTAATAAAGGTATTGCTATATTAGGGAGAATATCGGCATGTATTTTACCTATTTCTTTACATGTGAGCATTTTTTGGTTTCTTTTTAACTCTTAACATAGCGATGCGAGTGGCGTACTGCAGTGTGCGGACCGTCACCAGGAGATGACAGATCATCGAACAATATAAAGCCTAATACAAACCTTTTAACATAAACCTAGTTACCTGTCGCAATGTGACCAAGTACTCCAGCGCGACCAGCCGCAGTCAACGCTGCAGTTTGATTGACAGCTCGTTCGCCCCGCAACACAGGAGCAGTCGCAACCGCCGACGTCAAAACGTGACCCTGGTTCCTCTTCCTTGTTCTTCCCTGTGCAACTGGAACACATTAAAGGATTAGTTTAAATGACCTCGACTGGGTATTTATGATTATGGGAACTTAGTAAACCGAAAAATCTAAACAAACTGATTTTCGATTTACTAAGTTCTGTATTTAGTTTAATCTTTATCATTGGCGTGCAACCAGAATCGTTTGTTTTCACCAGGGCTGCGGAGTCGGAGTCGGAGTCGGACTCGGGACTCGACGGAGTCGGTTTGTTTTGCCGGAGTCGGACTCGGGACTCGAATAAGACCGCGTAAAACCACCCGAGTCCCGAGTCAGACGTGCGCATGCGCAGTATCAAATTTTTTAAAAATGTAAGTTGTAAAAGTGTAATAGCAAATGTGAAATAATTTTAAACCATGTAATGCGGGTGACGCCAATATGAGTGGATTGCAGAAAATCCACCTCAATTTAGTTGCGTAAATAAGTAAAATATAGGCTGTAGAGTCGGAGCTGGACTCGGGACTCGACAAAATCTTACATTGGGCCGGAGTCGGACTCGGGTTGTTTTTAACCGACTCCGCAGCCCTGGTTTTCACCACGCGGATTCAGGCAGATTCTGTTTTTAAACGTTCGTTTAAAAAAGAAAGTATAATGCAAACCAATCAGTTTTCTCGGAGATAAAATATACCAACATGTAGTATATAACTAGGCTATATATAGCTTACCGACACTGATCGATCGTTACACATGCCCCGTCTTGCAAATATGAGCCCTGACTGCAAAAGCAGCCTCCCAAGTTGTCTTGTGGCAAGCACTCTGATCGACAGCGGACCATCGAGCTTAGATCGGCGCAAGTTTGTGCGCACGCCTCAAATCCGGCACAGTGCGACCCGTTGACAAACAGCCGTCCCCCTTTGCAGTTACCTGAAAATAAACGAGTTATACCAAAAAAGTGTATTTGTGACTTTGTTTAACGACATTCGTGTATAGTCGCGTTTTTTGCTAATATCGTCAAACAAAAACGAAAAATAGATAGAAATCGCTCTTCTGGTGTAAACGAAGTATGACCCGACGTTTCGGTAGCAGATACCAGCTGAACTCATCAGGGTTAATAATTAAAACGAGAATGTGTTAGCCAGCTTATATACTTAAAAGGATAAAATTAAAAGACTATAGATTAAAATGATTAAATCTAGACGTCGCTGAAGTATGCGATAAGCTGTGGCCAACTCTCGGTTGTTTGTATTTTACCGGTGACATAGATTTTCATTTTTTTACAAATATACTCCTATTAACATACCTGGGTGACACGGCATGGAGTTGCAAACTTTAGTTTCCGAGCTGACTCCGGGACAGGGCTTGCCGCCGTTCTGTGGCCCGGGTGAGTCACATGACCTCCGTCTGACCTTGACTCCGCCTCCGCAGGAGAGGCTGCATTGAGACCACTGTCGCCATGACGACCAGGCGCCGTCCAGCGGACATGACATTTTAAAGCAGATCCTGGAAATGAAAGTAAACTATAAATGTTGTATTGTGACTTGTTCCTTTTGCGTTTGTCTGGCCAATCTATGTATAAAACTTAAAACAACACTAAAATAACCTATCATATTTTTTTTAATATTATACATAATTAGATAGATTTATTGTTTTTATAATATACATTATTTTACGCTTGCTTTGTACAAATAATTAAGTATCACAAATGGCCACAACTTTGTACAGCGTTTTACCTTTGTTGTTGAAAGGGTCCCGGGCAATCGGAATCGCTTATTCTCCTATTTCCAAGTCTTGACGTTAACCCGCGATGCCTGGACTTTTGCCCGACGTCGCATGAGCTCGAGCATCCCGACCACGATGACCAATCGCCGTACAAACATGTGACGTCACCGATGTTGACGTCACATAGCGCTGCGTCCTCGTCAGAGGCGTCGGGACAATCCTTTACGCCATCACAAAGTCCGATTCTGTGAAGAAATATTATTTAGTAATTAGGTGGATGAGCAGATATCCAACAACAGTCATGAAGATTCTGAGGACGATTTGGCTTTATTTGTATTATTTAAAGAGGAGTAGCTTGTACTGTATAAAGCAATTTTGCACACCTGTCGATACATTCACCGGAGTTGGAACACTGGAACTTATGAGGTTCGCAGTTTGATACAGATGTTGCAGTCTCCCATGTGCTGGTGAACCCTTCGTTGGTTAATTGAGTTGGTTTCGCGGTCGTGGTGTTCTGTAACAATCAAGTAATTCTACAATGCCGTACTTTAAGGATAAAGTTCGTTCACCGACCAACTGTGTTATATCTATAACGCTACAAAAATTTTTGTAGGGGTGAACCAACCAAAAGGGTGAACCGTCAGAAATGGATGATAATAACCTAAATCATTTTGTGTTGTTATATATAGACGAGATTTATCATATCATGAGACAAGGGTGAAAGAAATCTGGAGATAGATGCTAGGGGTGAACAAAACTAAAAAAGTTTAAGAAGCACTGTTCTAATAAACCAGACCGGTAGGATACGATTCATTGCTGAAAAAACTTACAGCGATTTGCCGTAGTTGAGCCGCCGTTGTGATCCAAGGCGACCGCGTGACAGTTGTTGGGCGGCCTATTGTCGAAGTTACAAGCCTGGGTTGCGCTGTGCTTAATGAAGGGATAGCCGTTGACACATCTACAAATGATATTGTAATTAGTCTCCGTCATTCGATTGTTATTCGAAAGTATTTTGTATTGATATCAAGTTTTACAAAACATACGGCTTATTGGTGAAGCAGTGGTCGTCAAATCCTGGCAATAACAACATCCGTCTTTAGGTTCGACCAACGTAGAGTTGTTTGGACAACCGACGACTGAGAGCTCGCAATATCTAACAACGATATAAGGCGATGAATCTCGACGTTTCAAAATCAGAAACTGATTTTACGCTGACGGCCAAACCTTTGACACGAGACAGTCCCATTTTCTGCGCATGCGCAAAGGCGACAGTCGCTGTAGCGCCACTGCTCCCCCGACTTCCGTGTGTTCACCCCCGAAATGTCTTTGACGTCACAGGATGGACATGGGTCTGTGGGGCAGCGCTTCGATTTACGGTACGTGCCTCTGCATTGTGGTCTTCCGTAACTGGAAACCAGGAAAAGTTTTACAAATACAATTGATTTTTGTATGCACCTGCAGCTTTATTATTCGATAACGTTTTGTATATGTCATTTACGACGAGAAGCTTGGTTTTGTTTTATTTGTTAGTAGAGTATACGTTGTAACACGATAAACATATGTCTTTTATAATTTTGGCTAACCCTATATACATAGTTGTGGTGAGTTACTAGCGCGATACCAAACGGACTCATCACTTTCAAAAAAATTCATTTCTTGGCGAGTCACAAAAAAACTTTGGTTTCGCACAACATAATATGTATTCAAGTTTCGATTCTTCGTGGATAAGGTTACGTAAATAGATTCGTTATTGTAACATCGCTTTGCTGGTGCTTCCTTACGATGAACGCACAATGTACAGACGAATTTTCTTTTGTATGCATTGTGTGCCTCATCTCGCCTACGCAGAGCGGCTTAAACTCTTACCGACTGGGATGTAAAGGCGACCTGAAGGCCCACTGCACGCCATTGACGCCACAAGGACCAAAGCACGGTCCCCAGCTCGACCAATCGGTCCACCCACAAAGGGATGAATCGTCGCAGTTCGGATCCTCGATGCAGTCGCCCAGCCTTCCGCTACCAGTGCACTGGCAAATCTGGCAAAGCTCCTTTCTCCTTACTTCTTCGCCGATGTCGTAACGCTGCAATACCAAAGGCTAGCTATCACATCACATGTGGCACACTACGTTATTGCAACGGCAAAATAACAACGGTCTATATTTTTTAAATGCTAAAAAATTCGGTTTATAAACAATATTAATTTTCCATAAAAAGTAAAGATATATCAAACCCCATGGTAGAAAGAATATCAAAGCCGATACAGGAGTAAATATCATTTTTAACGTTTCGAATAACTCTTCTTTCATTTTCAACATTCTTTTGGCCTTTTGAATACGTTCGTGTTTGGTGTTTTTCCAGACATCTGACATTACACTGGGTTGTAATTATTCGGTTCACATTACCTTTCTGTTCACGTAACACGGGCATTCCTTGGCGGGAACGCACTCTGTGCTGGTTTCGTTGCGCAACACGTGGCCATAAGGACAGAAACAGCCCGTCTGGCAGCCGGTCGTCGGCGACACGCAACTTGCATCACCGCCTCTGACATAATCGCGGCATGTCAGTGGGCAGGGATTGATGCGACCGCTGGGGCTGGCGGCCTCGCAGTCGTGGTAGATTTTGTTGCCTGTTTAAAAAAATCAAAAATTTTTATTTATAAACTTTTGTACTTTTTCTTAAGTATAGTTTCGCCTAAAATCGTTAATCAATCACGCTTTGGAGCATAATGGTTGGAGGTTGTAGTAGGAAGTAATAAGAATACCAAAGCCCATACAGAAGTAGGTGATTTTGAACGTTTCCAATAACTCTTTATTCATTTTCAACATCATGTTGAAAAAACGAACTTGTTTATTGTAAGTCAGACAAATAGAATTCGGAGAATTTAATATTAGAATAAGACGGCCGAACTGACATTTATAAAAATAATATTTTCTAAACATTATTTGCGATTTTTAAGGAGAACCTTGAAGTCCAAGTACAAGATGTCATTGCAACTAAAAAAATATTACGTTAATTTGAATTCAACAAACGTGTACCTGCGCAGTTTCTGTCCGGACAGATGTCCTGCGAGCAGGATCGAATTTCGAGCAGCGGAACCCCGTATCCTCTTCTGCCTCCAACAACGAGCGAACAATTTGTAGTGCCGTCGGCGCACGCACGCCACCTAGAGCTCAATCCACCGCCGCAAGTCACCGTACATTCAGACCAGTCGGACCACGGCGTAAGGGTTTCCGTCTCATCTGTAGAACATTAAAGTAAATAAGAATCGCGTTAAAATTTAAAAAGAAACTTTGGTTCTTATAAGATGTCTGTTTTTTATTCATGGTTTTTAATTGATAGGTTGAAAGCAAAACAACCAGATCGTCACAAAAACAGCGGTTGGTGCTGATAGTCTGCGTTTCGTGCACTGTATACTACAACAAACATTTACCAAACCATCTAAAATTTTAGTGTTTTTACTTAATTAACGCAAAAGTTTTCGATTGACTTACTCCGACAAACTTCGAGGAAGCATGGCCTTGTAACCGACCCTCGCCCTTTGCATTGACTTTTCAGCGGGTCGTCTTGTATTTCTATCACGTTGCCTTCGCTATCTCGCCCTTGTTTGCAAGTACGATTGCGTTGTTGGGTTCCAGATCCGCAGATAACACTGCAGCTACCTAAAGGCATTTGGATTATTAACATGAGGTTGTGCTGTATAACGATTGATCTCAAGTGCTCAAGCACTGAAAAAAGAAAGTTCTGTCAATCAGGACAGCGCGTCAGGCTAACATGTGTGTACAACGTTTTGGCATACAGGTCGCCTTCATCACGGTCACCGACCTGCCATAGGACGTCATAACAAAAATATAATATCCAAAAGAGCTGTTCCTATAATATTAAGCCCGGCAGCAAAAGCAAAAAGTAATGTATTCTGTTTCCGGAGGTCGCGAGTTTGAACCTCACTGCAGGTCAGTTGTTTTTTTGGTCTGCTCTGCTTGCATCATAGATCGACGGTTTCGGCGAGTCTGAGATGGCTTTTCGGTGTACTATAATGATATGGAAGCCGTAATCTTAGGTCAAAGCAGCTTCCGAGGGCCTAGATGACGGTTGTTGTTAAACACATGTCTGTGTGTCTTTCATGTAGCCAATTCTTCTTTTTTAAATCACAATTTTTTTTCTGATATAGTGTTTGGGATATGCAACATGACTTACCCCATTCTTCCCAGCTGCTCCAGGTGGAACACCCAGCTTCATCCGATGACCGGAACTTTAAGACCAAAAACGACGAGTTGGTGTTTGTACCGTTTCCATCCAAGCATTCGTCCATTCCATTGCATACCTATACGACATATACGTCCAATTGTCCATATAGAACGCATTTAAATACACGTCCTTTTCCAAGCACACATCCGTTTGGTGCAAGAAGTTAAAGACATGTTTTTGACTTAAACTATTGTTCATAGTTCATCTAACTAATTAAAAGTAATCACAATTTGACATATGATTACCTTATTAAGTTCGATACACTTTCCGTCCAGGCAACTGTAACCGCCACAGTGAGGCAATGTAGTTGGAGACGTTGTCGCTACGTAAATGAAAATTAATTAATCACATTCAACTTTTTTATTGTTTAAAAAAGATGACCCTTACTTACCGGTAATGGGCGTCGTTGTTACGTCACTTGGGCAATTTGTTTCGTCATCAGCGAATGTGCAGTGCTCCACACCGTCGCAAACCATGGTGCCATTAATGCACACCCCATCGTCACACATAAATCCGCTAAAATAAAGACAGATGTTTTGATTTAGGGGACAATAGTGTAATTATCCTTTTTCTGTTTTCACAAGTCAAAATGGGGTTAAAACAATCGATATGGAATCGGAAATAGAGTAGACACACACCTAATTTAATAAAAGACCATACACTCACGTTTAATGTAAAAAAACAATATACCAGTGGCAAATTTGCTTCATTTATTTTGAAAAAGTTTCCCGGGTACTGGAAAAAATTAATTATACTCACAAAAAGTTTAAAGCTTATTACAAATAGTAACAAGTTAAACCATATTACACCCGCGTCTCTAATATCTCCAGACAGGATACGAACTTTATTTTATTGACAAATATGATTATTATAGGAGAATAATAGTTCGTTAGAGGTTGTAGTAAAACGTAATAAAAATATCAAAGCCCATACAGAAGTAGGTTTGAACCTGTCGAATAACTCTTTAGTCATTCTTAGTGCCTTCTCTCTATGTTGAAAATGAATAAAGAGTTTATGGTAGTTTACTAAGTCGCATCTTACTTCGAACACGATTGCGGGTTTCCGTCTCCACCGACACAACTTTCGTGCGTTTCGTCCGATTTGTCGATGCAGTGATTAAGTCCGTCACACAGAAGTCTAGAATCGATGCACCTTGATCCACCATCGCATGAAAACTCGCCCTTAAAGGAAGAACAAATTGAGTTTCAGCTTGGTTATTAATAAAGCGTCGATGTACGAGTTATTTTTTTTAACCGGCGTTATCGAGGTAAGGCATGTTCAAAATACTGCAACTGTAATATTGAACCTCAAGATCAACATTTGATGTCACCATATATTCTACACTCAATTGCTATATTTGAAGTAATAATGTAAATTTTTAATTGACAATTTGTTCCACTTTCACGCACCTGTCTACAGCCTCTCCAGCAGTACTCTGTCTCGTCCGAGTGGTCCGGACAGTCGTTCACGTTGTCGCACACTCGCTTCCAGGGGAGGCAAATCGTGTGGTTGTCGTCGCAATGAAACTGAGGACAACCTGCCGAACAAAAATTGTTTTGTGTTGAAATCTCATGGTCTTCATTTAATTCTGACTGTTTTAACTGTTTGCATGGGTTGTTGATGGCATAGAAAATTGTTTGTAATTTGGTAAAGACCCACTTTTTGTAGGCAATGAAGAAGTCGTCGTTTGGTAGTTTGGTACTTCTGTAGTCGGAGACATGGTCGTGGTCGCGGTAGTGCAATCATATTCATCTTCGCCTATTGATAAAAATAGTTCTATTAAACGGAGTTGCAATAAAATGTCATTTTAATAGAGTTACACCACAATACACTTTCAAATAAGTTATTAACTAATATTAACAGCAAAATGTATTTAAGTAGTTATGGGTCTTTCCTATAGCTAAAATCAAGTAAAATTAGTATAAAAAAACTTTATAAATCTGATTCGTAATGGTACGATTTTTTATTATCAAAGTTCTAAATTATAATTGCTTAAACTTAGTGACCAGGTAGTTAACGAAACGCTCAATATATTACCACACGAACACAGGCTTACCTTGCATGCAATCTTCAACCCCATCACACAAACTTGCATCGCGATCCACACAACTTCCGTCGGCACAAGTGAAGTGTGACGGAGGACAAAAGCAGGACGACTCGTCTTCGCCGGACGGGCAATCGCTTGTTCCATCACAAAAGGCAGTCCTTATGAGACACTGGCCATCGTCACAGGCGAAGTTGTATAAAATGGAGCAATTCTGCCGAAAATCAAAATATATTTACCAAATACCTTAACACAGCGAGCCTTAAAGAGGCTAGCCAATATTTTTGGTCAATCAAAAGACGTAAATTTAAACAAGGTCACGTTAGATCAGGGATTCAGAAACCGGGGTCTTTGGACCCCTTGGGGGTCCGTAAACTAGTTTTAGGGATCTATAAAGGCCTAATTGAAATATTAGTATATATTTAAAAAGTAATTAATTTTTAACATTTTTTGGATCCGTATTGTGACATTAATTTATACCGTCCTGTTTTGAAATTTTCTTGCCTACCGTGGACCACGCGAAGCAAAAAAATATTTTAGGGGTCCGCGGTTTAAAAAGTTATAGAACCCCTGGGTTAGACCGACGTTCTACCGACTCATTGTCATTTAATAATATTTTATGTTATACTCTGTTGAGAATAAACCCATGACGTACGTTTTCTACATAAGTTTAACGCCCTTCAATATTTGTGCAGCAGTGTTTGACCATATTGCTCGTTACGCTTTTTACCTGTTCGCAACCGCTTTCGTCTGAGTAGTCGGCGAAACCACAATCGAACTTGCCGTCGCAAAACAAGAATTCCGGGATGCAAACTCCGCTTGAGCACGCGAACTCTGTGCTTCCGCAAGTGGTCGTGTTCGTTTCGCTTCCGCAGTTAAGTTCGTCCGACATGTCTTCGCAGTCAACCTTGCCGTCGCATCTGCGAACGAAGTTTTAACTGTATTTTAATTGGTTAATTAGGTGTCCATAGGCAGTGCGGTGTAGAAAAAAAGTTGTTCACAACAAGCGATTTAATTATTATAATTGGTACATTTTTGTTTCTGACAATTTATTAATTATTACTTATCAGAACATGATGCCCGATATATTACAATAGTTTGGCGGACAACTCAGCCAGAGTAACGAACGGCATTATGTTTGTTTCTTGTTCTATTAAAAAATTCCTATTAGTATTCTCAATAAATTTAAACGATAACAAGGGTAAAAGTTTTCAGTTTTCTTACAAATTGGTAACTTTTAATATATCAATTGTCGTAGGGTTAGTATTCAACACAACAAATAAAATTAATCATTTGTTATGGGCTAGGATATAGCACCATATAGAATTATACATGCAGCTATCAATAACTTACATCGACTCGGCCGAATGGCATAATCCTGCATCGCAATAATATCCGCCTTTCAACACACATTCCGATCTTGTGCGGTTGCACCCAACTTCATCAGAACCGTCGGCGCAGTCTTTTTCCTGGTCGCATCTCCACAAATTCGAGACGCATTGGAGTCCGCTCGTGCAGCGAAACATTTGTTTGCCGCACGATGGAACTCGCGAGTCGCAAACTTCGCCCTAAATAAGAAAACAAGTTAAGATGTTGTGTGCGCAAAAATAACTGGTAGTTTCGAGGGTTAGCATGTAGCTTGTATGTAAGTAACCAAACAAAAGTGTTCTCGTTCGCCAGCTAACCTTAATATCAATCACATTTAAACAATACTTGTTGAATCCATAACGGGCTTATCCGCAACTATAAACAATGTGATTATAGTTTACATCGAACTAAGCAACAGCAAACACTATACGCGTACTTCACATTCCCACTGTCCTTCTTGGCAGGAGCAGTTTTGGCAGTTTTTCGTGATGCGAGTTCCATTGGGATACTCGCCTCCCTCGTGGAAGCAAGGACATTTGGAGGTTGTCACGCACTGTCCGCCGTGGAGCACTGAACCTTGAGGGCAGAAACAACCTTCCACGCATGGAAGCTCATTGCAGTGCCGCATCATTTCAGATCCTGCAAATAAGATAAGCTTTTATATCCGGGCGTTGTACCAACCTTTGATAGCACAGAGAGTCAGTTTATATAAAAAAAACATTGCATTGAGTAAAGAAAATATAATTCTGTCCAACTTTTGCCATTTTGTTTTATATTTGCTTTTCATGATTTGTTTTTGGACAGTATATATCCTGTCATTAAGAGCAAACAAGCAGTTAAAAGAGGTGAGGCCACTCTTTTAAAAGCATAAGTGTCCCACGTACAACGATATGACAATCACCACAAAATCAATCGTCCTTTGAGGTTTGAGGTAAGCTACACTTCATAAATCAGATGATACTTTATTAAAATGCACATGACTATAGATCCAGCGATTTATTGATGATTTCACCTCTGTAGCGGCAAGTCTTCTGACAGACCGATCCGCAAGCCATGTACCGCTGCCCGCCGTCGCACTGCATCGGGCAGAAATCTTGCGTTCTCCACCTCACGGCCACTCCGTTTCGATTGCACTCGTGACTGTAGGCTGCGACCTGCAAAGCAATTCCTCTTACCAAGTGATGTGCATGCGCTTACATCGGATGTAAACCGATACGAATACCAGTTGAAAGCATCAAAATGGAAAGTATCGGTAGTTTTTAAAAACAAGTTTGAAAAACAATTTTTGGCCACTGTAAAAAAGCAAACAGAACGTTATTGACCAACGGTATTAGTTTGTTACAATTTAAGATATACCAATTGTTAGGTTCATGGCATTTGAATTTCCATGACGATTCTCAATGAACAGCATTAACTTTATTTCAAGCATTATTTTGCTACAAATTTTATGGCTTTTCCAGTCCTATGACAACTTTGTCAAATAGTTTACCAATAAAATCCATTATTTGTCGCTGTTTTTCTACGATTGATGTACCACAAAAAGCAAGTTCGGTGACATGGCGGTAATTAAACTGAACTGAAACTCACCGCAGTACAAACGCACTCGCAATCCCCTCCCGAGTCGCAAGCACACGCGTCCGTCACGCACCAGTTGTAGAAGGTCACGTGGGATACAACGGCGCGGCATTCAGCGAACAGTGTTCCCGTGCTTATGATAGAGCACTTTTTCCTTGCCCAGCTTGTTCTGTGGGGGTTGACCTATCGAAATACAGAGACCAGTTCGAATTAAGGTATTTCAAATATAATACTAGATGGGAGGTAATGTATACAGCCCACTAGAAGACGAGGTCACAGTTTTTTGGTTTTTTGCCCCTAATCAAAGGCCACATGGGGCGCAGACTTCTAAACCTGTTATATACAACTATAAATACCCTACGCCATGTCTGAACATTTGAAATCTCTACTACGATGTATACTTTTTCTATAAAGCCACAAAAATCGACCAAACAAATCGATTTGAAACATGCAAAAGCAAACCATAGCAAACCAAAAAAGAGTAACGAAAAAAACAAGATATGTCCCGCAAATAAATTTTCGGCCCATATAATTATTAACAGGCCGAGTGCGACCAATGTTTTGTATAGAATCCCAACTATTTTAGTTGGGTAAAAGATCTTCCGAAATATGTATATTGAAGCCAATTTATGAACAACGGTTTAATGACATGTATCCGATCTATTACATCAGGGGTGGCCAACCAATCAGATACCAAGAGCCGCATTTGTTACTTGGTTAACTGCAAAAAGCCACACCTTACACACATGGAACGAATAGAATAGCATATCACTCCATTTCTTAATCACTCCCACAAAGCGATCGCACGAAGCGCGAAAAAAATGCCTTTATTTCGTAAATAGACAAAATTGTAATTTAGTGTTAAACAACCCTGTATTACATAATGTATGTGGCCCATTACAAAAAAATATGTGACTGGTTTTGTTTGTGAATAAACAATATAGTTTATAACGTATCCGTTTTCCATTAAGATGACGAGATCGTTTCACGACGCGACTCAACATTGCAATAATCCACGGGAAAATGTTCTTACCTTGCACGGATTAAGACTATCCGTGGCTAGAAGCGTTTCGGGACAGGCCGACGAAACGCGCCAACTATCGGTAAAAGATGACGTCATTGCTTCGAGGGAGCCTTGTCTGGTGGTGAAGTCGTTTCGCGAGCTGCGATCGTAGTTTCCGCACAAGCCCGACACGTTTGACATGTGTCTTGGCCGGAGCTGGATTTCCACCCGTGTACCTGTCAACGACGTATCGCTCTGTCACTGATAAACTCACTCGTATTGCGTCAATGGTGAATCTGCTATTTCGCCCGCCAGCAGTGTATCAGTTAACAACGCAGTGAGCTTTAGGCTTTGAAAGAATAACGAATGCCTGACGCTGTTTGGCTTCGACTCTTTACCGATGTTTTGAAAGCGTTTTGTATTTGTTTTCATTTTCCTTTTTCTGACAACATTTTTATGCTTTTTTGTCATTTTTTTCTTTTTTAAAAAAAAAGTTTTTTTTTTTTTTTAAGTTTTTTAAAATGTTTTAAAAGCGTTTCTTACCAAACAAATTTTTAGCCTAGTTATCTATTCGGTTGCCTCCCAAATGATATAATTTTGACCAACTCTTTTTAAAGCACACACACCGAGGCACGTATACTTCCACACGAAATTTTAATCGCCCCGATAAATTGGTTACGTAAAATCCAAAGTTACCTCCGTCCCAGAACACAGACAGTCCAACGTCGGGCCAGCTCGCCACCACGAAAGGACCTGCTCTGTCAATGGCCATGTAGCTCATGTCATCGCCATATCGCCGAGGAAAACGCGCGATTGGAGCTCCGTTTATGGTGATGCGTTTGCCCTTTAACATGTGGAGTATTGTTGCGCCTGTTTGATAACAAATGTTTAAGGATATTGACCCTACTTAACGTTTACCCGAACAGTAGCATCTTATTTTATAAAAGTTTTTTTTTTAAGTTTAAGGATTGGAATATAGCGTCCAATGATAAAACAGCCTTTGTTATATACATATTTCAATTCGGCAATATGTTTGATAGATTTTAAGCATCGTGTTTCGTTTATCATGTTAACTTTCTGTATTTATTCGCCGGGTACCTAATTTTAGCACCAATGACGTTGTAAACACAAATACTTATTTGGCAAAAGGCAGCGTACCAACTCTGACGTAGATGGACTTGGTGCAAGTGACTCCAGTCGTACCGCAAGGGAGGTTTTCGGCGGTAACTGTAAACAGGCCACCATTCTCACGGGAAAGCACATAGCTGCAGCTCCCCTGCGGATATAACAAAGTTTAAATTAGACCTTTTCAACAAAAAACACAAGGAAGTATAATCATCATATCATATCATAGGTTTTTATCTAGCGGTCGACGCTATTATTCACTTCCTGTTTAAGTCACGTCCTTTAATTGCGAATCATTTTACGCCTGTCATCAGCCCAAAGAGTAATTAGATGCTTATTTATTTAGCATAAAAAATAAGTGCCGTTATATTCACGTAAGGATTAAAAAAAACTCCATTTTTGTTTTTGTTTTGTTTTACAATTATAACATAGTTTTGGTTTTATATTTATTATTTACGTTGTTTTGTATTATATTTGTGACGTTTACCTGGAATGAATATTGCGCGCCATCGAAAGTGACGTAATGCGGGTCTCCAGTGGCAAGGCAGTGCGCTGAACATTTGCGGTCGGTGCATTGCCACCTGCGATTGCGGCATACGCTGAAACAAAACAGCAAGGTTGTAAAAAATATTTTGAAATGATTCCCAGTAAAGTCGATTGCGAATAGCTTATTTCAAAGTTAAGTGTTCTGTAAAAACTAACAAGTTTAGTTCAAGTCATCAGTTGCCTAAGTCAACTCTCAGTCAAGCCAATGTTAAAGCAATTCAACTTTAAGTCAAACAGTTGGCATAAAAACAAAACCTCTAGCTATTAAAATTGGTAGTCTCGTCTGACAATGAACATTTCCTCAACTAAAAAATAACAAAACGAAACGTTGGCAAGCAAATTGTTTTACGTGCAAATATAAAAATATTAAAATCAGTTTTATTAAAACATATTTATTGAAAACACTTAATTTCAACCCAAGTCATTTGACACAATGACTTAAGTCCAGGTCAACTCATTTGTCAAAAATTCTTAAATCAAGTCAAGTCGAGCCATTTGAAAACAGTGAATTAAGTGAACCTAATTCAACTTTAAAAGCAATTTTAAGGTTTGGGACAAAGTTATCTACACAAATATTATCATTAAGTATCAATTTGTTGATTAGGGGAAGCAACTGAGATTTATTATAATAATTACTGACAAATTTACTGCAGCTTGGTTGTTGGCATCACTATGTTAGGCTAGCCGCTAGTGTGATGTACGTCTAATACAAAGACTTGCCCCTTGTGCTTACCAAGTATTGCAGTCCCTCACAATTGTGTCGTTGGTTTTGTAAGCCCGGCCAGAATGGTGACACGGACAGTCTTCGATCGGTATGCAGCGGTTATCCTGCAAATAGTATCGCAAATACAAATTGTTGAACAATAACTTCAAGGCGTGTGAATAAATGAATTTAGGGCGCGAAATGCGGTATCCAGAGTGCCATATCACAGTGACGAGCAGAACAAATGTGGATCGTCGTAGAAACATTTAATTAGAAATATCTTGTGTTATTAAATTAAGTAAAAATTTGCGTTGCTTCATATCATTTCGTAAGGTAGTGTGTGGTGGGTTGTGTTGATAAGTTTAAGTTTCACACTCAGTTCGTTTTGCTTTTAAGTTTCAGAAAGATTTGTGTAATAACCTACTTCATTTCAAACATCTTCGCCTTGTCATCAGCGTTACTTTGCTTATACTATTTAGTAAATAGGGTGCTAAATAAATCTAATCTTCGTTAATTTAAAAAAACGAGAATAAACCCAATGTCCCATATGTTATTTAAAAATATGTTACTTAATACGGCTTTCAGTCTAGTTTCTTCGCCCTTAATACGCCCTTCTTTTACAGATGAAAGTTAATAGGTATAGGTATCAATGCAGTAATTTAAAAACAAAAGCGAACACGTAATGAGCTGAAAGGCTGTTGTTTTATTTTATGTTCACGCGTGAAAACGAACGAAACTTGGTTTTCGTTAGTAATTTGAGTAAAGAACTGGGCACCACTAAATAAATCATATGTATTTCGTTATTTGTTGTGGCTTATTGAATATTAAGCATTGTGAGCATTTTTTCATTCCGTTTCCTGCTGGCTTTGAGGTAAATTGATTTTTAGCTTGTTTGTAATGTCATTCACAAACACAGAGCAGAAGGTTAAGCAAATAGCGAATGCTTTTATCTTAAAATTGCCGTATATAAAGGTTTTGGCTCTCCACCTAGTCGAGCTGTCGCAACAAGTAAGCTCTGCTTCATATCTGGTCTGCGTGGTTATAAAGTTACGACTGTAAAGCGCTAGTTAGGTAAAACAGCGTTTGCGTAAATCAGACATATGGAATAAAGTCATGCAATTTTGTTGTTGTTTTGTTAAAGATTTTTTAGCCTTTAATGAAAAAAAACACAAACATGCATTTTGCTATTCATGACATGCATGATTAACACGTGTTTAGGACAACCCTTTCCTGGAAATAAAACTTATACAACTCAACAACGTAAATGGGCATATCACGCAAACCGGCAACGCCTCACCTTATAATTTGATTACGTAGCCTTTAACGCCGCTTACGCGACCGCGAGTATATTTACATTTTAACGTTCGCAAACACAACAAGCCGTATAGGGTAATTATATATTTTAAGGTTATCACTAGTCAGTTATAGCAGTTTAAACAGTGCCAAGGTGCTCCCATACGAAGGCGTGATACGGTGGGAAAGGTAATGTGATACCTTCCATCCCTGGCCCACTGTTTCAAAGGTTACGAGCGTTCGTCTTCATAAAAGACGCCAAGGCACCGATAAGAGTTGAGCGTAGAATCGATGGCGTTTAGTTGCCAAATTGTTGTACGCGATGTTTAATATCGCGGCCTTAGTGTTGTTGGCTGTTTATCAGTTACAAGGAACCTTCGTGGCGGTAACATGTTTCGTTGTTTAAAGAGTTTTCGCAAACATGTTTAAGGTCACGTATAGAAACTATGCTAAACAGCGGACGACTGTTCATTATGTTACAATGTCATTGCTGCTCGGGTGAGTCTTATATTGCACCAAAAGCTAAAGCCAGACATTGAAGTCCAAGTGCTCGTAAATCTGTCGCCGTCAAATTTGTCGCATCTGCTCGCTAGCCGCGAACAATAAAACGCCCGATAAAACAATATTGGCCGAAGACGCGCAGTGGTGCTTGGTGCTTATCGTACAGCGAAGCCAGTGCTTTCTCCTATTATATGTGTACATCTGGAAAAGACGCACCCACACGAGCACTCGTTATGTCATAAAGCATTATGACGAAAGGCCGAGGTCTGGTCTGACTTCTAACAGCGGAGATTTAGTCTTTGGTCGTCGACGTACGCTAAGCAGACGTGTGTACACGCTCGGATGCTACCCCAGCCTCTCAAGTCCACTTGACGCGAGAAGGTTGGCGCTTGCGTGTTCACATGGAAAATATGGCTATTTTTTATGTAAAGCACTAAATTTAAGACGCAGAGACAGACAGGAATTTGGACAGCGGTCTGGTTAGAAAAGTCTTTATTTTTATTTGTACAAAGGCAGAAACAATAGGCGTGCTGCGCGTAAATCTCGTTGTAGTTTGCTCTGGGTAAACAAATGTCGTTTTATAACTGTCTTTTTTGCCGTTTAGACAAGGTTTGCAACGTTTTTAGACCAGTCTAAAGTATATCTTTCGTAATTGACAAAGCTGACTTGTCTTGTTAAAAATGAACTTCTTCAAGACGACCAAGTACAAACTGAGCGGCTCGTCAAAGAAGAACAAAAATGAACCCGAACCAAAAGCAGAACAATTTCACAGGTTGGATAGTCCTGGGCTCGATAAACAACCAGCAAAAGGTGCGTCAGTAAATTTGTATAATATATAGTTCACTTTTTTCATTGCTTCAAGATAAATATTGTACGAGGTTTACCTTCTAAGTTTACGGCATTTCATAGCAATATTGGTCGTGCATTTTAATATCGCACATTTATTGAACAACAGCTAAAGCTCCAGCAGCGCCGTCAACCCAAGCAAATGACGTCACCGCGTGTTTCGGCCTCAAAAACCTGACAGCTTTTGCCTGGAAACTCGATGAAGCGGCGTCACCGCCGGCCAAAGCCCTATTCCCAAAAGAAATCGCGCCCAATGAAGGCGCCGTTATTCGCCTCAACGACAGCAACAACGACATTTCTGCCGCAGAGTACACTTTTGAGAAGGACAACATCAAATATGGAGTCAAGATTAATCTTACGAAAAAAGAGAGTAGGTGGTTGATTGCGGTCGAATGGAAAGGGTTTGGCGCCGACGTCACCGGCTTTGAGTTTAAACCGGAGTTCGCCGGATCGGAAAAGGAGGTGGAACTGCCTTCGCCCGACGGCGAAACTTTTACTGTCGAACTGACGTATAACACCGTCCAGGACTAAGTTATGTACACCTATAACACCATGCACGAAATGCGTTCTTGAAATACGAAAGATTCGATAAACAGTAGAACTTTAAACGTATGTTTAAACAGTTAGTACAACAAATCACTTGTCAGAAGTTATATAAAAACAAATGCGTCACGAGTGCTTTTCAACTGCGCAGTATCCAATACACATTTTTATAAACTCGTCGACTTGGTTTGACGCAGACTGGTTTTAATGCAAATCAAACAATGCGATGACTAAAAATACAAACTTTGCACAAGTAAATGAAGGTGTGGCTTCATAAAATATACTCAAATGTCACCTGACGCCAGTATACACTTGAATTGGGAATGCAAGATATTTGTTCGCAAACAGTGAGTGTAATATGTATTTTGGTGGTATACATGTGTCTGGCGGATGGCTCCAAATCGCTTTACATAATTTCAGGCGCCGTCCCGGTTAGGGTACAGGTAGTCGACTGGGAAGTGTACTTTTAATATGAAGGCAAACACGGTATAATTTATTCTGACAAAGTAAAATATTTCTGAAAGAAAGTAAAGTGTGTACCAGGTAATATTGTTTAATTATAATAAATCATGTCACTTCGCAATGAGTTAATTATAAAATCAGAGATTAATTTAATTTCTAATTTTTCACCCGTGAAATGTAAGTTTTGTATTCTTGAATTTGATGTACTATTACACATTTTTAGTATGTTTGACATTAAATGTTATATTTACCATCGATTTTTTGACGTTTCGTCTCACGGTATCAGCACTAATTTAAACATATGCGTTAATGCACACATTTTACCTCTAGCACCATTTGTTCGGGGCATTTGCAGCCTTCGTAGCTCATCTCATCATCACAGTCGCCGCTATCACTCACTACTGCGAGTCTGTCGAAGTTAGCGCACGTGACCGCGTCGCATGGCGTCATCTTACGACTATAAATCATGTTGTTCGCGCACCGCACGCTGGCGTCGCAACCTCGCAAAGAGCAATTCCAGCGCCCAAAACTGCATACGCTGTAGTGTAAATTTTGCAGTGTTATACGACCTGTTTTATCACTAGTTTGAAAAATGTTACGATGTAAATAAGAATGCAGTATGTTTTGGCTGAGGGAGGCTTGCGGTTGACCAAAGAATACAACCTATCCTGGCGGGTGAACAGCATTAGGTTGCATAAATTGTACAACAACGAGCCAAAAAAGCTGCTTTAAATTGATAAGTTAATTTATACAATTTTATGTATCAACTCAATTAATTTAAAACTGTAAGTTTAAAGAAAGCACATCCTGTCATCCTATAATAGTTATTAGACGTGTCCGATAGTTATATAGCAGGCTTCTTAAACTGGGATCCATGGACCCCTTGGGGGTCCGTCAACAAGTTTTAGGGGGTCCATGAAGGCCTAATTGAAATATTAGTGGACATTTATAATTTGTTAATTTATCAAAGACAACAGTTTAATTAAAAAAAAACGATTTTGCACTGAATGTATATTTCGACTCCGAAATCAGCAAATTTATAAAGTCTATTTAAATGCGACGTCAATTTATGACATTATTTTTGAAATTTGTTTTGTCTACCGTGGTCCACGCGAGGCAAAACAAATTTGAGGGGTTTGTGGTAAAAAAAAGTTTAAGAACTCCTGTTATATAGGAACAGCTTGAATCCGAACCTTGGTCAGCCCTTACCATTTGGCGCAACCTCTGTTAATAACACTTCCCGCTCTGTGTTCCTCTCCGCTCGTTACGCAAGGACACTCTTCCTTCGGCAAACACGTCATCACTTGTCCAAACATGGGAAAACCGCGGTTTGACAAGCCTGTAGTTATAAACAAATTACATGTAACCTATGAAGCATTTCCTTGAATGTGGCAAATGCGCAGCACCACCAGACCATTTGCCCAGTGAAATATGCTTCTCCCGCTACCAACAACAGTATTATTTTTTCTCAGCAATAAACCCCTACTTCTATAAACAATTCTAATGATTCCCAACAATTTATGTTAGACTCCGTCAACTAAACGTTGAAAACACATGCTTGCCAACATTTGCTCAGTATGACAAATGTTTAACAAGAAACCCTATATGCATCATAGCAACATATTGTAAAATATTATTTCTTGAAATGATCAAACTAAAACTCAATGCCGTAGATCGACATCAACTTGTTTATTAAGACGTTTCGATACGAGCTTGTGTCATCTTCAGTTTATGTGTGACTGTTTTGAAACGTTATAATATTCAAGATGATGTCTATCTATTCGACCTTTTTGGCTTTGCAATTTAGTAAAAAGCAACTTGTTATGCGGTAACACCGAAAACCTCTAGATATCGATCCCTCTTCTTCCGGAACGGGATGTAGGCGACGAGGAGCCATTTTCCATCTTCCCGGACACGCGCATCCGGGACTGCACCTAGCTCTTCCATCCGCTCTTCCGAAGGACGGAAGCGGTTGAGAAATATCGAAGCATGAGGAGGAAGCGATCGCTTGGCATTCGACAAACTCCAAACCGGATGGACACGCCACATCTTGATTAATAAAAATGCAATTTCAATTTTAAAATTGACTTCGTCAAAATTAGTTAAAATAAATCTCTTTACACCTATTTCAAAATTCATCATAATCTAATAATCGAATACAACTATAACTTAGCCTTATTATACGGAAAGGCAAATGGGTGAATACCGTATATTTTTTAATAGTTATTACCTGTACGTTTATTCGTTATGCGATAGGCTATTTTGTAAATTTAGAAAGGTAACCTACTTTAGAATCTCTAGAAGCAAATTTCTTATACTGTTTTATAAAGTGTTTGGTAAAAATTAGGATGGAACTATGTTTGTTAGCACTTGAATGAAAGGCTAACGGAACACAAATAACAAATAATAATAAACAAAAAGCACAATAATAGAAAAAAAATTATTCTTGTACCGCAGGCTCCTTCCAAAGCTGCACTACTGCGCCAATCTTTCAAAGAAGTGTTTTGTCCAGTCATGAATTGCATACAAGCCGTTGCGTAGGACGAAATCGAGCGACAGGCCGATTTGATCGTGACGTCCCCGTTTGAACAGACGTCATAGTGACACGCTTCGACGTATATATCCTTGTCGACAAGGGAGAAACAGCCCTGCAAATGGAGCAAGAATTTAGTTTAGTTTTGTTTTGTTTTCATACGGAAAAGAGATAGACAAACTAAACTTCGTATAGATTTAACTGCTTTTAATTCGAAAATTTCCGAAAGTTTAGATATATTTTCTAATATAAGAAAGTCTAAGATTGTATATAGGAAAATATGTACCTGAAATAATGGTTCGTTCAGAATTCCGCACACCCGCGTTGCCATGTCGCGTTTTTGTGTGTGTGTTGCACAAGGATCGTCAACTTTCAACTCAACGTCAGACATGTCAGATTTCGCACATTTGTCGTTGTTTTCTGCCATAAAAAGGCAAAGGTTATCACAAGAATATAAGTTAAACGAACATTTACTAGTGTCGCACTCCTACCTGTTAATTTAAAATTTTGAATAAACAACTCAGCTACAGTCTCCACATCACCCTCGGGTGTCGTGAAGTCGTCTTTGGGATTCCAGTTGTATGTTCCACAGAGACCGACCACCTAAAATCATTACACAATTGAATAACCAAATAACGCCCACGTAGCCCGCAATGCTTTTCAATCCAACAAAATAATAAAGATATTTTATTCCGATTTCTATTGGTTTTAAATCCAGCCTTCCTTATTTGGGTTTTACTTCATTTCTGTTTTATTGTGATTTTTTTATGTTTATGCTCAACCTTTAATGTTATTACATAATTATGAATATGTTTACCTTATTTGCATACACCGGCTCTAGGGTGACATCAAGCGCATCGAAATCTGGACTCCAAATAATCTCCACACCAAAGGTTCTAACGACCATGGCGTGGGTGGTTGCTCGTCGGATAGAGTAGTGCTTGTTTCTATAAGACCCATATACAACGTAAAATAGATGCTTCCAAGATCGATTTTGTGATTTTATGTTTTTAAATAGAAATTTAAGCGGTACCATTTCTGTCGTTTAGGAATTGAAGATAAATATATACGTTGATGAAAGCTGCTTACCTAAAAGGTAACTTCATATTTGTTCCATTACGTGAAGCCTCCATGCTCCTGGTGAGCCTGATTTCGTCCGAATTGAAGTTTAACATAACAGATCGAATAGCCGCGCGATTTGTTGGCGCGATGGACTCTACTATGTCTATTGAGATCTGGAGCTGTGGGGAAGCATCACTGAGAGTTTGCAGGAGAACATATCGTGGACAGTCGAGGTCGTTCAACGCCAATCTTAAAATGACAAAATGGACTTGAGGTATAATATGAGGAACATGTATGAAATTGTATACAAAATTATGTCCACGAATGTTTTCGTATCCCAGTGCCTGCCTTAAACAATCGTTAGTATTTTTTGGAATGGCAAACTAAACTACAAGCCATAGTTGTACATCTAGGATAATTGAGTGCCCTCCTATGTATTAATCAGCTTCTACATCTAACAAAGGTTTGTGTAGCACAGTGGTTCTCAACCTTTAATTCTTCGTGCCCCCCTTTGGTAGGCTCTTAACTCTCGTGGCCCCCCTGGTCATAAAAATGCCTAGCATTGTACCTAACGTGTTACTGTTTTCACTTGTTTTACTTTTTACAATGGAATGCTTGTTTTGCAACTTAACGCCCTTTAAGGAAATATTTGTACCTGACATGACACGTTAGTTGCTCGCCCAACTGCATTTGACGGACACCTAATAATTAGGCGAAAGTTATCAGCCAGTATAGTCGCTGGTAAAAACGCTAACGCCGCATATATGGCTGCATTTAAAGCTGCAGCACATTGATTGTTTCGCCACAGTGATAGGCTGCGTTATTCCAAATTTTCTGCGATTAAAAGAATAAATTATATCGTTTTCAATTACCCTATATAAACGGAAGAACTTTTGTAATACCATGATCTAGGTTGAGCCCGTGCCCCCCCAATCACCGCTCCGTGGCCCCCCAGGGTGGCCGAGGGCCACGGTTAAGAAACCCTGGTGTAGCAACTTGTTACGTCTTTAAACGGATCAGCAGCCCTTACCTCGTTTCATCGAAGGTGACAAGACGACCTGCAGCAACCACATGACAGGTTGCCTCGCAGCGATTGGTCGAGCACGACCACGTGGCCTTATCGCCACAAGTGCACGTGTTGCACGACTCGAGCACCTCGGCACCTCTGGCGTAAAAGCGACCGCGATGCTTGCACGGACAGCTCTCCGGCGCCACACAAGTAGCCGTGACGTCATCACCAGAAGTTTCGCGATGCAGAATCTGGTCTTCTGGGCACTGCAGCGAAAATAATGTCAAATTCCAAATGCTGTCAAAATCAAAAAAGTGATGCTTTTATTATTATTTTCAGTTGTTTTGATCGTTTTTACTCCCTCCTACCTGACACCCGGGAACACAGTCGTCGTGGCAAACAGGCGCCGAATGGTCGTCCAGGAAATCACAAGTTTTCGGACAAGATGTGACACAGTCCCGAAATACCATACCTAAACAGAGACATGTTTTAAAAGTAAATTCAGATATGTAGCCTTGGTTTTTAGCAACTTAACAGTGTTAAAGACACTAACAGTGTTTCGCAATCTTTTTTAACTTGCGGCACCCTACAGAATTTATATTTAGTTCGCGGCACCCTTGGTCATATTTTTGCACTCTTGCTCGTGCAAACAAGATTGAAATAGCACATTAGCTGTAGGTCAAGGTTGAAAAAACCTTATTTTTTGCACTTTTATCGTACACAAAAAATTGTATTAAGAAGCTTACCAATAGAGCAAAAATTGGGATCCTAAGTAATTTGAAATATCTCTCGGCACCCTTGAGCGTTAAAAGGCACCCTAGAGTGCCGCGGGCACCTCGGTTGAGAACCACTGCACTAACCTTCGGGACATTCGTGCGAGCAGTTTGCTTGCTCCATCCACGGCGAAACGGATACCCCACTGGAGGCGCACTTAAGCATGTAAGCAGTTGCTGTCGCGCACATAGAGTTCAACCCCATAAGGTCCCCAGATGAACAGAGATCAGATACACATGCCTAAAGTTAATAAGATTATAAATTACACGAGAGTTCTTGGTGATAACTACACCAATTGGAAGACTTCGTTAAGGCAACACGTTTGACCACATGCTGTGCTAGTTTATTGTTTTGTTAAATTGCTAAGGTGCCTGGTAGCTTGAAATTATTTTTCGCTAAACGTTGACGATGAATTTTTCAAAATCAAGTCATAGACATCACCATAATTTCATTGAAAGTTACAAAATTACCTGATAAAACGATGCGGCTTCGTAACTCAATCGACACTCCCCAAAAGCTTCACTTGTTCGAAGAAGATCACACACAGACTCGGCTTTCTTGCGGACAACTGCTGTCGAGCAAACGTTTTCTTTGGAAGGCAACATTGCTTCGGTTTCACAGCGACCGTTTTTTGCGATTGAATTGGGATCATCGGGTGAAACAATCTCTAAATGTGTATGAAAAAAAATTCTGTTTTTTCAAACATTGTGAACAGATCGTTTACGGAATATTAAATACCCAATGAAATGGCGTTTATTCCTACAGGCTGCAACTCCGTATAAATATTATGCAAAATATAATGGGTCAACAAACATGAAAATTATTTAGCGTAATGACGAGTAGACGTTTTTTTATCATACGATAGTGGTCGGCAAACTGTGGGCTGCGGTTCAAATGTGGGCGTGTACATCCACTGTACGGTATTTCAAATGTTTTGATATGTCTGGTCATTGTTGCATCATAGGGCCACCGTGCTACTCACCCTACAAAAAACTATACCTATACTTTGTTAAAAAGCTCAAAGAAGCTATAAGCATAATGGCATGTTGCGTCGTGTGACTAATCCCTACAAAGGTAAATTTTTATTTAAGACCATTTTGGGCCGCCAAAAAAACAAGTTGCCGACCACTGCTATACGAGTACTATTTATGTGTATTGATTAAATAGGCTTCCTTGACTTACCTTCAGTGTACAAGTCCTCGATGTACTGTGTGCTTCCACATAGACCTCGTGCATTGCCAGAGTACCCATCAGTTGAAACAGTAATGGTTTCTGCGTTGTACTTCATCTTTATGCCGAGCGGCGAACGTAGCATTAAAAACTCTCCGGATCTCTTCAGGGAGATGCCTTGGTTGTAAATTTAAAATCATTATTAATTGTTATTGATGATATACAATCTAATTATTTTGAAGTTAGCATGTCTTGGTTGAGATAAATTGGGTTTAAATTATAGTGTTATAAACCAGTCTTTTTTAAATGACTCAAGTTCCAGTCAAGTTATTTATAAAAAAAAAAATTCAAGTCCGAATAAATAAGTCCCAGTCAAAGTAATCGGTTGCCCGAGTCAAGTAAAAAAACGAAAAAAAACGATTAAGTTAAGTCACGTCAATTTAACCAAAAGACTTAATTAAAAAAGTCATTTAAAACTCAATGACTTGGGTGCAATTTAGTCAAGTCATAGATTTACTTAATTGCAACCCTGGTTTATAATATTTAGCCACATCATAAATTCCTAACAATTAACCTTCTACTGTATTTAATATGCAATACCTTTGTGTGTAAGCATTGAAATCAGTGGTACAACCATATCGTCAATGTAAATGACGTTTTTGATTAACGTTATCACTGCGTCTTCGCCAAAGTGAACTCGAACTTTAGCACCGCTGGAATTTCTCGAATCGTGTTGAATGTCAATCCACCTATAGTTCAAAAATAAAATTATCACTCTCCATTTTAGTATAAACATATCAATTTAAAATAAACTTCAAAATCAAAAAAGATAGGCCGTGAACTTGTGACTACATTAGTTATATTAATAGTCGTGTTAAGTGCCTACACATAGCTATGGTTGTTCGTTTCTCCATATTTATAATCCTTTGTCGGTTTTTATTAATACGCATCATTGCTTACCAGCTATTGTCCAGAGCTCCAGCCAACCTCAGGGGACAGTTTGTCGAAACCGATCGCATTTCTCCTCCAAATCCAGACACGCGGGAACCCCATGCAACGCAACTCCTCCTCGCAAAACCTGTTAATTAAGTTAAAAAAATACGTCATTCAACATCCCTTCAAAATAAATAACAGTTATTCGAAACGTTCACAAAATGCTACATACTTGTTTATGGGCTTTGATATTCTTATTACGTCTTACTATAACCACCAACCACTATGTTCCAACGTCTAGGATCTGTTCGTGGAAAAAAACGTTTACAGTAATAACTTCAATTCAAACCTACCAGTCATTCGTCGTTCATTTTGTTTTTGATCTTCTCTCGTTTCGTTGCAAGCACTACAGGGGCTCTCGAATCCTTTTCCTTCGGATGCGACACCGAGACGCTTCCACGAGGATCCGGACAACAGGGCACAGCAAGCGTCTCGCGTGAACGCGCGTCGTTGCGCGTGTGACGTAGAAGATAGCCCCCTGGTGCCACCGAGTGTCCTATCTTGCGGCGAAAGACACTGCTCGTCGTCAAAGCACAGACCCAGTGCGACCGTGGCTGAATAATTCACAAATATTTTCAAGGACGGAAAATAATTGTTTTTAATTTGTAAATGCGTATATTAAGATATAGAAAATGCACGTCCTGTTTTAATTAGATTTTAAAGAATATAAAAAAAAGAAAAGCAGTTTTCTCTATTTCCCAGAGCTGTACTTTCGTATGCATATAGTTTACGAAATCTAAAATTAGATAAAGGAGAAACAGTAACCCCAAGTGGTGACTCTCTGCAACCTAAAAAGTCGTAAACCTAAACCTCTTTGTTTAGTAACTGCAAAATGTACTCACGAGTGTTGCATCGGCCTCCTTGCCATCCGCTACAACATTCCAAAACATTTTTTGTAACTTTGCGAAGCTTAGTCTGGATCGGCTTGTAAACGTAGCAAAGCGCCCGGTCGCCCTCATCGCGAAAGTAAGACGTAACGTTGTTTTGATCGCCATGTTTTGTCTGAAAAATACTTATTTTGAAACAAGTGTGCTGTTTTATTCCCTACAAATTACTATGGCCAATCGCAAAGTCAATTTAAAATTCTAGTTCACTGTTGTAAATACAAATTTAAGCAATTGATAGTGTTTGGACAATATGATTTTCTTGCAACAATATTAAACTACAATGGAAAATGTTAAAGATGAATATCAAAAAAAAATTAATAATTTTGACACGAACCATTGTTTTTTTTTGCGAAAAATGTTTTTAACAAAACTAAAGGAGGAACTGCATGTATTCCCACACATATACAGTTTACAAATAGTTAGGTTTGCATATAAAGCGAAGGGCTACTTGATAAAATGGAAATTAAATCTCTCACAATTAAATGCCTAATCGTAAAACACGTATTTTAAATATCAGTCATTTGTACCTTCATACGCTTGTCGTCGTATTTCCAGCCTTCCTGCAAGTGGCGGTAGAGATCCAGGCACGTAACCGCTTGTTCCTGTCTAGGGGAAATCATCTCCAGCTCGCTTATCGTTCGGTTCACTGCGCACCAATGAGCACCCGATTTGAACCCTGTGTTCCTTGGAAGACAAGCAAGAGAAAAGTGTTAACGGCAAAATTGTGTTAAAGGTTTATTAAACCTTATAGGTTATTGTTAAACGTTTATTATTACATGTCTCTAATCACACGCAAGCATGTTAGTGTTTAGATTTATTGGGTATAACAACATAACTATGTGCGAGGGTTGAAGAAGTTAAAATTAGTTATTTGCTCTTATTTATTATGAAATGATTTATGTTGTCTTTTAACTAATTGTGGTTTCATAGTATTCTAAGATTAGCAGTCACTAACTACAGCCCGTGGCTTAATTCTTCCGGAACGCAGCATATTGCCTAACAACAGTAAAATAAGAAGAAAAGTTATTAGGGAAATAATTGTAATTTTGTCGGATGCAAACCCAAATCAAACAGTGGTGATTTTCCAACGAATCCACATTTATATACAGCTCAATATATTTTTTGCTTAAATTTTTTTTGTTTTATTATGTTTAATATTATTCAGGCCATTAAATCCCGACGGACAATTTTATATCCGATCTGCGGTAAGCTATACAGTTACTCGAGACTTAAAAAAACTTGGTGACCACTCCTTTTAAAAGGTAAAAAAATTGCAAACATTTCTTTAATAAATCAAAAAATAAACATACCTCGCCAGGATTGGCTGCAGGGACCAGAATATCGACCAAAGCACCAATAACGCTTTTAACCACATTGCAATCTGTTTTGCCACCTACAGATTATTATAGCGTTATAATGAACTTCTAGGTGCAACGCCTACGAAAATATTATACGAGTAGTTAAAACATAAAAACTTTAATGCAAGTTTTATTACAAGCATTGTTGTTGGTAACTACCACTTTCGGGGTTGAAATATATTGGTAATCTATAGCAAATAAATTATGTGGAAATGGCTGTAGCCGTCGTTTGAAATTCGACTCATAAATATTTAAACTACTGTGGCTCTAGGGTAGATTTTTATTTTAACTGTGGCGTGACTGAGTAATTCGACTTAAAATTTTAATAAGTTTAAAATCTTTATTGAAAACATCCTTGCAGCTCGTAACGACCGACCACATTTTATCTCCCAAGCAAACGCCATTCATAGTTTAAATATTTAGCCATGCTCTCAATTTTAGTCGAGGAGATGAATAGTCCTACCATTGCACGCCAAGCAAAAAAAACTGAATAACCTTCCATAACCCACAGTCGCGCGACTTTTATACCGACGTCTCGAAAACAAACTCGGGTATTTTTCCCGATTCTTCCGCGCATCGTTTCGCATTAAACGTCGGGCGTAATCAAACATGCTCCAAATCGACGGGGTCGCCTCGCGGTTGTTTCAATATGGCCGGAGCCGCGGGTGTTCCATACGGCCACAAAGGAACGCAGTTGATCGAGCGTCGGACCCAGCTGGGCACGGGTGCCATCGTTATCACGATAAGCAGAACGTCGTACAGTTGCGTAACGCTTTTCAGTCGTCTCGGGCAAGTTCGCCGCCGAGGTCGCCGGGTGAAAGGGGATCAAGAGTTCAACGCGCGTTCGTGATTCGGCCAATGCGTGAAGTTTGCAACAACACGAACACCGCGATCCATGTGAATATTGCATATTTTTTTGGCAAGCTTGTGGGATATAACATCACTTCTATGTAGGGTGATAAAATGTATTTTGGGTCCCTATAATGAAAAAATAACGTCGTTTTCAAACCGTACTCCCATAAATTTCATTCATCTACTAATAATTAACATTTTACTAACCGACAACGAATATTTCTCCTATTAACAAAGATTTCCCTCGATTCTTTCATTTAGTTCTTTTTTCCTGTTTCTTTTCCTATATCAGTGATTGCATTATTTATACTTATAAAACTTTTTTAAACTATAGACCAGTGGTTCTTAACCTTTTTTCTGTCACGCCCCCTTTTATAATTGTTGTGGGTCTCGCGCCCCCCTCGCAACGTTTTTGTGTCGTTTTATTGAATAAACGTTAATGAGATACTTGAAACTGCTTTCTAGCAACAAAATTTTTGATGCGTGGTTTAAACTTAGATAGCGCACAACGTAGGTCTCCTTCAACTCTCAGTCTGTTCCTATACTTGGTCTTGATGCCAACGAGAGCAGAAAATGCAGCTTCACAAAAATACGTTGATCCAAATATGGTCAAAATTCGAAGAGCCCGAGTTGAGATTAATAGGTAAACAGGTTGATAATTGACCCAGAACGTCTCCAGTTCTAGTTCTATGAAGTCTTTTTCGGCTGTAGAGTTAAACTTCAACTCAAGAAATTCCTCTTGTCCTTCTTCGAAAATATCTACCACTTCACATTGAAATGGGTGCACGATAAACTTCCAGGTCTCTCGCTTTTCGTCTATATCTGGAAAGTATTTAATAAATTCTGCTTTCAAGTCATGGAGGTGAGTTGATATTTGTTTCTTCAACTCATGGTTAATGTTGCCATCTAGGTTTCCTGGTTCAATTCGACTCTTCCAAAGGTCAAGTTTTGCTGTAAAAGCCCGAATGTGATCATGATGCTTAACAATGTTGGTGTTTTTTTCCTTGAAGCTTTGAGGTTAAAGCGTATTTAATGCTTCGAATATGTCCACAAGGTAAGCAAGTGCTACTTGAAAATCTTTTGCAAGAAACTTGGCCAAATATTTAGACTTCTTTCGTGATGTTAAAAATATTGTTACTTCTTCTTGTAATTCATAAAGTCTTTTTAGCATGTTACCTTTAGATAACCAACGAATGTTTGTATGGAAAAGAAGGGCTTCGTGATCAGATTGCATGTCCTTACACAAAAGCCTAAAATGACGGCTGTTAAGTGCTCCAGCTTTTATAAAATTTACTACCTCAATAGCTAAGTCGAGTACATCTTTCATTGTAGGTGGCAGAGTTCTGGATGCTAAGGCTTCACGGTGAATTATACAATGAATACCGACAATAAATGGATTTTTTTCTTTTACTCTTTTAACGAAGCCAGAATGCAACTCAAGCATTGCAGGGGCTCCATCTGTACATACCCCTACTAGTGAATTCCACGAAAGATTGTGTTATTCAAATAACTTTGACACTACATTAAATATATTTGCTGATGTTGTACGACTTTCCATTGATTGGAAGAATAACATCTCTTCTTTTATAATGTTGCCTGACAGGAAGCGAGCATACATCATTAGCTGAGAACAATTGCTAATGTCAGTTGTTTCGTCACATTGGATAGAGAAAAAAGGAGATTCTTTTACCTGGTCGAGAATTTGATCTTTAATGTCCTGAGACATTTCATCGATTCTACCTTTAACCGTATCGTTTGGTAGTGAAATTTGAGAAAGTTTGGTTGCCTTATCTTTGCTAAAACTAGTTCGGCTGCTACAAGTATGCTTGGTTTTATAAGAAGCCTCCCCGACGCTAAGATTTTTCTTAGCCTTCGCGATTAACATGGCGATTTCATAAGAAGCCTCTGTAACGCTCGAAGATTGTCCATAAAATTCTCCACTGTTATCTAATTTAGCTTTCTTTAATGAGTGGCCTTTATTTATAAAGAATTCTTTAGGTTTATCAGCTAGAGCGGTATGCAAAGATGTCAAATGTCGTTTCAATCGTGTAGGGCGCATTCCATCATTGCTAAGAGTTTTGTAACATATTACACATTGAGGGACTTCTATGACTTGGACAACTAGATAATTCTAGTTTTCTAATTCATTGAATTAGAGCAAAATGCGGCTAATTCTAATTATAATCTAATTTGTGAATTGCTTGTACGCTCTAATTCTAGTTTTAATTTAATTCGGATTTTTCCAAAAATTCTACTTTGTCCAACGGTATTTTTAGTCTCTCAGTTAACAAACACAGAAAATCAATTAAAACTCTTTGATTAGAACGAATTTTATGTAATTTGTTTTTTTAGAAATAGGTAATTCTAATTCTAATCTAATTTGAGAAAACTTAAAACGATCTAATTTTAATTCTAAACTAATTTAAAAAAACAAAATACTCTAATTTTAATTATAATCTAATTTTAAAAAGGTAAAAATAAATCTAGTTGTTGCAAGTCTGCTTCTATGTCATCATTTTGCATAGATACAAAACCAAATTTAATGCATTCGTCAAGTACCACTTGGACGCTCTGTAGCGTATCACGCGTACCACTTCTTGCAGAACAACCAATTTGATCGAATCCTATTTTTAGCTTACAACTAGCCATATTCAACGTTATTGGTAGATTAAGCTATAAAACAGTAGATTTTACTTATTAAGCGAAGTATTTTGACATAATTAACGACCAGTGTCCTACAGCGTTGTACGCTTTACAAAGCAACTGCGTTCCTTGTCGACAATTGATATGGCCTGTATTTTAAAAATCGCATTGGTTCGAAATAACAGAAATAGTTGCGTAACAATAAGAATGTGCTTCGGGGGGGAATTTTTTTATGTAACAAAACCAGATAAACAAAATATAAAGTTATTATCCAAGGTTTTGTAAAAAACGAAAGCTGCTCGCGTACCACCTGAAAAACCTTCGCGTACCACTAGTGGTACGCGTACCACAGGTTGGGAACCCCTGCTGTAAACGATTGGCAAGTCTTATTATTGTGACGAGATAAAACTCGAAAAACCTTTTGTGACGTAATTATAGCTTAATACACATGATATGTTAAGTCTAGAAAACAAAGGATGTTAGGTATAAAAAAGGATAAAAGCAAGCTAATCGCGAAAGCAATGGATATTAAAGCCAACACAAAAAATACTGTTGTGAAGCCCGCGCCCCGCGAAAACTTAATTTATTTTCGGCTAAATGAATATGTTTTTAAGGTGTATCCAAATCTGACATAAACGGATTTGTATTACTCAATTTGCACAAAATTGTATAAAAACTTTATAAAATGGTATTTCGTTAAACTAGTAAACTAAAAATTGTGAATTTTTTAGACAAATTCTAACTTAACCAATATTTTTCAGTTTAGTTTAAGTTTATTTTTAAGAAAAAATGGAATATTCAATGTAAAAAGTGAAATTGGTTAAAAATCGAAATAAAAATACTAAATTATGCACAGAACAAACTTTTATAATTTATTACCAACAATTCAAAATTTAATTTCAATATAGGTTTTGACATGAACAAGTCAAATATAAGTATAACATACCTAAAAATTCAATTAAATACTAAAAGTAGGTTAGTACAAATGCGGCTGACATGTACTTTTTTTCAATCATGCGGTGTTATACAATGTGTCAAATTTAATCTCCTCTTCCTAATAAATTGTTTGCTTGTTTGTTTGTTTTCAAATTAAAGTTTTATAGACGTTCCTACCCTTTCTTTCCTAAAGAATATACATTTTTATCAAAACAATCGCTATTCGCTAGTATTAATATTGCCTATCAGTGGACCAAACGAACATATGTCTAACTAAAACAATCCACAATCAAAATACAACACAAGGCTTATGAAAATGAAAGAATAGAAAAAAATATATTGGTTTGGCAGTGGGGTTTTGCAACACGATAGCAGCAACACGAAAATATAAAACAAAGCATTTCACATTGACTCGTCTTTCTCCAAATATTCCGTCAATGTTGTCGGATCCAATGGCACTGAAAGGTACTCTGCGCCGTCAGGGCCCTTCAATGAAATAAAACATTTCATCAGGAGCGGATTTTACACAGGCACCACTTAGCAAATTAGTACATGTTGGTTAACATCAGTCAGATATTAGCATAAATCACCGGCGGCAAAATTCTCTAAATTGGCCGAGAAATCCATAAAAAAGGTTGTTGCAAAAAGTTTTTTATTTCAGTAGAATTGAATACTAAAAATAAGTTGTGAAAAAACATCAATAAAAAGTGATTGATGGAAACGTTACTGGTGTTTCTTTCATGAAGTATGGCCAGTTCAGCCAATAGAAAAAAATCAATGAACAATCGGCTGACCAAGCCTTTCTTGGATCCTCTTTAATCCTGTAAACAAGATCGATTTCGATATGCAATTACCTTGGCAACGGTCGTTAATTGTGACAGCTACATGCCTTACTGAGCAAATAGGGTCATCAGTACAATGATAACTTTTCCATGTATTCATAATTACCTTACGCATTTGCACCAAGTGATGGTCAAAAAATTCGGTCAAGTGCGCCCTCAAGGTCAGCTCGCTGTTTACCAGAAACCTTTCGCGACATTTCTGGTACAGGTCGGCGAACGAAAAGTCTGCAAATGTGAGCAGTCAATTGAATTCACATTTCTTGACAATGTATATACTGAGATAGATTGGTCATTCATTAGATTGGTCACGATTGGTCAACACTAGCATTATATAAAATACAAGAGTAACAGGAAAATAATCAAGTTCCTTCAAAATCAACCTCGAGCCAATAAATGTTGGCTATACCTTTATTTCTGCACAGGTTCTGCTGATATAACTTAGAATACCATTATTTCAATATATATAGTAAAGAAAGTTTCGTGGGGATTGCGGAAAACGTTCATACCTATATAAAAAATGAGAATAACGCAGCTTACAGTGACATCAGATTTTCGTAGGGTTTCGTTTCCATTGAATGGTAAGAGCTACAATGCAAATGTATCAAAAACGCCAGTGATCTCCATGATACCCATAGGGGCAGCATGTTACTTTAATCCGTGAAAGAGGAAGTAGGACAGGGGTCGGCAACCTACGGCCCGCGGACCGGATCCAGCCCGCCGATGTAATTCATCCGGCCCGCTGCCTCTTTGACAAATTGGACACAAATCAATTTCACATACGTTTTAACTACCTAAATTCAAAAAAAATTCGAGCTTCGCGCGAATGATCTCCCTACGTCCAGTGTGTTTCCGTTTTGCTGTCTTTTGAACTAGATTTTACGCTTCTTTACCGTTGCGCCGTGGAAAGCTGCTAAGTGTGACGCGGACAAACGGAAAACATATTCACAAATATGTTTTAATATTTATTTTTTTCATTTTTGGCAATGTACCGAAAACTTGCATGAATTTTAAAAGAAATGCCGGTATACCAAAAAAATCGCGCTCGCTTCGCTCAAGAAGTGTGACCTCGCTTAAAAACGTTAACAACGACTAAGCTAGATTAACTTTAAATGTTATGCCGTTCCATCAAAGTAGTTTTATTACACTTTTTATTAGTTGCATGGATGACGACGTGTGAACTCGAATTTCCAACCAAACAAACGCTTTTTTATGCGCTTTGCGCCACCAATTTAGTACCTCCTTAAATATAATTAAGTGCAAAAAAGACCCGAGGCCCACCTGATTTACAGTTGTTCTATCATTTCAATAATACAATTCTTAGTTGGCATTTTGTGCGGCCCGCAGAGACCTTTCTGAGTTTGGTTTTGGCCCGCCACTAGAAAAAGGTTGCCGACCCCTGAAGTAGGATATATATTTTTTACCAACATAACGGAGGCCATAATGGGTCACGAAGGCGGCGAGAGTGTAAGATTCGAAAACAACATACTAAAAAAATTGGTTACAATATCTATTTAAACATTTTATCTTTATTTTACGACAATGATCTATTAAAAAAATGCTAAAAAGTGGTCTTAACGAAAGTACTAACATAATTAAATCAAACCAACCGTCGACTGATCCCTGGTCTTTCTTTTCCTCGATTTCGCTCAAATGATGCTCTGCCAGGATCCGGAACACCCCCCGGGCGTTTGACGTCAGACTTCTGGCCACGTGGAGAAGACCGCTTAGGGCCAGGGCGGCGCCGCGGGCCCCCAGGCCGGCACCGGCCCCGGATAACAACAGCGAACCCTCGTAGGACGTCTCTTCGCGGTACGGCTCGAAAGTCGTGACGTCATACCAGAGCCAGTTGAAGCGTGAGAGGGAAATTTGGTCCCAGACTGCAATGCAAAAAAAGAAATCGCTCAAAACATATTAATTTTCACAAAGTTGCTAAAAACATTATGGTCTTTGGTTATTTTTTTAATCTCTAACTAGGGGAGTGAAGCTTTTATTGAATTTTCTGTATAGGACAATTTAGGAAAATTTTCCCAAAATTAGTTTACCAAAACAGTCAAAATAGGCCCTTTTTTTAATTAACAAGAAAAATGTACAACACACGACGATGCGTATTCATACAACTGTATTTAATATAAGCCTAAATTTAACACTTATTCGTACAACAAACGATTGTCAGAAAGAGTAAATGCGCGCAAAAGGGATTTTTTTCTTTAAATTCATCAAATTTTCTATCGAATAAGCCCGAAAACACACCACATACTACATGCGTATATCGTTAGCACACGCAAACAGAATCAAGCGCGGATGAGGCATGGAAATGTCAGGAAGCGGTCCATCTGGCCACTTACTCAGCGGGGCGTTGATGTGGTCGATGGAAGCCACGATGTGGATACGTTCGACGAGCGCCAAGCGCCCGAAGATGCTCTGCGAACGGGCGTTGCGAAGACAACTTCCGTCGATGTTGTGCACGATGAGGAACAGGTGGTCTTAAAAGAAAGTGCCTTTCGAAATGTTACTTAGTTGCAAGAAAAACTTTCATTTTACCGGAGAACGAAGACGGTTAAAACATAAAAAAACAGTAGCGGAAAGTTTTATAACAAAAAAACTAGACGCTTACGAACTAAACAGACTCTTTATTTCACAGAGTTCGAGAACCCCTGTATTGGGTTATATTTTTTTAACAATCGGAGACGGTTTTAAGTTAAACGGTTTTTATTCGGGCTGCTTTTGTCATACTGCGGCCTGAAATCGACTCGTGTGACATTGGGGAAGAACACAACCTTTACACAGCCAGAACTTTTACAACTGTAAAATTCGCCAAAATGACTCCGATTAGTGTGCAATCCAAAATTAAAAGTGTGGTAGTAAACATGTTACGTTTTATTTTCTCAGGAGTGCAGTTATAGGAAAGTCGACCTACACTACCTTTATTTTCGTCACTGGTGTAATGCTGACAAATGCGGTCTGTTTGCACTTCAACATTTGTGAAACTAGCTACATCCTCTAAAATGTCCTCACAAATTGATGTTAAAACCTGGTGAAAATGAAATACAAATACGGATTACCATTAGTACAGTATAAAAGAGTACAATATAGTCAATAAAAAATAATCAAAGTTAAAACTAATTCTTGAAGCTTTAAAAAAATACTATTATAGCCTACGGAACTATGAATGTACAATATTTTTCGTTTCATATTTATTTAAAAAATTTTGACACTTAAAAAATATATAATTATAAAACAAAAATTTGTTATTTTTATATCAATATAGAAAACTGTTTCCACGAAATGTTATTAATAGCTGCCTAGTGAACAAATCCTACCGATTTCATTGAAAGACCAGGGAAAAATCCGTTTATGACCACTTTGTCTTGGCTTGACAACATCTTATCACAAAATGAATGCATAAGATTGCGCTTCGAACCAAGTCCATATAGAAGAATGTTAAAGTTGTTACTATTAAACAAAATATTTGGGTTTAGAACTACTAAGAACATTATCAAGTAATATGAATAAGGTTTATAACATTGGTTTCTATTAAATTTTACCATATTAAATGTTTACCCTTTACAAGTTTATTATTTTCCGTGTACAAGAAAAGCATATCTTGCCAGAAAAATGTTGTATAGCAATAAATAATATAAAGTAGATTGATGCATTTATAAGTTTGAACTTTACAACATCATACCATAAGTAAAACATCCACTTTACAAAATGTTTTTTATGCTGTTCACATAACTTTATTTGGGCAGCCTCTACTTCTTGGGCTGCAGTGTCTGTTAAAAAGCAAAAGTATGATAGCAACAACATAGAACAAATTTTAAGTAAAAGCTAGAGTTTTATAAACCGACAACCTTTTTTTTGTATTAAAAATACAAATTTAGTTAGAAAACTGTCTTGCAAATAAAGCAATTAAAAGCACCAACTTTTCTCAACCACTTTCTTGTGTTTATTAAGTGCTTCTTCCAGCTGTTTTGGATTCATCTGTGGGTTTTTTAGCCTCTGTAGGGTTCGGTCTGAAGTGTTCGACAGCTGCTTTCTCTTGCTGCCTCCACCGTGCACATCAAAGTAAAGCTCCCTTTCACTGGGCTATAAAATACTCATAAGCTAGTGGTTGCAGTTCACTAAAGTGAAAACATGCAATCGGTGCAATTACCAACTGCAAGCCATGCGACTTTTTCGTGCTTCCAATACTTGGGTCAATTTCTTGTTCTCTATAATAAAGATGTTTTGTAGAAAATATATAAAATAAATAGAATACTCTTACTTACGTATTTGTTTCCATCTCTTCATCCGATTCAGATTTAGAGTCTTCGTCACTAGTTATTGCCTCATTTTGATCTTGGACAAGTTGCACAGAGTATTGTTTTTCTAATAAACATGTTCTTAAAGCCAATTTGAAAAAACAATATAATAATTACTTTTCTACAATTTTAATTACTTTTAACAAACATTAATTGTTAATTAGTATCTATAAATTTCTCCTCTAAGTTTGCTATATTATACGTACTTGTAACAACTCCATTGACTGAATCCGGTTCTGCTAGACTTTGTTCTACCTTTAAAAATTAATAATTACTTACAAGGTTTTAATAGAACTTTATAATATAGTAAGTACAAAATACAGAAAAACCTATAGAATTCATAAAGCATTACATTCCTAGAATATACACACAAAAGGAACTGTGTTTGGTGCATTTAGGTTAGTTTTGAAGGTTCGAATGGCACAAATATTATTGTCAGATTGAAGAACCTTTTTTTAAAAGAGGGTTACTGATTTTGGTAAACAACTAGGCCAGTGTTATACCGTGTATAAATTGACTCACATTTTCAACTTGCTTTTTCTTCACAGATTCAGCTAAAAAATATCATCGTAGTTATAATACAAAGCACAATATGAGCAAATCGCAGAAAGTCATAGCGGTGGGTTAAGTTGCAATGATATATTTACCATATTTGTTCATCTGTTTTGATCTCTTAGGTGTTTTAAAAGCAAACACTTGTGATCCTGTATGTCCAGTTTCTACATCAATAAGTTCCTCTGATCCTTAAAGAGTTAGTTAAATTATAAGTTCCTCATATTATTTAATTGAAAAAAGGCTATGTCAATACTAATTCCCGACATTTAGCTGTTGTCTGACAATACCCCTTAAGGCTGCAAGTGGATCATAAATCTCTTCTACTGGTTTGTCAGGTTTTTTGGATGCTGGCTTTTTAGGGGCATCTTCAATTGATGCTTCTACAAATGTGGATGAGATTCCAAGAGTTGCCCTGGTACTTTTACCTAAAATTCAGTATGCAATAGTACAGATGAAGTAAAGCACGTCATGTACCTTAACAAGCAAATGCTGCTTTTTGTTTAATGGTAGATATATATAAAAGCAATATTCATAACTTTTATAAGTGCTTAAAAGTATTTTAGACATAGGATTGACTAGAAAAACCAACAAAAACAGACTAATCAATTACAAAGCCAGTGGGAAAAAAACTGAAAAGCAAACTTTTGAAAAAAATAAAAATGTAAGGCTGTGGAAATCATGAAAACTACCAAAAGGAAAAAGATGAAATGTATTAAGCCCTACGTGTTGACTTTGATCTTGGGCCCTTGATATGTTTCGCCACATCTTCATCACCAACATACACAACAGGAATGGTAACTGGCTCCTCTGTCATAACTTGCTAACAGCACTTCTTATTTGTTTTAAACAATATTTTATTTCAACCTGTGCTCAGAAAACACACTACCGTAAGCCATTAATGCGAAGAAAAAAAACACCAAAACACTTTCCCAGCAGCAAGAGTGTTTACCATTTTATATTTAAATTGTGTTGTCAAAGATTTATTTTACGCAAAGGTAATGTACAGAAAAATATTGTTCCGTGTTCTGTATTTTTATAGACAGTTTCATACTTTTCACACCAGTTTTCTTTATGATTTAAAGTGCAAACGTTTAGGATGCTAAAGAAAAAACTTATTCAATTTCCTAAACACTAAGTCGGTTGACTAAAGCATTAAATAGTAAATTTTGTATAGAAATTTTACAAATCTGTTCGCACTGCATACAAAATGCTGCATGGCGAACATGCAACAGTAATAAAACATTAAACGGAATCGTTTAAACAAGCTTCTTTGCTTCAAAAAATCCTTTCAAGTGCCTCATCTGCCAGACCCCAGCCAACACTAAGACACAGGTTTGCGCCAGCGACCACCAGAGCACACGCGAATTTGTGCTTTCGCTCGTCTGACGGAATCTTGACTCTCTTACACGCTGGTAGTTCTGCTCCTTCTGAATTTGTTCAACTTGGTCCAGGAGCTGTCGAACTCTCAACTGTAGTTCGGTGAGCTTGTCTTTCTCTGCAATCTTTCCATAGTCGTTGGTGTGCTCTCCAACCTGCAGGTCAAGATAGACGCGGATCTTACCGCCAGCAAACAGAGACCACTTGGTGGAGTTTGAGTGGATGCATATCTGCTGCTCTCCGGGGGTGTGTGATGTGAATGTGAAGGCACCCTCAGATCCATATGTCTTAGATAGAAGAACCTTGCCATTTGGGTCTTTCACTTCAACATGCATTCCCATACCAGGGGGTGAATCAAGAAAATTGTTGCTCCTCTTGTCCCAGAGCTGGGCCTTGTATTTGCCTGTAACCATGGTGTCTTCAGGCAGTTCCTCAATGAAGCATTTCTTCTCTTTCTCACCAATGTGGAAATAAACTGCAGAGGAAAACTGCACAAGGCACAAAACAACCAGGCACCCAACACTTCTCATTATCAACCTAGTTTGTCTACTTCACTATTAAAAAAAATTGCTATTAAATTCTAAATACTGGAATTTATTAAATTGACTTGGATAGTTTAATGGTAGGTAACTTGAACAAAATTAAAGGCTTTGATAAAAAAATCTTTTAAAACATTGCAAGCTTGTAATACAAAACATTTATCTTTAGTTGAAAAAACATATTTTTATGCATAGTGAGGTATTTAACTTCTAAGGTCCAGTTAACCCAACCTTTTATTGACAAAGATTTTGGCGCTGGTCTAGAACCCTACAAGAACAAATAATATCTGGGTTACGGCGAGGGTTAGCGTTTGGGTAAGGGTGGGTCAAGCAATATTATTAAATAATAATACTTGGCCACCAACACCCACTGTGAAAAGTATGCGAGTGCACCCACGAGACTTTTTTAACCTTTCAAAAGTGCACCCTGATAAAATCTAAACAGCACCCCAAATATGTAAAACGCTTGTGCGGATTATGTTAACAATGCAATGTATGCAACACAGAGTGCATCAGAGAATCATACTTTTTTGAGATTTGTTGCACCCGGTCACCCGTATTTTTTCAGCCGTGCACCCACGAGATCTCTTTGAGATCTGCCATACTTTCCAGCAATGCTAAACACTAACCGACACCCTAACCCAAATATTGTGTGCTGCTTTAATAATTGTTTCAACGCTGTGGTAACACCAGATTGGAAACTTTGGATATTGCGCGGGGGAGATGTTTTGCAGCTGAAAAAATGCGCGGCTGAAAATAAAATTTCGACTTAAACTTGCGCGGCTGAAAATAAACCATCAGGCTACCGAAAGTTGTAAATTGCGAATTTATATTAAACTTACAGCTTTCATAGAATACTTGAATCACTGCGCAATTTTTGGTTGGTGTGCGGGCGCAGTGCGCAGGTAAATATTTAAAAAGTTGGATAGTGTAGCATTTAATATGCAATATTACTCGATATAGCCTAATTTGACGTCACTATACATGTGACCGTTGTCCACTGATGCATGACCAAAACGCCGAACTGTGCGTTTTTAGCATTTTGCAGGGGATTCTATATGATGCATTACATTATATACGTCTTATAGACTAGCGCTAAAAAATGTTATGCAACTTCAGTATGCGGCCCGCCAATTTCTTTTGTGCTTGTTAAGTTTCATACAGAAGTTTGCGCGGCTGAAGTTTTGCGCGTTTGCTCGAGTCAGATTTGCGCGGCTGAACACATTTTTTATAAATAAAATGCGCGGCTGTGACCGCGGCTAAAAGTGCTACTGGATTTATCCCCCACGCAGGCCAAACTTTCCAACCTGGTGGTAACATATTAAACCAGCGCCCCAGTTTCTAATAAAGAATACAGCAATTGAAACTAAAGTTAATTAAATACTATGATTGAAATTTAGTGTTTGTTCATTTTTAATTTCGACGTAATCCGGCTTCGGGTACTGTACCTTTTGTAACTGTAAAAAAAGTGGTAGGATTCTAGAGCAGCGCCTTAATTTCTTCTTGTTAAATGTACCCTAAACTGGCTAAATCAAGTATATGTTATGCAAACCTATTTACAGCCAGCAGATAACAGCCTTTTAAGCCAGTGTAACATGATGGGAGATTTAAAATCATGTTTGGCTAATATATATGTAAATGTAAGCAATCTTAAAGTAAATTCAATTTATGCATAATCATTAACAAATAAATAAACATCCCGAAATTAAAGCTTAACTACAACATGCAACCGTTCGGAAAACTAAATATTACGGAATGATGAATGGTCGGAATGGTCGGAACGCTCACTAATTTAAGTGTTACCCCGTTAAAACAATTATTAAACCAACGCACAATATTTGAGTTAGGGTGGGGGTTAGCGTTTGGGTGAAGGTGGGTCAAGTGTTATTATATTTATTAATAATACTGTGAGCGTTCCGAGCATTCCGACCATTCATCATTCCGTAAATTAGTGTTAGCCCAATAAACATTGTCTTCCTACTACTTTTTACAACAAAATTAACCATATGGAGTTAAACGTCATTCAAATTGCATCCGGTGCTACAGGGACCAAACGGGTGAACGGATTTAATGATGCTATTTGCCATATTTCAAATTCTAACATAATTATGAAGAAAAATTATATGTATACACAGTGAAAGACACTAAATCACATTAAATATACTAGAATATGGAAACAAATAAAAAGCATTGTCAATATTAATAACCTTAGCTTCTTTAGACCCGGATTTATGTCAGCTTTTTTGACACGTCAGGCATCAAGGAGTAGATTGCTCAACCGAAACAAAAATATTTCCCCTAGTAAAAAAAATTAGAAAAAGTGACTAAAGTCAGTTAACCATGAGAAGGCGTGGTTTTATCACAAACAAGGCAACTAAATAGGTATACAACAATACAACTAACAGAAAACATATCTCAGTGGAACTTAAAAACGAACAACGAGCCAATGTTTGCACAGCAACGCAAAGGATATGGACACTAGGAACGAATACAGGAGGGCGGAAAGTAGTCATGCCCCCCTCCCCAACTGTATTTTTTGCCTAGTTTAAATACGCAAATGCAAAAAAATCATGACGCTTATAGTATGTCCTAACTAACCCATTGCGATAAATTTGTTTTAGCCCAAAGGCCTCGTGCGTTTATCACACCATCAAAAACAAAATTTTATGTCAAACAATATAAAGGCATTGTTTTTGTTTTGCGCAAACCAATAACATCTTCGCAATATAATTTTTGCATTAAAAGTAACACATATTTCGATCCAAATCAAATGAACGAATTCTGAAGTGTTTTTAAGATGATTTCCATAATGTCACGTTTATATTAAATTTGTGGCGTCACGTTTTGACGTAATTTTGTGACGTCATGTTATTACGTAGCTTTGTGATGTCATCTTTAAAAAACAATTTCTTGACTTTTCGCAAACAAAAAATCCTAGATAGGCGCTTGATGGTTACAGCCGCAAAATATAACATTGAATTATGACTTTTGCACATCACCTACAATTATTTAAATGGACTACAAATAAAGCAAATAGATCGCATAGGTTTTGGGCTAAATTTATTTTCAGGAATGCAAAAATCACATCAAACAAGATAAACGTATTGTTCATACGAAGATCTATCTTTTCCTTAAGCATTACAAAAAAAACATAACCGAAAGGGTAACAGGAAAAAACAACTAAAACTGCCAGAGAGTAAAAGTATATATTTTACAAATCGAGGGTATTCCCATCGTCCTCTCGAACTACAATGGGATTTGAAATGGACTGACGCAGATTGGCAGCTTCACTCGAACTGGTGTATCTCTTCCATTGGTCAGGTTCGATTCGCGACGATGTACTGCGAAATTCCGGCGCAACGCGGTTGACACTTTTCTTTCTCGACCCGCGGTTCCTGAAATATCAAGGTAATGTCATATTACAGATTCAGATTCAATTTATTTTTTGTGCATTTTTGCAAACATTGGAAAACAAAATAACATAAGGACCTTCGGTCAGAGTCGAGCTGCCTAGGCCTATATCATCGTACAGCAAGGTAAAGTCGACAAAATTTTATAACACCTGATACAAAATACGTCAGCCGCCAACAAATTTCTATTACGTGAGAAAACACATTTTTTTTCATTTTCTGAATGTTTTTGAGATAATATGCTTGCTGACTTTGAGATAGCGTTCAGTTTTTGTCTAATGTTTTCCCTTGGCACCAAATTGTTTCATGGCTAATAAAAACGACTAAAAGTGAAATTCATGTAATTAGTCATGCGGCTTTGTAGAACAAAAGCAAAAATATGTTTATCCCAAATATGTTTATGCCACTTTAAACATTTAACACTTTTAATTTATTTAATTTAAGTTTCAAAAAGATACACTTTCAAAATTAAACCAGACAATTTAAAAAATAAGATTTCAGGGAAAATTGGATGATAGCCACTAGTAAAGGATTCTTTGACGTAAAAAATTAACTTTGTAATACAATTAACGCTCAAAATGTTTTATAAGTGTTCTTGTAACTATTTTACCGAACCAGTCTATCGAGAGTCTCTAAAAACCATTTCAGTCGGTCGCAATCAAACATAAGTAGGCTACACCTGCTGCTATATACCGACCAATAGCGGTAAACACGCCGCCTCAGGCGCTTGAAGGGCGCCCAGTTGTGTCGCGCGTCAATGATCATACGGCGCCAGCGTAGCTGCAGCGCCCTCTTGAGGCTGGCCGGGCGTCGCGGGTCGGACCGGTCCACGTCCTGGAAGGCCGCCCAGAGCCACTCGCAGGCCAGCACGGCCAGGCTGACGACGGCGGCAATGAGAAGCATGTCGAATACCCCGGACAGTGCTTCGTAGGTGATTGACAGCTGACGGCCGTTTGTAACCTCCTCAACTGACTCTGCAGTATTAAGGGGAAAATTAGAGATTCGCAGCGAAAATGAGCGTTAAATCGATTTTATTCCGGCGAATACGGAACGGTTTAATGATTAAACCATAAATCGGTTAGATATAACGTATATTTATATATTCTGCGCCTTAAAGGCCAATACCGTGTTCACTGCTAAATAATTAATTTATTGCTATATGTTTAGTATAAAAATAATCTCACAGTGTCCAGGACTGTCGGTCTTTTTTGTTCCTCTTTTAGGTCGGTATTTTTTGTTCCTATTTGTTTTTTGTTTTCTATTTTTAACATGTTTTTTATTTAGTTTAAAGCTTGAGGTGTCGTTTGGTGAAATAAATCACGCCTTATATTGCTCACTGATTTGAGTTGAGAAACTATCTTGGGAGCAACAATGCAACTCAAAATTCCATGCACAATGCTTCCGGACCGGTGAACTTAAATTAAATAATCTATATATTGGCTAAATCTACGTTAAATACTTTAAGTCTGAAGAGCATTTCAAGTGAATCATACATTTTTTTACTTTTATATTACTCTGTTGATGTTAACGTATAGGCTATTGGCTCCGACAAAGCGAAGCCTCTTACTGTAATCTGTGTCGCACCGCTCACTGGCCCCAAAATATTTTTTGTAAAGTTGACGCAAAAAGCCGCTGTCTTCCAACTCCTTTAAAGCATCCACAAATTCACCTGCATGTGATTTTAACAATGTGTTAGCGGCAGGCGACCCTTTTCAAAAACCACCGTTTCCAAACGCATAAATGAATCCGCAGTGCGGACCCATCAAAATTGTTGTCCTATGACCTATCCTACAGTGTTGTAAAGACTCAAGTCAAATGAATTTTTGCAACACTGATATCTTATCATTTCTGTTGAAAAGACCAATAAATTTTAGAAATAAGATTCAATAAATGATCGAAACTTTTTTCTGTTAGTTTTTAATTATCTCTATAGAAAAAAAGTAAAATAGCGAACGCAAATTAATAAAAAATCCTTTTGAAAACGCGCAAGAAGTGTTTACACGAAAGCAAAGCTCAAAAAGGGCGTGTTTCTATATGAGTGTTGTAAACAATCATTCAAAATGACTTAGTTACCAGTCAACTTAGTTCATTAAATAACAGTTTAAAAAACTTACAAAAAAATTATTTATATACTAATTTATTTAATAAACTAATTTACGTCAAGTCATTTCCCTAAGTTTATGTTAAAGCCATTTGAAGCTCTATAGGTTAAGTTATATATAGATACAAACAAACTAGGTGAAGTCCAGCCAATTTAAACAGTAAGTTAAGTGCATTAATTAAGGTCACCGAAAAGTAAACAACTGGTTGCTATAAATCAATTTTAACAACGGGTGGTTAATAACAGGATTATGTTGAAATAAGTGCACTTTGTAGCTGTTTTGCAACGCAAGCTGTACAAACAGGATCGCACACTGAGCTATGTTGCTTTAAAACGAGCATTTATAGCTCTGCGGAATTGGCACGCAATTGAATTTTATATAGACTGGGGCAAAACAGACTAACCTGTGTATGGCGAACCCAATGGCAATGCGATACCGTAGGTGATCTGTCCAATACCGGCGTACACGGTTGTGAGACGGCATTCTGACTTTTGTGCTTCGTACCCAAGTATCCCTCCCTCCCATACGAAAGCCAGCTTCCCTTCTCTTACCATGTCAAGGGCGGCGGTCTGATTCGTCAGCAGCGAATTCGCTACAAATAGAAGATGTTTTAATAATTTTTAATATTCTCGTAGTTTTTTAAGTAAAAAATGATTTTTAAAACAAATCATAAGATGGGTGTAAAAATATGTTATTATTCTGATTTAGTAGAGGTTATTTAATTTAGGCTTGTTTTTATTCGGCTTATAAGCAAATGTTTCAAAGTATTGTGCCTTTACCAACAAATCGTCTAAAATATAGGCGACAGAAAATTTTACTGCAAAGTGTAAATATGGAACTAAATTGGAAAACCTGGATCTTTTAGAATAGCTTCCTGTATTTTCTCGGCTATGGTAGAGTTTGATGACATGATAGTGCTGCTCACTAAACTGCTGTCTACCGTGCCAATCTGCACAGCACTTTGGGAAAGCAGTTCGCGGATGTTGAGCAGGTGCGACGTTTCCCTATGAAGAAAAACATGTAGAGATTTTTCGTTTGACCAAACAATCGCAAAGGGTTGCAGAAGTGTTCACGTTGTAAAAGTCAGTAAAATTGGCCAAATATTAGACGGTGTTATTTTCAGCCTTCTTTAAACGTGTATAAGGTATATATACTGCTTATATGAAAGTTCTACGCCAATTAGGAAGTGACTATTGGTTAGTAAGTGACTGCAAGTAACAATATCGATGTATTTTTTCCTTTTTAATTTTAAATTTTAAAACATGCACGTATAGGTTAATTGTAATTATACTGGGTGACACATCACCATGAACTAACATAACAAATTGTTTTGAAGACCTTTTATCACTTTTACGTCCCTTAATTATAACGATACAGGTATTCCATGTTACAGAAAACCTAATTACATTAAAATGCCATTTTAACGCGGATATTTTTAAAACCCGAGCAAACCAAGTATAGTCTTGTGATGACGCGCAAGAACACCAAAAAGCAGAAGACGAAACAAGGCGCACTTACGACTTAATGGTGACGAAAGTGACCATATTGGCCGTGTAGGATGCCACGAGGATGACGCCGACCATGTACCAGACGGCGGCGGGAACCCGGGCCGACGGCGCCCGCGGAACGCTTTCGGGACTCTGCCACAACATGGCGGCAAAGGCAAAGTAGAGCGAATTGGCAAGCGACATCTGCCTCTTCGCTTTGTCTTTATCCTCCGAGTCTTCTTCGCTCTCGTCGTCATAACCTGTCGGGAGAAATTAGCGGTCTGTTGCTATACTTTCGATCAGTTGTTCTTCAGCGTTTTCAGCTTGCGCGCATTAGCAAAGCGATTTACTTTATATCGTCAAACAATAGTTTAATACAATTGTTACTTAAAAATCATCCTAGCTAACACGCCAAGGTTATCAGTATTTATTTATTAGCAAGTGATTCTCCAACTTTTCTTATCCGCCAATCATCCTTGCTAACACGCCAAGGTTATCAGTATTTATTTCTTAGCAAGTGATTCTCCAACTTTTCTTATCCGCGTATACGCTTTCGATTCATTTAAATGTATGGCGTACTCGTTTAAGAAATTAATTTGAAACAGAAAAAACGTGTTTTTTAAGTTTAAAAGAAATACCTTAGGAACATCTTTAATAAAAGTAGACTTTTGATAAATAAGTTTTCTGCCAATTCGCGCACAAATGTCTTTTTCCTCCTGGAAGAAATTAGCGATCTGTTGCTATACTTTCGATCATTCTCGAGCGTTTTCAGCTTGCGCGCTTAGCAAAGCGGTTTACTTTCTATCGTCGCATAATAGATTAATACAATTATTACTTGACAATCGACCTTGCTAACACGCCAAGGCCATCGCTGTTTATTTAATCCAGGTGATCTTCAACCTTTTTTATCCGCGTACGCTTTCGATTCATTTGTATGTATGGCGTACTATACAAAAATTAAAAAAAAACACAAAACACGTGTTTTCGGCTCAGTCGCGCTTGCCAATTTTTTCTACATAATTCTAATTTACATCATAAACACGGCAGTGAAAAAACTAAAATTTACTTCAGATTAATAGGCCTACAGCTGTGGCGAGGAAAGCCACAGAGCAATTCAAAAGCTCATTTGTTATAAAACAGACAGTGGACCTATTGATTCATTAGGGCGAGAAAATAGTATCAAAAGAAAACGTTGGTATACTGTGAAAATATGTAATAGTTTGATAAACGCATGTTCATTCCAATAACAGTGGTTTGTTGATGTCTTGCATCAAGTCATAAGTATGTCCAGCATAGTGATATATTAACCTAAAGGCTGCACATAGTAATATTTTTCTCGCTCGTCACAAAAGCGTCCAGGGGTACGAGACTACGAGTACCCCAGTTTAAGAACCCCAGGTTTAATCGATATAGCGTATACTATATTCAGCTGTCTCACATGCTTGCGTGCGTGACTAATGCCTATATTTGTTATACGAAAAGGTTGTTTGCCAAAATTACAAAACGCTAAGCGACACACTTGAAAATTTCGAACCATTGAATGCTAGACTTGTTTTACATTAATTTTGCTAAAATATTCGAATAATGTGTAATGACAAATACTGGTCTTCTAACTCTGTTTAAGCAACATCAGGCGTGGACAGCTTTGTTTGTTTTGTTTTTTCTGTTTTTACAATTGTTTTATAAACTTGCTGTTTTTAATCGTTTTTTCAAAGCGTTACTAAAATGCCAAATGTCAGAATACATCGCAAAATACATACAGCACAATAACATATTTAAGTTATCGACGTATGACCGTAAGGTAAATAAATAAAATTCCTAATAACCTTCAGTAATACTCATATTTGACTGTCCTGCAAAGGTTACTCGACTCGACCTCATGAAAGAAAATCCTGCTTCTGTTGCGTCACTATGCTCGCCTTCCTGTGACGTGTAAGAGAAACATGCGTTTTAACCTTCATAAACGATGTGCGAGACCAGAGCAAACGAGTGATGAGGTTATTTTTCACAGGCGGATGCAGTTAGCCAGCAGTGTCTAAAAACGTAGACTTCGAAACGTTTGAAAAAATACCTTACAGTGACGTAACCATTTAAGGCTTGAAAAACTGTATCCAATGTTTTTTTATGTTTTCAAAAGTTTCTTATAAAGTTCTCTATAACAACAGATAATAGGCAATATTTGGAGGGGTGGATCCAGGATTTTTGATGGAGGTCATAAAAATTTTCAGGGATGATATCACAAAGCCGCGTCGTACTTGGGTTACCTGAAAATTTATTTTGCGTTCACCAAAGCCAAACCTAAAAAAATGATTGAAAATATAAGGACCAACCTACTAACATTTACGCTAAGCACACAGTACTACTATAGAGATAGACCGATATTCCATATATTTACTATATAAAAATGTTATATATGCTAATTTTTCCTGAAATTTCAACATTTAAAAAAAAATTTTGTTCAGCAACACGCCAATTTATTATGCAAAAAAAGATTTCAACAAATATAGGTATAGACAAACTGAAATTTTATTTATATTTTTTGTTTTTTTTTAATAGAAATTTTTACTATATTCCAGGTATATAAAACATTGGTATCGCTATCGAGTTATCGGTAGGAAAAACGTTAAAAATCGGTATCTGCCTGAAAGTGATATCGGTCGATCTCTAACTACACTACTACAACAAAAAAGCAACTTGGCCCACCTCATGGCGGGCCCGAAACAGTGACGACAATCTCCTGATCGACGAAGGCACGGCCACGACAGATGAGCGACGTCGAACCAAGGAAGCAACGCTGCTGCGTCGCCGCTCATGTCGCGCTGAGGCCGCTTCTGCTTCCTCGCTTTGGAAGTACTGGCCGTGGGCTCCGAATGGGCTGAGCTTGGAAACGACGGTCAGGAAGAGGCCCATTCCGAAGGCGGTCGCCAGTATACTGGCCCACAAACAGCCGGCGAAAGGCCGGACGAAGGCGTAGCGGCCGTAGCCTACAGACAGGCGGGCGCCTGCCGCCTCGGCGTCCACTATGTACTTTACGCCGGTCTGCAAGAATTTATTGCATATATATATATATATGTATGGTCAATAAACAGTCAAAGGTAAGTTTTTTACGACTACGGAAACCACCCGAAAACATTCCATTTTTACGTTTTGATTTCATTGTTTATTTTGTCGCAGTAAAGACATTATTTAGTATCGGATCGGACGGTTACACTTTTTGCCAAAAACATCAGTTATCGGAATAAAATACAAACTATACTGTAACTTCTTTCATCTCAGTGCTTGTGTTCTGCTATTTCAATAAACTACTTCCGTTTTTTGGCAAATATTTACTGTTTATTGCGGGTAATGTGTTATGGGTGTCTGATGCCACGCAAGTGCTGTGCGTAATTTCCACCGAAGTTGGTGGTAGACATTACGGTGGAAAGCCATACCTAAACAAAAAAGGGTACGTAGCTGCCCTACCCAGGGGTGTTTCTGAGGGCCCGCCCTTTTTGGTGGAAATTTCCACCAAATCGATTTGCAATGATGGTTGAAGTTTCCACCAGAGATGATGGTAAACATTAGGGTGGAGAGTTCCACCCTGATTTAAAAAGGTGTTGCTATACTACCATAGGTTGTTTTCGGGGGCCCGCCCTGTTTGGTGGGAATTTCCACGGTTTAATTTTACAGTGTATATTAGACATCCCACGTTAGATATCTAACTACGTGTATTTTGGAGACAATATAAGTGTACTGGTAAACAACGTCTGCTGAAAAACAATTTGAAATCAAAAAAGGTTTGATAAAAAATAAAAAAAAGGTTTCATGGAAATACGGACAAAGCTTGTTTCCACTTTTTTCGTAGTTTGTTTGTTACACTATAGAGTGTAGATACAAAAGTATTATTATTAGGACCGCCTGCGACTTAGTTTATTTCTAATAAGGCCGTGGCTTATAGTTAAAGAACGTAACGTGTAGAAACGCACGTCTAACAAAACGCAACAGACAAGACAAGCATACAACACGCCAAAAACAGAACAACACACCTTCAAGTGGGCGCGCGCAAAGTGAAAAGCTTGGGTTCGCTGCGTTGAGGAGCTGCAAGCTGTCACCACCAGATCCGCCCTGCCTGCTATCAGCTCGCCAATCAGGCCGTTCCACACCTTGGTCACCGGGTCACGTGACCCGAACCCGTCAAACTCGGTCATTTCAAATTTGAAGCGAAGTCTTTCGCTGAGCGCTTTGACCAAATCGATCGCATAACCGGTGGGCTGCTTTTTATCAAACAATACAAACTAGGTTACAGGAAAATCATTTATGTTAAATGCCATTTTTGGGCAAAAAATAAATTCAGGTTATTTATTTTTTGATTGGTAAAATTCTAAGGACATTGAGTAAACATGGGATTGATCGAAAACGGAATAAAGTATCAAAAAAATTTTATGTTCACAATAACCCATGTTAACAAGTTAAATTAAATTCTAATAAATAAAAAAATTGATTGAGTCCAATTTAAGTGTAAGCCTTATGTAAAACTTATTTTTCCAAATGCTCGTATTCAGTGAAAATATTGACTTGGTTAACGTTCGGTGGCTGATTAAATGCAATAAGAGATCACAAAAGTTGTGGGCCTATTGCGAACAGATTGGGTATCAAAAATATAGTTGGAATTTACTTTTTGACACCGTTATATGACAAACTTAAGCAGAAATAAATTTATTAAGTTAGAACTTAATTTACCTCACTTCCATGGTCGATATAAAAGGGCGGCGATGAAATGGTTTTCACCCGCAAATGCGCGAATCTAAGGTCGACCAAGATATCTGGAATGGCATTTTGATCGGTCAGGTTTGTCCAGCGATTGCTCTCCAGTGGCGTTTGCTCTGCGCGTCCACTCAAGCCGGTCGATGCGTTAACACATGCAGCCCAAGTTCCTAAAAAAATGGTTTTCGGAACGATTTGACTAGCAACGTGTTCGTATGACTAAAAAAACAAGCTAAAAAATGCCCAAGGGATAAAGTGGTTTAACGAAAATGAAGGAAGTAGGCCTATAAAGAAAATCATTGAGTTATAACTACGAAACAAAAATACTAATAATTAACTCAATTTCGCTTACCAATCGTTTCAGTTCTATTTGGATTTAGGTTGATAACATCAAAGGAGTTGAAAGGAACACGGGCTTGATTTTTAATGGCATTGAAAAGATCTCCACGGAACTTCAAATCTACATATATATTTTTTAAGTTTCATAAACGTATAGTAATTTTCTTTGACTTAACTTGACTTAAGTCTTTTGAACTAATTGCTATAAAGTGTTATCATTAAACAATGTTTTATAAAATTGGATTATTAGTCTCACTTTTTGCACGTAAAAATATTACTATATTTCGCGTTTTCGTTATAATACTTTAATGTTTAATTTTCATGACAAGGACTTGACTTGGAATTGACTTGCTTTAATTGTGACTTTACTGGGACTTGACTTTCTGTCGGACTTAATTTATTTTAAAAATAACTTGACTTAGACTTAGGTTGTTCAAAAAATGACTTGACTGGAACTTGTCTGTATAAAACCATTTGTCTACAACACTGTTACTTTTTTTATACTATGTCTTTTGAGTTTATAATGCCCACAAAGTTGGGCGACTTGATGCAGTTAATTGGCGCCATTTGGCTTTACTTGCAACTTTACTCCTTTGAAGGAAAATAAATTAAACTTTTTAAAAGATTTTATATTATTACTATTAGGGTAGTCATCCTCGGATATAATAAAATTATGTTAACCATATGTAATACTATTTTCTTGTCTAATAAGCCTATTTCTTTATATCACACCGTTTTGAGCGTGCGGCTCCGTGTCGAATTTCCCGGAAGTTTTCAGCGTTTGAAGACCGCTGGTGAGCGCGTATATACTTTCAAGGTATTTGCGAGTCACAAGGTTGTCCAGTATATTTTCGTCATCACCTGCGATATAACCTGGGCTTAAAATACACGCTCCGAAATCTTGTGCACTTTTTATTTGATAAATTGGATTACAGTGATTTAGCGCAGCCAAGTGTTTTAAGTGTTCTTATATGTTTTAATCTGGTTTGAGGTAGGTTGTCTCACCACAAAACTTCTGTAACTCTCTAAGAAATGGGATTTGTTCGTGTTTCATCGCGAATCCAAACACTCCGCCAAGTAATTTATTTGACGTCTCGCTTGCTGTTGGATAGTTGAAATCCAAATTATTCTGAAACAGAAAACATATATATTACAAGATATGAACAGGATAAGGTCTTTTAAGGATTACATTTACGAATTGATTGAAATCTCCCCATACAATCCATGCCCAGGTAGGATATAACATGTTTTGTCTTGCCGCTTCCTTAAGTACACTAGATACAAATTCGTCTTGACAAAGCAGCAATATAACGCGTTGCCCCTTTTTCTGAAACTCCAATAACTCTGGCATGAGGTTCAACGAAGTACTGTGGTGCTGGGTAAAGGTTTCAGAAGCTCTTATCTGCAAAGAAAAGCGACAAAATTATTTAACACTTGGCTTTGTAGTCAATATCAGAATGTCATTGTTTCACAAGGTATAGTCCGGCTCCAAGCCAAAGATTTCCCTTACTTTTATTTTTCGTAAAATGTGGAGTAGGCCAAGAGTCCGAACGTCTACTCTACAGATATACTTTTGATAACATTGAAACGTGAACTCGTATAATGCAAACCTTTATTCCATGCAATTCCGCAGCAATCTTAACCATTTGCGACAAATAACTGCTGTAATAATCCCGTGAGCTCAAAATACCAATGTTAGACCAGCCGAGCGAGGTAATCAAGGAAAACATCACGGAAATCTATAAGGAATTATGTGGTTAGAAATTAAATAAAACGATACATTTAAACTGGAATTTCATATTACGCGATCACTGTAGTCATCCAGCATGCTGATCAGCCTTGGAAATCGAGCTTGGTTTCGCAACCATGGCCCGTTGGCTGTCGGCGAGATGTGAGGAACATTCAGTCCAATCGTATTGAGGTGTATTGGGGCAATATCTAGAGAGTTTTCAGGTCCAATAATTGCAACAATTCCACCACGTTTTTGAATCTCTTTTGCTTGAGCGTATTTTACTGCTCCCGCGGTATCGTTCATGCTTATTAATGTTATGTTTCCAAGGATCTTCCATGGTGAAATAAGTTCTTGCTCGTTTACAAACGTAACTGCGCATAATAGCGTTCGTTTAAGTCCTGGGTCATTTCTTGAATCATATAAAATGACCACTTTTTTATTTTCTGACGGAAACGGGCTAACCTCGCGAACCAGTAATGCCAAGATAACAGTAAAAAAACTGGGGAAACTTTGAGACAGCATAATTTTATTCTTCACTAGTTTTACAAGTTAATTAAAACTGTTTCTAGATTATTAGCGAACAATCATATATTGGGTTGCAAGATAAACGTTTTACGCTTGAATGCAAAGTAGCAAACCGGGAAATACCCTTCCTCGCGAACCACAATACAGTGTAAAAATAAACAAAATACGTCCTAGTTATTTCAAGTCCTGTTTTCAATGTCGTTTTTTAAACATTTAGTTGGAGTTGGTCGTTTGGGAAGAAACCTACGCTCACAAGTAAGTTAAGGCTTAAAAATCTCTCCACTTTATATGTGTATAAACTTTGTATTCTATGTGGTGCACCTTATTCCTATATCAGGCATATTTTTTCATTCCTCTCGTTTTTTTACAGCCTCAAAGACAATTTTCTGGACTTGGAAAGCTAAATCATGTGGCCATAGCCGTACCAGATATGGGTAAGCACTAAGCACTGTCAAACTAGATATAGGTAGTTCAAAATAACTTAATATTATATGTTTTAGAAAAAGCAAGTAACCTATACAAAAATCTGGGAGCTAAAGTTAGTGATGTGGTGGGTCTCCCAGAACACGGAGTGTCCACAGTGTTTGTTCAACTAGGAGAAACAAAAATTGAGGTAAATGGAGAACGAAAAGGAATTAATTTGAAATAAACATAAAATTTATAAGACTTGAGCCTATAGTCTTCAAACTGGGAGTCTTTTTGCCAAGATCTTGACCAAAACATTTCGCTGATGAATTTTGTAAGCAAAGGCTTAAAATACACTTGGGTGTTCTAACACAATATGATTTAAACTCAAACAAAGATTACATTTTGACCAATTTTAATATTTTCTTGGCATGCTGTAATAATTACTGTCTAAATTAGGGTTTCTTAAACTTTTTACCTTATTTGAAGTTATACACTAAGATTTCAGGAGTCTTTATGGACCACCAAAAAGTAAGTCTAATACCCCTGATCACAATAGTGTCATTTACCTGTAGTACAGGATGTCATAAAAACATTCTGTACCTAATTAAGTTCCTACTTTGAGCATACTAAAAATGCCCAAATGTTAATCTATTGCTATGTGTTTTAACAAGATATATATTTCTGTATATGGGTAGAAGTGTCAAAAATGTGATAAATTCTTTAAACATGTAGTTTTATTTACATTGTTCTTGCTTTTAAAGTTGTCCTCCTTTGGGGTGAAAATGCCGTAGACCCCATTAAGTCATCTACTGCAATTCATTTACTTTTGCTGGCTATATTTAAATCACTGTAATACTCGTTTGTTAGAACAAGACTTTTTTTATTAGATCTTCATAATATAAAACAAAATATTTTATTTGCCAAAATATACATTTCAAAAGAATATATGATAATGTTAACACTTTTATGATAAATACAGATGTATATATATAACAAGAATAGGATTGACTATTTTCCATACTAAAAGTAACATTGAGGAGTACAGTGCTATAAACAACAAAGAAAATGGCAATAGGTATTATCATAAAACAGAAAAACGACAATATTTAAAGTAAGAAGGTTTATGCATGATTTAACAGAGTTCCACTTTGTCCGATTGTTGCTATGTTAATTGTGCCATCAGCCTTGCCACAAATGACAGTGGATGCATTTAATGTGGAAATGCAAGATAAATTGCCACTGTCTAGCTGTAAACTACTGATAGAGGTTGGTTTGGATTTTTGCCACAATCGTACAGTTCCATCACTCGAACTAGAAAGGAAGCTGTCTGACGACTTGCTTACAAAACAGCAACTGATAACACTTGCACTGTGGCCTCTGAAATAAATTAACAAATGGACATAAATATAGCTACTATTAATAAACAGTCAATACTATAATTAAGCTGTGTTTATTTTATTCATTCATGGTAGACTTCTTCATAAATTACTAATTAAAAAAAACTTTTACACAGGTTTTAAATAATGAAGTCTGATTGGAACATTTTATGGAATATTTGTTTGATATAGTTTATTCCACACCTAAGTTCTTGCACCATTTGGTGAGATCTGATATCCCACAAGTTCAGTTGTGACCCTTGTCCACCAAATCCATTATTTCCAGTTAAACACAGGTTGCCACTTATATCACAGCAAGTTTGAATTTGGGACTGGACAGGAAAAGTGTGCACTGGCTGCAACAGAAAGTTGCTGTTATTAACTGTATGTGAAGCAGCTCAAGATTGTACCATTTTACACCTAAAATTGGACAATCATGTCCTAAAAAGCTACCTGATTCTATATAGTTATCCTCTAAAACTGATAAAGTTCCACCACTGAAAAAATATACATTGTTAACGCATTAATAAAAAGTACCTCTAAAATTCTTGTGTCCCACAACTTGACAATTTTGTCTTCTGAAGTTTGAACAACTAGATTTTCATCGTTCATCCACTTAAGGTCAGTTACCAAATTTCTAAAATGTATATATAAATGGATGCAAGTACAAACTACTTATGATTTTTAAATTTTGAAAAATTACCTGCTTATTGTATTTTCCATTAGACATTGCTGTGTTTCAATGTCCCAAATTTTTACAGAGTTGTCACGTGAACCAGAAAATAAGTTTGTACCATTTGAATTTAGATCAATTGCTGAAACTACCAGGGTATGCTCACTCAGTTTTCCTACATAGAAGAGTTTTTGTAGAAATTAACATTTGTTATATATAAAGGTTTCAGTGATTTTATTATTATTGTTAGGATATTTTGTTTAAATTCACCTAAACATATATCTGGACAATCAACATTCCACAATCCGATTGATAGGTCCCTGGATGCAGTCGCTATTAAATTTTTCCTTTTTCTCACTTTTGATACAGCATGCGAATGAGCTTTCCATTTGTGGAGAATTGAACCACTTGACAAATCCTAAAGTTTAATGCAACAAGGTGCATAATTTTGTAGAGCATCATATCATTGATATGACTAAAATGTTTACGCAAATGACAATCTTAAGCTTTTTATATACTGACTGTTTCTAATTATATCGTTATTAGGTATTGTTGGATCTCCGGCGAAAATTAAAACATCACACATTTATAATTAAGAAGAGCGGCTTAGTCCTGTATAACAATATACATTATGGAAATTAGTCTGAAAGTGAATATATTTGAAGCACAACCAAACAAGCATGTTTTAGAAACATAAATGCAGGACAACTTTTTTATACTATTGCTTCACTGTATTATGTTGGCCATACAGAGGCACTTTGGAACCTATGGCATGCACATAAACGAATTTTATGCACCCAATTTAACTACATCATGTTTAACAAAGTGTGTCATTTTTAACCAAATTGGCCTCCAGACTGTACTGACCTGAATTGTCACAGTTTTATCTCTGCTAGCTGATATAATGACAGTAGGTGAGACAATGTCAATACTGGTGACGGTATCTTCGTGACTGTTTTCGTTTGTGCGATATTGTAGCCGCTTTAGACTTCCTCCCGGTTTATATTTAGCTTCATGATGTTGCGAGGAAGACGACCATCTTTTACGCCGTCTGGTCATTTTGCTTTCCTTTGTTTCATTGTCGGCTTCGCTGTATCTTCGATGCTTACTTGCCCATTTTCCCATTTACATCGGATATGTTGGTCGCGTATGTTGTACGAGCGTAATGCAATCAGTCCTAACCCTTTTTAATCGGCTTAGCGTAGGTTAGCGTTCTTTGAAATCTATAGGCAACGAAAACCTGGTCATTCCCCATTAGCACGATGTGTTTGATTTCTATGCCAGCTGAAATTTTGCAAAAATAGTTAGTTAGAACCGTATTAATTTTATTGAAATCTGACAAAGTAAAAACTTTCTGTTTGGTTTTATGCAGTTACTTCATCCACTCGGTGAGAAAAGTCCTATTGCTGGATTTTTGTCGAAGAACAAGGACGGCGGGTTACATCACATTTGTGTTGAAGTGGAAAACATTACGGAAGCCGTGGCATCTTTGCGTAAGAACAAAATCAGAACGCTCACCGATGAACCAAAAATAGGAGCTCATGGAAAGCCTGTTATATTCTGTCACCCAAAAGACTGTGGCGGAGTGCTATTAGAACTCGAAGAAGAGTAGAATGTTTTTTAGTGTGCCAATTTTTACCGTTCATAACGCTGTATTTGTCTCAAATTATGCATAAAAACAGATTTTGTAAGAGGATTAGAGATATCCTATAAGACATTTTATTGCCATTGCGATACTTTAATATCACGACCAAATGACGTCATCGTGATGCTCAAACATGCAAAACAGTTTAACTCAGTGGTTTTCAACCAGGGGGTTGCGGAGACGACAAGTAAATACCAAACACTAAAACGAGAATGCCATCTTAACTGTAATGATATTTTTGAATGTTGTTGACAGTGAATGTTCAAACAGTGAGCAGCCAGGAAGCAAGTTGCGAGATAAGTTCCCGGTATCAACATAGGTAGGCTACGCCCTACGGTAGCTAGCCAGAGGATATTTCAAAAGCGACTCTTAAGAGCAAGGTAACAGACATAAGACATCAAAAAAATAAAACTTAAATAAAAAAAACCTTTATTGCTAACATTTTGATAGTTAATTTCATACAGAATCAAGTTTACCGAAGGGGTTATGAATACAGTTCATTATAAGTCAGTGAATTACCGTAGCGAAAAAATGGCTTCAAGCCCGTAAAGGCGTAAAACGTTAGCGAGCATTCTGTAAAATGACCCTCTTGTTTAGCAACTTTTGACTCTTTGGAAAGGGTTGTTACTTACATTTGGTTGTTGAAATGGGTCGCGGTATGAAAATCAGTGGAACTGACGAAATTTTTCTATGTTAGTAGGTCATAATTTGCTTTTGCGTTAAGAAATGGGGTTTCTCAACTTGCTCACATTTCTATTTTTCGATAATTTACCTTTCAAAGTAGAAATCACCGCCGCGTTTTATACGGCATCGGTTGCAATTCTATACTATCGATCGTTGCTACAATACAGGGTTTCTCAACCATGGCCCTCGGCCCCCCTGGGGGGCCACGGAGCTGTCATTGGGGGGCCACGAGCATAAGTCTGTAACAATGTCGTGGTATTGCAAAACCCGTGTTACTATTTTGAATTTTTTTAGTTAAACTCAAACTTCTAGTGTTACATCTTCTTTGACCTATTGTAACGTATTTTTGCTTACACGTTACTACTTGCTATTTGTAAAAAGTTTTGCAACACTCGACGTCAAGCTTGCAATTCTTTATCTGCTCGCCTAATTGCCAATCATTGTTACGTCACATAAAACCGACATTTGTGTTTTTCCTGTTTACTCAGTTTTTTTTGGAACGTTTCATTTTATCGGTTTGTAAACCGCAAGTTGGAATAAAAGTAAAACTAATCAAGCAGTTGAAAATTTTTTTTCACAAAATAATTGTTGTTCCATTGATTCAATTTTGTGGTAAAATTAATTGTTAACACTAGAATTACCGTTGCGGTCATTTTGACCGTTTTTGATTTTCCATCGTTTATATCTCCGCTTAGGTAACTGTTAGAATATTGAACAGTTAGCCACATGTTAGTTCATAATTTTGACTCAACATTTCTTATCCAAATTCGATGGTTGACGGAAGCAGAAAGCGAAAGTAATTCCCAACTAATGTGGACTGTCGACAAAATAAAATGCAAAAATGTGTTGTGGATGCTGTAGATTAGATTCCGGATAGTGTATAACTTGAATGTGGAGATTACGCTAAGCGCTGCTAATTTTTTGGGTCTTACCCTTGTATAGCTATTTGTGGTCCCTGTGACAAGCAGCATAATAAAAATGCCTGTTTGATATTTTTAACCCAATTAAAAACTTATTGTTTTACTATCAATTTCAATATTCATGTTAGTTGTAAAGAAAACATACAAAAACAAATTCTCCTTATGCAGCTAAAAAGCAGGTTGAAAGCCAACAACGCATCAATTCGTAGATATGGCTTCTAAAGTATATTTCAGAACATGATATTATAATGTAGCCTACAGCGTATTAATCTAACACGTCGCTCAATAGTAAAGGGAACTTATAGAATAAAATAAATTAAATTATTGTGACTTTTTTTTCTTTATTATACAAACGGTCATTTTGACCGCTCGCAAAATACGTTTTTACACAAAGCTTAAACAAGGTTTTGTGTTATCAAATGTTAGACGAGACGGCCATAATTGTGCGAAGTCTCTGCACTGCTCGGTTGTGATGTCAAATACGTCATTACTACCCTCAGAACTAAAAAAAGCAACCCCGAAGAAAGAATGACGATACCAATGTTATTTCTGCCAAAGAATGCGATTCGACCAGGAAGCGACGTTACCTTATTTTGGATTTTAAGTGTATTTTTTTCATTAGCTTTCGTTCAATCGAAGTGTTTTTATTAACGTGGTAAAATAAAATAAGTGAAAACACCTAATCGAGGGTGCAACGAGGCATAAAAGGTTGAGAACCACTGCTCTAATACTTTATTAGCCGTGAAATACGCCAGCTATCAACCTTTAACGAATTTTACTTCAAAACTATTTTATCACCAGTTCCGACTGAATCCTTGTACGCTTGTATGAATAGTTGTAACAAATTATTAAAAATGTTGGGAGCCGCAGTTAGAGACTTTGCATACCTAATTCAACTTTCTACAGTAGCCAAAAACAAACAGATAATTATTGCAACAAATAAAACGCTTATAAAATTTTGGTTTAATAAAAATAACATACAACATAAATGCAGTTCAAGCACTATGTACATTGTACAAACACATGATTTTACGACGACGCACTGGGAAACCAATTCTTTTGGATTTTTCATATATTTAACAGTTGTCTTGGCAAGGAGTGATCAGCCTCTGTTGTCCAGATGGACGTCAATTTTGCGTCCATCGATTTCGAAACCGTTAAAGTATCGCACAGCAGCTTCAGCCTGCTCGGGCATTTCGAAGCGAACGTTCCCGAATCCACGCGACTTACCGTTGTCCATTTTGATATCGGCGAACATAACGTTGCCTGCAAACAAATATAAAACGTCACCTAAAAGTTCGACTTTGGCCGCAATGCGATAGAGTGCTTCAGTTAGTGACTTACCGCATCTCGCAAATTTGTCCCGTAGTTTTTGCCACGTTAGGCTGTATGGCAGGTTTCGTACGAACACTGTAGTTCCGGGTAAACGGTTGCCGCCTCGATGATAGTTATCTGAAAAAACGAAACAAATTAGTACTAAACAAACAACACAACACGCTTTAAAAAGCAAGTTACCATTTTTCATTGGGGGTGGCATTGGGGTATTGTTTTGCTGGCTGATGTTGTATCCGCCACGTTCTGTCGCTGCAAGGGAACGATCTATGTCCCTTATGCGGTTGTCAACTCTGGCGATATCCCTTAAACAACAACACCAAGTTAGTTCAGTGAAGTGAAAAGTAATAACACCGCAAACAGCAGAAAAGGCACGTACATTTCAATGCGTTCTCGATCAGACAAGCTGTTTACTCCTCGAGCGGCAGCAAGTAGTCGGAGTCGGTGTTGGTCAAGAAGACGCTGGTCTAGACTGTCCCTGCTGGAGCCAAGGCCAACCGAGGAGGCAAAATCGCCAATTCCCAGACCTGAAATACCAGCAAGACCCAAACCGGAACCTTAACAAATAACGCGACAGGATTAGATTCGAAAGGCATTGCTAAATTGGCTTTTACAAAATTACATTTTGTTTTGTGTGTCAGTTGGCCGTTCAATTTCCGCAAGTGCAGTACATTTTTGTACGCAACTCAGACGAACGAGACTTATATCATCAGTAACACAAATCTAGCTAGGTTACAGTTTCAAATGATCCGACAAAATTTTACCTGGTATTGAACCAGCTTGAAGAGTTTCACTTAAACGGCTGGCCTGTTGATTCAAGGCAGACAAGCCCATTGTTAATGGGTTTGAGCTCCCGTTTTTGTGCACATCCCTCAGACCACCAAAATCCGCACCATTACCAAGACTGCTCAATGCTGACAAGCCTAAACAAAAAAAAAGTTTACCAACGAAACCTTGATGGGGGATTTGATAATAAACCTAATTTACCAAGTAGGCCACTGGCAGACATGTTGCTGGGAGGTCCTCTGTTCAATGGTGCATCTCCAAGTCCTGAAATAAATTTGGTGAACATTAATTGTAGGGATGTCTGATACAGTTATGGAAAGCGAAATATTAACATATGTAGTTTAAATTGGTGCCTAATCAGCTGGCCGTCATTTTCCTCTTTTGCATTACGCATCAGACGAACGAGACTTATATCATCACTTATAGCACAGTCGTTACAAACTTTTGTAAAACACATATAAAACTTTTAATTAAAAGTAGCTACCTCCGTGATCTCTTCTCATTGCAAGAGAAGGCCCAATGCCACTTAAACCACTTGGTAGCTCAGGTCCATTCCCTTCGTGCAAATTATCTTTGTCCATCTTTACATTCATAATTCTGTTAAACAGCCTCTGCTGGTTTAACATTGCTGTGTTCAGAAAACTGGTCAAGAAAAATTGTGATATAAAAATTATCATTGTTATTTGGTTCTAAAATCTTGTGCAATTTTCAGTTGGCCGTTCAATTTCTGCATTGGCATTAAACTTTGTGAAAGCACTCAGACGAACGAGACTTGTATCATCATCTCCAGCACAATTATGATCCCTAACACTGCTTAGTAATTTATAACATATAAAGAGTAAAGGATACATATTGCTTGCTGGGCTTCTATCGAATCGTTGTACGTAACTGTAGCCATTCCCCTGCTTTTGTTGTCTTTGTCCAGCATCAAATCAACTTTAATAACTTGACCAGCAAGTGAAAAAACCTCTTTTAATTTTGAATAGGTAACGTTGTAGTCAAGCTGTAATTAATTGGGCATTGTCAGGTTGGTTATCTATAAACTAAAATTCTAAAATTGCAGCTTACATTGGCAACAAACACAGTTTTTCCCAGAGGGCCACGGTTCATCATTTGATTCATCGGTCTTTCATTTGCTGGATTTGACAAGGCCATTGGTCTGCCAGCCCCCATCGGTGGTGGCATTGGAGGTAAAGGTCCATGTCTGCCAGGCATGGGTGGAGGCAACCCAGGCATTGGTCCAGGGCCAGGACCCATTCTCCGTGGTCCCCCATCCCGCATTAACATTTTCTTCACCAACTCTCCATCATAATCCTAGAATAAATTTGGTTGTTTATAATCAACTAGTTTTGTGGCGAGCTTTGCCTAAATTTACATATGTTAGTGTTTTCAGCTGGCCGTCGTTTTCATCTTTTGCACTATGCATCAGACGAACGAGACTTATATCATCATTTTTTATGGGAGCTTAAAAAAAAAATCATGTATGGTTGAAGCCACATATATTTTTGTAAAATACTATTAAATTTTTTTTTTTTAATATTTTAGCAGCTTTTAGTGTTTACCAAATGTTTAGGATGAGATGCTGTATTTTTAAAAGCCCTTGTTTAACCTTTAAAATAAAAAAATATAATTTTAGTAGTTAACTTACTGCTTTTACAACTAGTTTCCTGTTAGCAATTTCAAAGCGGTTCATCTTTTCAATGGCCTGCTCACAAGTTGCTTTGTCCTTGAATTCAACCACCCTAATTAAAAGATAAAGATGAAGATAATAATAAGCTAAATCTATTGTCATGCCTAACAAATAAATTACACAAATACCCAATTTTATTTCAAGACAAATCAAATCATTTTGGTCATTAAACAAGACATTGTCAATCCCAAAACACATGTGTTGGCAGACAGACCTGACAAGCTACTTTCACAACAATATTTGACATTCAAACATTTCAACTAGATGAATCAAAGAAACCGGCTTAGCAAAGGTTGTCACCTAACCGAGGATGAAAAAACCATACAAACACTTACCCATAACCCTACAAATTGGAAGAGCAGGAACAATGAAAGACATTCCATCAGCAACATGTCAACAAAAGGAACATCAGTTGATAGAGAACATATCGGTTTCACAAAAACAACAAGGCCAAAATTAACTAGTTCTTGGGAGTTATTCAATGAAATATTACACTATATAGCCATATTCTTTAACCAGTGATACTGAGGAGAAACGATTCAACAACTTTTTAAATTAGGAGAGTTTCACCCAAGAAAATCATGTTAATAATTTGGGATTTACATTCAACATTGACAACTTTTTTTAGGGTTTTTACAGATCAACATAAAATTTATCAAAAAAAATTAAACTGTACTAGCCAAAAGTTTACAAATTCCATTTAGTTGTTTTTGAGTGAACACAAAACAATGCTGGACCAACAATGTCAGAACCTCCTTTTAACTTACCCGAGATTTACCCTGGTCATCTTTAAACAACTCCACATACGTAACTTCACCCACTGCATGGAAAAGGAAGAAAACATTAAACAATTGTTTGTAAAATTAAACATAATAACTTCAATCCAAAGAATCCACTAAAAAAATACTGACATACATTGATTAGGAAGACCTAAAGCCTGACAATGAATTGAATGAAAGAACAGGGATGTGCCCACTGAGTTGCCTTTTAATAAAATTATATAATATTTATCCAATCTTTTTTCAATCAGAATAGTAAAAACAAGAGGCAGATCCAAAACAACATTTATTTCATAAGCACCAACAAAGTCTCAAATTGATAGCAACAACCGATGAACTTTTTAGACAGCAATGTTGTGACATGCTTGTAAACCACCACACTTGTCACTTAAATAAGAGTTAAATAAGGACTTTGGATAGTGGACATAGTTTCACAAAACAATTCCAAAAAAAACTTCCAGGCACAAAATAAATGTCTACCACCTATAAATCCCTAAATCTGGCAAATTTTATTAAATAGGCACATCCCTGAAAACACTAAAACTAATTTCAACAGGTTAGTAATAATTATAATTATTAGTTCTTTATTTCTGTTACTCCCAACTCTTGCCAAGCAATATAAGCACTTAAACCAGGGTTGGGGTGGGAATCAGAACTAGCACAGTTTTTATTATTTTCGTTGAGCCGGAGCAAAAGCAACATTTTGAATTTGTAAATCTTACATATTAAATTTTTATTGTAGTCTAGCTCAAAGAGAGTTGGGTACAAACAAAAAACTATTATCTTTTAGCATGTTAACAATTTTTTGTATAATTTTTGATACAAATTTTTATGTATGTCATATGACTTGTGGCCCAAAAATAATTAGAACACTAAAAACCTCCTCTTGCAATCCTTTTAAATAAGTGTTTTGTGGCCCTGAAGCCCCAACTGCATACATAATTTAAAAATGCCAAAATTTTATAACAAAATTATGCAATTTATGCTATAAAACTGTTATTTTCCAATGTATCACAGCAATACTTTACACCAAATGTGACACTAAAGATCTTTGGTTGGCAAGCACTTGAATACAATCTGGCCTAGAGCCTCAAGGCATCATTGGTTAGGTGTGCGAAGGCTGCGAAGCCTATGCCTTTTAACAGTGGCTCCCCAGCCCCAATTCTTGTTTCTCTCAAAAAACAGGTTAAACACCATATAATGTAAAACATTGAAGCTGTTTTTTAACACCATTTTAACAACATCACCAAAGGATCTACCCAAGTGAAATCAGTTACTGTGTGGAGCCATTACTTTCAATAATATAAAACCACAAAATAGCATCATAATAAAATAAATTTAAGTAGCAGTGTTTGCAAAAGGTCTTTACTCATATCTGTAAAAAAGTGGTAGGATTCTAGACCAGCGCCAAATTTACAGTAAAACAAAAGCATCAGACAAATCTTGGGCATTTTTTCACTATTGTACGTGAAAAGTTATGCAAAAAAAAATAATAATAATACCGCATACCACAACGCATATTGTTTGGGTTAGGGTGGGTCAAGTAATATTATGTTTATTATTAATAATAACTTGACCCACCCTCAACCAAACGCTAACCCGCACCCTAACCCAAACAATATGTGTTGTGGTATGCGGCATTTGAAGAAAATTATTTTTTTTATTAATTTTTACGTACAATAGTGAAAGAGCGCCAAATCTTGTGCTATAAGGTGAAATATTTATCTGATACAACTACGAACAAACAAATTCTGAAGGACGAAATTGATCACAATTTAAAACACGAATAAGAAATAAACAAAATACCTTCTCGCCGAAATGTGTCTTTTAGGTTTTGCCATTTTTCCTCATAGGGTATGTTATTTACGAATACCCTCCAAAAAGGTGGCGCCCGGCCCCCTGGACGAAATCCACGACCCCCGCCATCTCGGTTATACGGGGCCGGTCGATCACGTTTAAAACTAGACCTCTCAACACGGTCACTGTCCCGTCTGCAAACCGTAATTAAAAAAAATGAGGTTTGCACAATACTTGTTTATCGTTTAACAATAAAGTTTGCCCAAACATACCCAGGTTTTTGCTCTACTTTGACTTTCGGCTTCGTTTCCATTTCGATTACAGGGGATACAACTACACCCATCGAGTAAGATCAGCAAAGACCGGCTTCACGCTTCCTTCCTCGAGTAGTTCTAATCTCGGAGCAGACCGGCTGACGTTATGACGTCACAATCGAATTAACCAATGGGCGTTACAGATATTTCGCTTTCAAACCAAACATATTACCACAACAAGGGGTGCGCAACGTTACAAAATCTCCAACCAAAATATAGCAAATAAGTTGTTGTGAATTAACACTTAGTTTTTTTTGAGTTTTTTGAACAACAGTTTTATAAGGATTGTTTCGCTAACTTTAACCACTCTATCGAGATTCCCTCCTTGCAAGACTGCAGGTACTCATCACAGTTGAAGGGTGGATTCGGGATTATTGGTTGAATGTAGAACGTAAAATATTCAAGGTACGACCTAACAAAAGTAAGTCAAAACTTCACGTCACAAGCCGGACCAAAAAGGTAAAAACATGGCGTTTTTTATAATCAAAATACGAAAAACACCCATGTGCAGCGTGAAAAAACGCCTTTGTATAGTTTGATCTGGCCATACTTTCATTTCAGAAGGCGCGATGAGACGCACGGCGACCTTGAGCTAAACCGATTTGAACGAAATGAGCTAAGAGTCTAGAGCAGACTGTATACAGAGCCTACTTATAACATAAATTAGGTCCTCACCTAAAGGGCTACTTTTTTGCATTTTTGTAGTTAAAACAAGGCAAAGATATACAAACTGCGATGTTGCCACCCACAACATTTTTGTGCGACCTGCGTGCGGCACACGATGTATAGGCCTAATAACATTTTCATTTTTTTATCTAGGCCTATATTTCGAAGAAAAAAGGTCACACATTTCTGTAATGCATAATGACAAAAAGAGGATAAATCCTGGCGCGAGCAACTCCAGTATTTAACTTTGTGCTACTATGTTTTAATAGCTGCTCGTTTTTTGGACAATATTTGCTACTTATTATGGTCGATTTGGGCTGTGTTCAGTCAGAATAGTATGATATGGTTGAAGGTGGCCTAAGTTGTGCATATAGCGGTTGGGCATATACCACCAGTCCAGCACCATCGAGCACTAATAGCACTAATTAGTGCTCTATGACGCCACTCTCTCCACGAACTGCGTTTTTGCCAACTCTAACAACAAAACTGCGAAATATTTTTGCGCTTTGCGCGAACCTCGCATTTATTTATCACAATTGTTTATTAGCACAGGTAAATCAGACTTTTCGCAGCGAATTTTTAATGTTATTTGCAGGAGGCTATGGTCATTGTATTGTGTGTCCTTTTAAAACACGAGTAAAATGTTCAATATTTGCGCTTCTGGCGACATTTTTACGTCGTTTCTATGTGTTCCTATAAACTGTGAAGTTAATATCCTCACAACTTGTTTGTCAAAGTCAGCTCGATGAAAAGTAATATATCGCGCACGATCAATTTTTTGTATGCTCAATGCGTTAGGTTGTCTATATTAAAGTTTACCCCACGCAAGGCACAGGGCGATTATCAAAGCGGCGCGAAAGCATAAAGGTTAAAAATCACTGTCTAGACCAGTGTTTCTTAACCTTTTTTGCTTCGCGGCGCACCTAGAGACGTATGCAAAACGTGGCGGCGCACATTACGAGTGAAGCGAGCGCGAAATTTTTGAGGTGTACCGATATTTCTCTTAAATTGCCTGCATTTTTTATTATATGGGTTTTATAGTTGCATATCTTTAAAGGGACTTACAGCCTTTGGGATTCAAACCGTTATTTTGAAAAAAGTCGTATTCCGTTTAAAGCAATTAAAGTCGTATTCCGATTAATTTTGGACTTATTTCGACATGTTTTTTTTTTTTTTGGCGCACCGGTTGAGAAACGCTTGTCTAGACATTGATCCGCTGACTTTGCTCGAACTGCTTTGCAAAATCTACAGCAGTCTGTTCGGGAACAAGATACAGTTTAAGAGCAATTTAAACCCTACGGGAATTTCTTGCGCCGCCCATGTCTCATGCGTATATACGGGAAGAATTTTAGTTCATTAGTACTACCCAAAAATTTTAAAAGTTGCAGAAAATTTTATCCGTATAACGTAATTGCGATGTTATGCTTACTTTTAGTCGTTGTGCCTCCCCTATACCCAAATATTTTTCAAACAGTTGTTTTTTCTCCCTAGAATGCACCCCAATTCTACATAAGTTATAAATTATTTAAACTATATGTTTAAAATATATTGTTTGACAGATCTATAGAGCGAACTGACTTGCTATATACGATAGAAAAGTACCCAAACTAATATAGGGGAAGCGGGGCTAAACGGACCCCCGGGGCAAAACGGACCCCTCACCTTTCTCGTTGACGAAAATTGCCAGCGTCAATATTTGTTTACTGAACAGTGACTATCGTCGAAAAAACGTTTGTCGACAAAAATCAGACTGATTCGATTTTGCACAAACCAGGGAGGGGAGAAAATGTGTTTGGGGGATATTGATATAAGTATAGCGCAGTAAAATGATGCGTTTATTAGTAAAGTTCAAGTAAAGACGGAGTTACTTTTTTTGCTAAATAATTTGTAGGTAAGGGTGTGTTTGTTAATCCGAAACAGTTGGAGTTTAAAGTTGAACGATTTTAAAGAAACCAGGTTTTCATGCGATTGATAGTGTTGGGGCAAAACGGACCCCAAGCGGGGCAAAATGGACCCCTCACAAGTTAATCTGTTATTACTAGCCTAAAACTGCACTGTATGTATTTTTGATTAGCCTTTCAGTAAATCATTTTGGAAATTGAATAAAATTAAATAATAAATCATTATTTTATATGTGTAGATCAGTTTGTTGGAAGGCCAAACAATCATAAATTTCACCAATATCTGTTGTCAAAAAGCTCGATTGCTATTTGTTTTAATACTTATGAGTTGGTATACATTAAGATAAATATAAGGCAGTTAACGTACGGTACGGCCTATTTATAACCATGTAACTTATAAAGAGTGACAATGCTACCAGTACTTAGTATATGCTATTTTGTTTGTTTTTTTGTATGTTTTGGCTTTCTTTAGTAAAATATTTTCAAGCTATGAAGGCGCCATGTATACCATTACTTAAATTATGACGTCAAGTTGTGACGTAACTTGTGACAATATCTCTGAAAATTTCTACTCGTCACTTGAACACAAATCCTTGATCCGGCATTTTCACACAACAAAGCAATTAAATTATATTTTATAAGTGGGGTCCGTTTTGCCCCGCCAGGGGTCCGTTTTGCCCCGTTTAAAAATCGACAACAAAAGTTAATTTATTCAGAAGATATTCTTCTTTCAGTTGTTTTTTTTAGCATAGGAGTAACTTTCAGTAAGACCTTTCAGTTGATATTTTGTGAAACTCGTAATATAGCATTTATCCTTTAAGACAGGGGTTCTTAAACTTTTTTTTACCGCAGACCCCTAAACATTTTTTTTGCTTTGCATGATGGACCCCGGTAGACAAGAAATGCTCCAAAATGACGTCACAATACAAATAGACTTCATGATTCTGTTATTTCGGTCCGAGAAATGTGAAAGTTAAATGGAGTCTAACTATATACATTCAGTATAAAACCGTTTAATTTTCAATTAAACTGTTTTCTTTTAAAAATTAATAACTTTAAGTATACACTAGTTCTTTTATTAGGCCTTTATGGACCCCCTAAAACTAGTTCACGGACCCCCAAGGGGTCCATGGACCCCAGTTTAAGAACCCCCGCCTTAAGGGGTCCGTTTCACCCCGCCTTCCCCTATATGCTACACGAATGTAGGGAAGGGTTCCGCAAACTTTTGTCACTTGCGGAACACCAACCAACAGGGTTTCAAAATATCGGCGGTATGAAACGACGATAAGAAAATGGGCTATTATTAAAGCAAGCCAAGGGCAAATAGAAATTTTCATACTTGCATCAATGATACTGTATCATTGCTTACATGCGCCGTAAGCCTAAAATTTTGACCTAATATTTAGCAAAGCCCTATTTCTAATTTTAGACTTTTATATTCCTAAAAAGGGTACCGTACTCAAACTTGCTTGGACTTCCCCTCACGATGGCGGGTCGAGGAATGTTAAAAGGCTTCTAAATCGCACCAATGATAGTATCATTGATCGCACTAAACCAGAGGTTCCCAACGTGGGCGGTACCGCCCCTTGTGGGCGATGGCGAGTTTCAAGGGGGCGTTTAGGGCCTTCTTCTCATTTGGGGGGCGCTGAACGCACATACGGGGGCGTTATATGAAAGTACTTATGGCAAAATTTTATAACAAGTTCACATAAAAATAGTAATAAACAGCACTGTAGGTAACTTTTAACCTTAAATGGCAACTTCCGTACTGCGAACTTGTAGTAGTTTCCCGACCATTGTTACGTAATAATTGGCTTTCTTATGTGAAGTTGTTGGTTGTTGTTGCGTTTCAACGCTTTATACGCGGCAAAATGTTTGTATATTTTAATCAGGAGTCGCCAACCTAAGGCCCGCCGCCTCTATGGCAACTATATAGACACGAGTCCATTTCAAAAATTTTTTGACTATTCTAACTTAGTGCGGGCAAAAAATTTTCTCGATTCGCGCGAATGACCTTTCAACGTTCAGTTTGTTTATGTTTTGATGCTGTCTTTGGACTAGATCAGCGCTTCTATACCGTTGCGCCGTGGAAGGCTGCGTATTCAAAAATAAAAAAAACGTATTCAGAAATATTAGGCATATATTTTTTAACATTTTATAATGTTTTTTTTTACGGCAATGTGATAAAAACTAGCAGGAAATTAAAAAAAATGCCGGTATAGCCCCCCAAAAACGCGCTCGCTTCGCTCGCCAGGTGCGCCCGGACTTGAAAATATTAACAAACACTGATTTGCAGTACTATTGAGGTTATTGCGTGTCCTCAAAGTAGCTTTATTACACTTTTCATTGGTAGTATGGATGAAAAATCCGTGGCCCGCTTGGGTTACAGTTGTTCTAACATTTTGCGAGGCCCGCAGAGACCTTTCTGAGTTTGATTGGTGCCCGCGACTAGAAAAGGTTGCCAACCCCTGATTTAAAGTCTTGGTGCAAATAGTTGAATTTTTTCTGGTAATGATATAACCTTGTGAAATAATGTATTTATAAATTACAATAGTGAATGTGTGGAAGTAGTTGATAATGAGTACTCATTTAATTGCCTTTTGTACCTCGATGTATCAATCTGCGACTACAAGATAGATACTGCATTCAAACAGAATTGTTCTTTGACTCTGCTTCTAACATACGAGCACTCCAATTGGTTCCTTGAGTAACAGACAAGACTTTATTCGATACTGATCTTCATAATAACGAAATCTGCTTCAGTCACAAAAGCACTCGAGTTTGCTGTCTGAGTAAAAGCCGTAAAAGCCGTAAAAGCCATGTTATATTGATTGAACACGCTATTTATAGACGAAAATCAGTTAACAAAATTTCTGCGAATAAAGAAAGATTTACGTCATTAATTCTTATAATACTTAACAAAATATCACGTGACAAAAAGGGTGTAACTCAAGCCTTTTTCACACTTATTTCTGACGCAAAACATACAATTTTACGTCAAAACGCGATTGCGAAACAGCTTCTGACTTCAGTTAAATGACAACAGTTTGAAATCACACGACCGGGGAAACTGATTTATGTTCAGACCGCGGTGTTTGGAAAACATATGCTAAAACGGATGTAAATGCCTTGACGCATAAAAATTGGTGTCAAAAAATTGAATTTTTTGCAAATTCGCTGCAAGGATATCGCAAACATTAAGAATGTGGTTGCAAGAAATCTAGGTAACGGAATTTTACCGAAAACTTTCCGTTTATCGTTTGCACATTGGCTGCAAGAAGTAACGCAAACATTTAAAGGGATTGCAAAGAATTTAGGCCATAGATTTTTACTGAAAATTTTCCGTTACGACACATCGATTAAAACAAAAAATTCTCTGTGTAAACACAATATGACGAAGTGGCTGCTATAAATGTATGTTAAACAACCTAAAATATGACTGACAGCTTATCGAAACTTAAGTGCAGAGAATATGATGTTAGACAACGATTAGTATTATAACACTTTACTGTAAAGCAAGATGAGGGGGGCGATATGAAATAATATTGAGCCCAAGGGGGCACTAGTGGAAAAAAGGTTGGGCAACACTGCACTAAACAAACGAAACTCACTCAACCATAGTATTTGTAATGTTCGCTTTGTTATTTGAAACACCAGCCGCCAAGGCTGCGGAACGGAACTCGGGACTTAACGAAATCAAACACTTGTTCTGAATCGGACTCGGGTTTATTTTTTTTTACCGGAGTCGGAGCATTTTTAACCGACTCCGCAGTCTTGCCAACCAAGATAAAATGCGGATAACAAAGGTTAAAAATGCTCTTCGAGCGTAAGAAAAATTTCTCCGTGGTAATGTTTTAGTATAAAGGTAGGAAAACCATTGTTGTATTGTTTGGTCGCGCCAATGGCCTGTTAGTTGAAGTTATTTTAAATTCAAAACTTTTTTGCGATTTAAGATCACGTGAGTTTTAAAAATTAGGTAAGTAAGCTTACCGAGATACAATTAAAATGCATGCCCAATTGCTCAACCTGTTAGTTTTTGGAATTATTCGTAGTGAATTTTAAATAGCCTAAAGTGGCACACCGGTTGCGAAGCATCTAGATTCTAGGCCAGGGTATAAACGTCACCATATTATATTTTTACTCATTTCCTATAAAAAATACAAGGCTTGATAGCGTAATAACCGTCACAGCTGAGTGACTCGGATTGCCATCAGCTGTTAAGATGCTATAGAAAACAGCAAAACGAACTAAGGGTGGTAACAGCCCTAAACTGTGAAACAGGGATCACGTTTTGCACTTAAAAGCCAAATATATGTATGTAGACTTGGCTGGTAAGACCATTTCTCCATATATGTGCAAGTAAACTACTATTCAGAACGATTGTGTCTAGAACTAAAGCCACTAAAAGATAGGAGGTGATTTTTTCGCGCTGGTCTAGAATCCTGCCACAACACCCGTTATTGGGTTAGAGTTTGGGTGGGTCAAGCATTATTATTAAATAATAAACATAATATTATTTGACACACCCACACCCAAACACTAACCCATACCCTAACCAAATATTGTGAGTTGATTTAATAATTGTTTAAATTTGTGGTAGGATTCATCAATCAATGCCGATTTTTTTGCACTGGGGTTGCAGGTGGAAATCCCCTGCTAAAAAATCAAATGCGCTGTTGTGATATTTTAAACATTTTGTGATTACGATTACAAAACTTTTGCAATTCAAAACGCAGATGTAAGGAGCATAAGATAAATTAAAGTATAAATAATTGTATATTAATTTTATTCTAGCTATAATTTTAGTTTCAAGTATAACCCTTTTTGTTGAAAACTTGCAGAGTTTAGAGATGTCAACAATAATATAAATAATATTATGCTATATGTAGTAAGCCATTGGTTTGCTGCCTTCCTGGAGGTCGCCCTAGACTATGTGTATTATTATATGGAAGAAGTTATTCATTTCCTTGATTACTACACACCAGGTAAACAGAATACATGTCAACATGACAAAAGTTGGCAAAGTTAAAATTTTAGTCCCACACTGTTTTTAGAAATGTAAATAGTTTTTATGTGATTACCAATGAAGCGTGGAGAGCTCGTAGGGAGCTATAAGAAGGCTGCTGACCCTGTAGACGAGGGCCGACGGCTGCCTAAGTCTCTTACAAGTTCTTAATCCGACTCCAAAGGAGCAGGCCGCTAGAATACCTGTCCTTAACTTCTTATACTCTAAGCAAAGACAATCCACTCAGTAGATAGTTGCTCTTAGAGTATATTCACAAATCTCAGAAATACAGCGATAAACAGAGCGGTGATTCAAGCCGCTATTAGTAAGACGAGTACAGTAGAATGAATTGTCAAATGCGGAAAAGCAATTCGCTAGGCGCGGCGGTCACGCGTCAGTGGACAATGGTTACGTGTATAGTGACGTAGAAGTAGGCTAAATGCTACAACCAAAGTTTTTGTGTAATTGGGATAGAGGGTTAAACTTACATCATAAAAACAAAATCATGTAGTTAAATTTATTATTGTTCAAACTTAGGTTGGGCCACAACTATTTTACCAAAACATTTGGGGTATTTTAGAAAAACTAGTGGAAAAATTTGACGTTGTTTGTATATTACCACTAGTCTGTATTCTGTTAGAGGTGAATACCACGAGGTTTGATATGAATTTAGTGCACAACTGAATTTAAAAACAAAATTTGTTGTGGTTAAGTTAAGGTATTACGTGTAACTGGTTAAGCTTAGTGCATATGTAGGAAACATGAAACCTGAAATGTGCATAGAATTAGAATGACTGTAGCCGCTGTAAGGTTATTTTCCATCACCATAAATCATACCTTTTGCTTCCTTAATTTTCTTCTTCCAAATAAGCTATGAAATAACACGAATTGGAATATATTTAAAAATATATATTTAAAATAATAAATTGACCTGTTTGGTGTACTTTTCTATGTTATCCGGCATTTCTACTTATTTTCTGCTTAAAGTTTCCCTAGTAATAAAGTACATGTCTTGTTTTTGCAGGATGGAAAGTCTACATTGTTTCACCTTTTGTGCTGCTGTTTTTTATTCTTCCCATGCTTTTGGTTGTTTATCTTTACCTCAGTGCACTTTTGCTTTTTGTATATCGCCGACGGCATTCTATTTATGATGCTTTTCACAATCACAGTGTGTGGGAGGGTTATCGCCAAAGTATGGCTACCTTTTGGACTGGACATGGATGGATATGGCATGGTACACAATACACATATTGTATTTTTAATAATCCAAATAAATTGAGTACTTGACAAAACTTTCTAAAAACCATGTAAAATGTTTATTAGGCTAATTTCACATATTGACCAGTATTAATCTAAAAAAAATTGACATATAATTAGCAACACTTTAAAAGGTGTTATACCAAGTTCCATTTATTATTTGCTGATTAAATGTACACCACAAACAATCATGATGTATGGTATTCCTAAATAATAATCTAATTTTAGTAGTTGTTGATCAATGTCATCAGTTTTTGGACTTGTTCAGTGTGGCGTTGCTGACATACAATTTATGTAATTGAATTACAACACATTATGTGTTTATTTCTTGGTTTATAAAGTAAACCAATTTATTAAAAAAAACTATAGAGGGATCAAAAATTATTTTTAGGCTATGAAGTTGTAGGCATGGAAAACATTCCCAGATCAGGTCCAGCTCTAATTATCTACTATCATGGTGCTTTTCCAATTGATATGTATTACCTAATTGCGCACATCTATATTGAAAAAGGAAGAACAATTCATAATGTCATGGACAAATTTGCTTTTAAAATACCAGGTTGGTTTGATATTTTTATTGACATTCACTCTTTTCAATTTTGTTTTAATTTTGTTTGTTGCCTGTTATCCATGATACTTTAATACAGTGTCCAGTATAGTGTAGTTTACAGTGTTCAGTTTTGTCATATGTATCAGGTTTTACATTATCATGCATTATAATAAATGTAACATTCTTCTCAGGTCTTTCCAGATTGTTTCGATTTTGGGGATCATTTGAAGGGCCACGAAGTAAAGTGGTTGAGCACCTCAATAATGGTGAAATAGTTTCAATAGCCCCAGGTGGTGTCAGAGAAGCACTTTTCAGTGAAAATTATTCCCTGGTATGGGAGAAGCGGCAAGGATTTGCTAAAGCTGCTTTGGAGGCTAAAGTGGTGTGTATAAATTTTTTTTTTTAATTTATATCTATTTAAAATATCATGCTTACCACTGTACATTAACTTCAGCCAATTCTTCCGATGTTTACTGAAAACTGCAGACAGGCATTTGACTTTATGAAAACCGGAAAAAGTATGTAATATATTTTACAACTTTTTGAAAAGTTTATGTTTGACACCAACAACATTTTAGATTTATTTAAACAACTTTATGAAAAAACACGCTGGCCTATTATGCCGATGTATGGAGGATTTCCAGTAAAATTGAGAACATACATTGGAGAACCCATTCCATATGATCCAAAGTTGACACCTCTTGAACTTGTCAACAAGGTTTGCCGGTCATGCTGCATGGTTTCGTTTGTAAGAAAATTGCATAGCTGTACTGTACCTATTTTGAACGAAATTAAAAATAGTTGAGTGATTTGTTTTTAATTTTTTTGCATGAGTTTATTTCACATAAATTGTTCTATTTTGCAAATAATAAGAATTTAAAATTATCAATTTTGGCATTTTTATACACAACATCCTTATACTGCATACCTCACTAAATACTTGCAGCAAACACTAGACTTTTTAAACCTATTTAAAATGGTTAATTACAACCAGTGGAAAAAAATGAGTATAATGCTCTCATCTTAGAGCAAACTGGCAATCATGGAACTTGTAAATATGCACCAAACCAAGTCATACGTTATAATCTCAGCTTTAAGGCAACGACTGCCTTGTTGGAAAAAAAGAAAACTATACAAATCTTCGCATACTGTTTGACCTACTCAGAGGTTTGTATGTGAACCTAATTAGAACATGCAATCCTTGCATAGTCATAGGTATGGTTGAAAGTTTGCTGAATAGAACATACATATGACTGTATTATGCATTTAAGTAAAGTCACCACAAAACATGCATGGTGGTAATATTATGTGAATACAGTTTTAAAAAGCTTAAGTTGTATTTTTCATTTAACATAAAATACTGCTTGTTATTTATTTTATACTCCGCAGCCCTGATCTATCAAGCTTAAGTCAGTACCATATTATATAGTTTTGACCAAAATCCTATTTGAATGGCACTAGAATTTTTAGGGTTGAACTGCATTCAGTTTAGAAAATCCACCTTTTTGTTTATAAATGTTTATATCAAAAATTTATTTTTTGTTTAGGTACAACATGCACTCCATGCAATGATTCAAGTTTATCAAGAAAAGCCTCCAAGCATTTGGCGAGGTATTTTGCAGCGATTTAAAAGAAAAACTGTGATTGAAAAGTCAAAGGAGGAGTAAAAAGGCGATGCTGTCGACGAGCAACAGCTAATGCATTTAGCAAAAATATTTGTTTGCACTTTTTTAACATAAAATCACACTATTTAAACCCATTTCAAACCTCAGCATAAAACTCCACTAAAAGGCTAATTTATTTTGGTATCAATCATTTCTAAACCCTTTATAAAAGTCCACAATCCACTATTTATAGATTAAACTTTTTTGTATATTGTGTTTTTTTTATTATTTGCATATACCACAGTATGGTATCAACAATTTTATGGCGTTTTGGGTTTATTTTATCATGCTTTCTTTCAATCAAGTAATGCACCTTATGTCTGTAAAAAACAGATTTATATATATATTTATATGCCTCTGATTTGTCCTACACAATTAAGCGTATTTCAATGACTTGGAGACCAACCAGTAAAAATTAATTGTATTTTGACATGAAGCATTTCTTCTTTTCTTTTGTTAAATGTATTTTAAAGTGTTTTAATATATACAACTGAACGACATGCAGCTTAATGCTAAAGTTGTTTTTTTTGTAAGGTTTTAGCTGTCACGTCATTTTAACAAAATGAGATTTTTCCCAAGTAAATTAGTATATTGTGTATTCTGCGTTTGTTTTATTGCGTATTTTCTGCCATCTTGGGAGAGTGTTGCAATTAATTCATTGTGGTAAAAGTATATGCAACTTTAATTTATGGTCAATAAAAAAAAATACAAAACAACATTATGATGAAATAAATTCAGGTTTACTCAAGAAGATCAACTCAGAGGGGATTGCATGGCCTTTTACGTTTTAAATAATAAATTATTTTTCTACAACGTTATATTTAATATGATTAATTTAACTTTAGCGAAATAAAAGCAATTAAACATAATTTCTTTTTGCACAAAATATATTATGGATGTGCAATTGTTGAGTGATTTTGAATTATAAGAAACGTTATGAGACGCACCAATATTGTTTTACCAACAAAAAACAAAAAAATGTTGTGGGTTAAGGTTTGCCTTTATAAACTATGCTTTCGAAAGTGAAAAAAGGCAATACTTTTTATTTTCTAGAAATTACAAACTGTATTTATCTTAATTTTTTTTTAAATTAATCACTTTTTAATATCAATCCCTCTGGTTTCACTGCTGTAGCAATACCAAAAATATATACTGCAAAAAAGCTGATACAAACAAAAGTTTTCGGTTCTTTTTTATGTAAATTTACATGACAGGTAGTATTTGTTTCTTGCTTTATAGTAACACATAAAATTCATACCCTAGTGGCCCTGTAATTTAATTTGGTTCTGTTATGTGTTGTATCGTAACAACCGACTAGGTTTACGGTTGTCTGTCTATTTGCTTAGACTAGGGGTATTATATCAATTCGTTTGTTCGTTGGTATGAACATATTTCAGTAGCCCAGTTTAACTGTGTTAATAAAAATATTGGTGAAAACAATTGTTTAAATTTTAGTAACTTTCCTTCGTCGAAAGTCTGGCCGTCTGACAGCCTTTAAGCGCAACGCCTAAGTCGGAAGTCGCCAGGCTAAAAATAATTCATCTATTAAAATATTAACAACTTATGCATTTTTGTTATTTGGCTTTGTATCATGGTAGTCAGTGTACAATTTTGCACTTTTATAGCTATAATTACATGTATGTAGTTATTTAATATGTTTGGGGTCACTAAAGACGTGGATATAGGAATTACTGTGTAGGCAGAAGTCTTAATTTTTTTAAATAGGACTTTAGTTGGTTATTTTTAGGGTTTGAATGTTGGTTGCATTATCTGAGGTTTATTTCTGATTGTCCAATATGGCAAAAGTGCACCTGTGCCAGGTTGGAAAGTAAGGCCTGTTTTACATTTTACCCCTCAGCCGGGCGCATTTAGTGTAAAATCAACGTAAAATGCGGTCAGCCGCGAAAAATCGCTTAAACGCGCAAAACTTTCGTCGCGCTAACGGTTTTCAGTAAAGTACTACATTTTTAGCTGTGCAAATTTTACAAATAAGGTGATTACAGCCGCATAAATTTGGACGAAAATGTTATTACAGCCGCGCAATTTCAAGCTGCAAAATCCAAAGTTTGACCAATCCTGTACCCTTATAAAATAAAACAACACCTCAATTTTTTATAAAGTGAACAAGGAGGTGCACCTTTGATGCATCCAGTCATCCTGATTTTTGTGGTCATTCTCCCGCAAGATCGGTAGAACAACACTTCTATTTGTCATACCAAATGTTTATATTTTAGCAGGCATATTTGGTTACCTTAATGCTGGACTAGTGAAGCTCAACATTTTGCTAAGATGCGTGTCCCTCTTTGTTTAATTTATTTGGGAGGTTAATTAACAATGAAAACATAAACAGCATCATGAACCGGTATGTGCAAATGAAGCCCCTTGGTGATGGGACATATGGTTCTGTCATTTTGGGAAGAAGCAACGAAACTGGAGAAATGGTGGCCATCAAAAAGTGAGATAATGTACCATCTGAGCAACATGCATGTAGTGCTTAGAAACAACTGTCATTTGATGACCTCAAATTACATTCACTGGTTGTTTAATGTTTCTGCCACCGCTGTACTTGCAAATCTTAAAAAAAGATGGATCAAGTTTGTTTTATGTTCATATTGTCTGTATTGATGTATATTATTGTTGTGGATTAGCGGCGCTGAACTTTCAAAGGTTCAGGGTGATTTTTTTGAACCAGTACAAATGCTTACTAATCACCAACAAAACCTAACAGCACTCGTGATGAAACTCGATTTTGCGCTTCTGCATATTATTATTGAAACAATGCGACAGGTCTTGCGAACTTTTAGCAGAACAAATTGTTGTTTGTCAAAGTGAATGTGCCTGGTTCTGCAAAAATAAATTAAGTTATAGTGACAATTTACTCTGCTCAAAATAAAAAAATGGCCCATGCGATGTCTGATGCTAGAAAAATGCCCCAAACATACTCCCTATACCCAATTTTCAATATATTTTGCTGACTAAGGTATATACTTTTTTACCGTTTTTTACTATGATCTACCTAAACTATATAGGCTCTGTAGTTACATTGTCTTTAAAGTACTGCATGCTCAATCGTATAAGTGGAAGTTTAATAAAAAATAGAGAATCCAGGCAAATGAATCATCTACACCTTGGGTTGTGTATGGTTGTGCATTGTCACAAAAATCGCATTAAGACTTATGATAGGTGATGCTTTCCTAAATGTTGACAGGGACATTATCTGGTATGGCAGTAGAGTGTGTAGGAAAAAATAAATGTTTAGGGCTGCTTGAACAAGATATTGGATACTTTCTGATGAACAAAATCACATGTTCTATTTGTTTCCTGCATTTCAACAAGATAATTAATTATGTTATTTCTGACCAATGAGCATTTCTACTGCTGTGTCTTTAAATACCTTTGTAAATTTTATACTAGAAAATTCCTATTATTATTTCAATATGATGTGGTATGTAAATGTTACAAAATTTCAGAAAATTCATCATGTATTTCTAAGTTTGTTTCAGTTTGCATGCTCTTTTCTAACTGAATCGCATAAAGTACATCGGAAGTCATCACAGCTTCAGAAGGGCAGCATTTTTCGAACACTTATGTGTTTGCATCTTTCATTGAATTGCATTTACTTTTTTTTTATTTTTGTTAAATCCATTATTGCACTCACATGTTTGGTAACTTATATTAAATGTATTTGTGTGCAAACAGTTTAGCAGTTGAATATGTAAATCTGAAACTGAATTGGCCATACATTTTTCCGAGACAGCTTTGGGCTCGGAATATTCCATAGAAATTCTTCTGAAAACAACATGTCAGCAGTGGCCATGCAGACACAAACCAAATTGCCTGTAGGGCCTATTCCGAACTTTCCACAACTGGCTAAAAGCAAGGGCCTATCACGTTATGAATTTATTAAGCAGCTTGGTGATGGTACTTTTGGTGCCGTGCATTTGTATCGCACAAAGGACACAAATGAAATGGTTGCCATCAAATTGTAAGTTGAGAGTTTCAAGTGTGTTTAAATGTTCCCTTTATGGCATTACAATTTAGGTAAAAAAAATTTTGCTTACAAAATTTAACACACAGCGATAAACTTTGTTGGATGTAATTTGTTAGTAATACTTACATAATGTTATTGTAAATATATTTATAAACATTTATTAAAATCCACCTACGGCTAAGTTAACATAAAAAATGCAAAAATTGCGACTTCTTGCCTAAAGGGAACAATGTTGGCCTGATTTTTTAAGTTGAAATTGAATTTCAAACAATTTAGTTTTGTTCAACCATTCGTTTATTGTCATAATGTGTGCTGTTATTGGGGTTTTAAATATTTTACGTTAATTTCTTACATCTAATTTATTTTTTCCTGTATTGTGTTAACTATTGCATCAAAAAAGTAGTTTGCATGTTTACTAATTGTAGTGTGGTATCTAGTTGGCTTTTAATTAGTGTGTCTATATTTTTTCTTGAGATTCATAGCCTAACCTTAACTCATACTTGATTTGTATTGCTTTGGTTTTAATTTTTTTGTGTTGCAAATGGTGAGTTTTGATTTATCATTGGCTATTGAAGTTACAATGGGTTAAAGGATAACCCACTATATATGTTTGATGCAGAATGAAGAAAAAGTTCTATAACTGGGAAGAGTGTGTTAATTTGCGGGAAGTTCGGTCACTAAAGAAACTCAATCACATTAATGTTGTCAAACTTAAGGAAGTTATAAGAGAAGATAACCAACTTTACTTTGTGTTTGAGTACATGAAGGAGAACCTATACCAATTAATGAAGGGCAGGTATGTTTCTTTAATGTTTTAGTACCATGTAGAATTAGAACCAAAATGTTCTAAGCAAAACTGATATTAATCGAGTTAAAACAAATTATTTTTAGTAAAAGCCGTTTCCCTTCAATGGACTTCAATGGACGATTTTATTTTTGGTTAAACAGGTTTCTCAATGTTCCTTTAGTATTTTTCATTGAAAACTGGCAGATACCGGTTCTCAATATTGTTCTAGTAAACTGTTTAATTTCCAGTTTACTAAAATCAAACCAAGAAAGTTTATAAAATTATTTGTCAAATATTCTCATGATTTATTGATCAACAACGTATATAGTAAATAAAACATGACTAAGTGAGTTTCCATGGAATTTTGAACAGGTGTATTTTTTGCCTAGGGCTTGTCCTTTGAGGCGTTTGTATGGTTCCAATTTCATTGCGGACGCATAGTGTTTGTGTATGATAAGCTTTTGTTTCCATTAAGTTTATCAGGGCTATTCATTTCACCAGACAGAGAACAAAAGGCCATAATATGTCAATTGTGCACTTGTAAAAATAATAGCTATCTCTTGAACTAAAGACAATGCTATGCCCTCGAGAATAATAACGGTTGATTTCTGAAAGGTCGATGTAATTGTAATTTATAATTGTTTGATGTTTTATCACAGCTGTTTTATTGTTTCTAGTTTCCAGTTGTACCTTTTTATAATTTATAATACTTCACATATATAGTCACAAAAGTGCAAAATTATACACTGACTACCATGATATTTTATAACTCTTCATATATATTGTAAGTCTGTAAATTTCTTACATTTCTTAATATTCCTTTGTATTTTTGTTTAAAATTTGTTTAGTATATGCCTCACTTGTTCTAAGATTATAAAGCACTGTGTTATTATTGCCTAAGAATGGGTCGTTGTTTTCTCATTAATTATTCATGATGCATCAATTCACTCACACACACGCACTGCTCTCCCACCAAAACATGTTTAAAAATATAAGGTTAGACCCTTTCTACCCTGACCTTAAGGTAGACCGAACCAGTATAATAAAATATGTATGTGTTTTTAAGCATACTCCCAATCTCTTGTCTAATGTTTAAGCTTTACATTTTTTATTACATCTTTGCTATGATATTTAAAATGTTTTATGTTAATAGTTCTTGGTAGGCTTTAAGCTTTAAAATGCCCTGCACTTTTTATCATAGTAGGGTAAAGTATATTTCATAAACCTATATTTAGGGTTAAGTACTGGTAATCCTACTGCGTCTTCACACTAATATGACCAATGAGCTATTTTTTATATCTTTTTAGTAGTCTCTAATGTTTTTACCTTGGTATATATGACATAAATATTTTTAACAAATTTTAAGAAGTTTGATATAGAATATATACCTATTTAAATCCTATTCCGCTTACCTCAATTCAAAAGTCACAACTTATTTGCTTTGCGTCGTCGCATTTCTATTATTTGAGAGACCCGTGTTTGCAGTTGCTAAGGCTCTTAAGTGTGTTTGTCTTGTGGCGGTGACAGATTTGTCATCAAACAATGGTCAATGTCAGCTTAGAATATTACTGATTTTTTCTTGCAAAACAGGATCACAATGTTGTTGTTTATTTTTCTAATTTAATAGAAGTATTTTCATAAGTTGGAACTCAATTTAGATACAACATCTTCAACTGAAAAATTCACCTTGTTCTTATCATCAACACTTTATGTTGTTTCAGGGACAAATACCTTCCAGAACCTTCAATCAGAAACATGGTATACCAAGTACTACAGGGTATGGCTTTCATGCATAAACATGGCTTCTTCCATCGCGATATGAAGCCTGAAAATCTGCTGTGCATGGGCCCTGAACTGGTGAAAATTGCCGATTTTGGCCTTGCAAGAGAAATTCGTTCCAAGCCCCCTTATACAGATTATGTCTCAACTAGATGGTAATTTTTTTGTAATTGATATAAATTTCATTGCTTTACCCCTGAATGTTTTTTATCGGTTGCCAAAAATATGTATGTTTAATTTGAGGCATCCTGGTGGGAACATAGTTGAAATAAATAGTAAAGCATTCAGGCATTATTACATTTTCAAAGTTTAAATTAAAGCTTATAATTTATGAATTTGTGTTATTATGATCCATCTCTATACAGTAACAATAAATTCCTTGCTCTAAAAAGTTAAGAGCTCACAACTTGATAAACCTTTGGCACACACCCCAAATTTTAAAACAGATTGCCTTCTGTTATGTTTTAGGTATCGAGCCCCAGAAGTTCTTTTAAGATCATCCAACTACAGCTCTCCAATTGACATCTGGGCAATAGGTTGTATCATTGCTGAGCTGTACACCCTAAAACCTCTATTTCCTGGCACTTCTGAAATGGATGAAATCTTTAAACTCTGTCAAATCCTCGGCCCACCAACCAAGGTATAGTGCACGTATCTCATATTTGTATACCTCATATTTGCAGTATTGTTTAAGAAAAATAACAATATGCTGTTAACTAAAATTTAAAGTGATATGTGATCTACCAGTAATAAAAAAATCAATTTTATAACTAATGGAATATCTATTGTTTTCGCAAATAAATGACGATATGAATAATATGTGTCTGAACGTTTGTGCTTTGACCTTACCAGACACTTATCTCATATTTGTATACCTCATATTTGCAGTATTGTTTGCAAGGAAAATAACAAAAGGTGTTAATTAATTAAACTTGATGTTTTTGTTTGTGCTTTGTAAATTACCAGTAAAAAAGAACAATTTAATAACTTGGCATTGGAATATCTATTGTTATCTAAAATAAATGACAATATGTAGAATATGTTTCTGAACGTTTGTGCTTTGGCCTTCCCAGACTGACTGGCCCGAAGGCCACAATCTTGCCAACCAGATGAATTTCCGGTGGCCACAGGTGACTGGAGCCAGTCTCAAAGCAAAAGTTCACAATGCCAGTCCCGAGGCGCTCCAGTTGATTGTTGACATGCTCCAATGGAACCCAAAGAAACGGCCCACTGCTAGCCAAGTGAGTCCAATGTCGCTGAGCACTATGCTGTTGGTTTAAGGTATTGATTTTTTCTCAGAAAAATGTATAAGATAAATCCGGAAAACAGCCATTAGGCATTTACAGAATGATTAAAATTGAACGCACGATTTGTTATTAGATTACAGAGCATCAGCCATTGCTATTATAAAAACAAACACATAAAAAGGTGCATGTTACTAGAGTTAATAATTTCAGAAAATAAAATCTTCTACTATATGCCAAAAGTCATGAACAAACATCGATTTTTGTTACACATCACATTTATGCCGAAATGGTGCGCTTATCACCTATGATTAAAATTATGGACATGCCAGTCAACGCCTACAAAACACGGCCGTTGTTTTTTACCAGGCACTCCGCTATCCTTACTTCAGCGTCAACCAGGACCTGGGTCCAAAAATAACGCAACAACAAGCGCTGCATAAGCTCTACGAGCAGAAGCAATTCGGTAACATCAGCCCGCCTGCGCTACCGGCTGCCACCCAGGAACAACCTCCTTCCCTTGATGTGAGAAAGCGCGTTTCACCCGCGCAGCCGGCGGTTCCAAAGCACCAACAGAAACCTCATCCTTCAATTCATAAGGCCGCCGAGCCCGCAAGGGAAAACGGCGACGCCAGACACAGGCCCAACGGTATCCGCAAATCTTTACCCCCTGCTAACAAGTGGAATCCCAAGCCGCCGCCGCCGAAAGTCACCGATGACCTCGACGACGATTTCAATTTAGATTTCTCGCTGGAACTCGACAAGTTTCCATCCAAGGAGAGCGCTGCCCCAAAGTCGAAACACGCCCCCGAAAAGCCAGCCGAGCACAAGCACGCAACGAACTTGGCCGACCCGGACGGCTTCCTGCAAGAGCACAAGCAGCAAGACGCCAAGCTTCCCGGCGACGCGAAAGTCAAGTCGCGCCCACATCGGCCCACGCACCTCTCCACGTTCAAAAGCCTGCTGGACGACGACGAGGTCGACTCGATCATCGGCAGCGGTAGTCCGCCGAGGATGCTGCATCGCGGCGCCTCGATCGAGCGAAAGGACAGCAGTGGAAGCCGGGACACCAGTGCAATGAGGTTCCGCTCCAGCGTCGCCAAACACGCCACCTACTCGCGGCTGCCAAACCCCGGCGCCGCCAAGCCCGTGGCCAACGGCGGAGTGCACGGAATGGCGCTTAAGAGCAACAAACCACCTGCTAGAGCGGGCGGCTACCATCACAACTCCGGAACGAACTACGATCCTTTCTCGTTCGACTCCGACTCAAACCGAAACAACAATAACAGCGGGTTCGATTTTAATCACAACCCCCACGCCCACGTCCACAAACCACCGATGGGCCGACGCCCCTTGGGTCAGCGAAACGCCCACTGGCACGACACCTTCTCGGACAATAAGGCAAGTGAGCCGCTGCCACCCCTCGGAAAACAGTTGCACCATATGGATGAAAGGTAAATACTACAATTTATACCAATTATTGAGATGTGTACAGCTTTATGGGTTGAGTGTCGTGTTTTGTTTATTTATTATTCTGTGATAAGGTCTACATTTAATTGTTTAGGTTAGAGCTATCCCCATTGGTTAACTTTCAATCGAACACGTGTTATTAGTGAAATATTGCATTGTTGTATTGTGTCTGTTTGCTTGCCACCCCCGTATATAAATAAATGTACATTCCAATTCCTAGGTTTTTGCTTTGCCGAATTATTTTCGGCGATCTTAACGCACAATATCTTCGCAGCTCGACCAAGACAGACAGCATAGGCAGCAAGCCAAGCGGGCGCAGAAGATGGGTGACGGTGCCCGGGGTTAACAACAAGTTAACTTCTCTTGAAGATTTCGGCCTCGACATCAAACGACCACCTAACGCGAGGTTCGGCGGTAAAAAGAAGGGAGACAATATGGACTACCTGTTCGGGTTAGAAAGAAGCTATACGTTTTTTTTTCATTTTAGAGAATACGAAATCCCAGTCGCGCGATTCATAGATTTTAAATTTGTTTTCGAGAATTTTTTGTGCTTGTTGAAACGCATGGACAATTGGAATTCAATGCCAAGGTTTTCGTAACAATTTAATTAAAAAATTTAAGTCGATAATATCAAAATATTTCCGTGTTTTATCGTTTAAAAAGTATTTGTCGATTATACGTAAAGTTCTGGCTGTTATGGTTTTGTCGAAATTGTTTTTCTGTGTAAAAATGAAAAAAATTGGGATTTAAACAGCACCGACTCGCATTTTAGCGTAATTTCGAGAGCACAAGTTCTGATTAAAGTGCGGGCGGTTTGTTTCGTACGTTTAAATTGGTAAAACTTCGCTCCGCAGAAGTCCCGAGTCCAAGTACGCGCCAAGGCAGCGAGACAGTGGAGTTCCGTCGTCCAAAGTTTCACCCCAGCGTCTGTCTGGCAAAAAGAACTACTACTTGTCCAGTAAGTCGTCGGCCGTTTTCGAGTTGTGATAGGGCCCGTATACAAAGGCTATGGATGTTGTTTTTACGCGTCTCGCGAATGATGCGCGCCTCATTTTTTGTGTGTATTGTAGGCTTGAAAATGAAAGGCAACGAGGGCAGCGCCTGGACCAAACAAAGCACTTACCAGTCACCGTACAAACAAGGTTGGTGACAGGATTAAGTTTGCCGAAAGTAACTCGGGATTGCGCCGGTTTACCGAAAAGCCTATTTTTGTCTTTTTGATTAATTTTCTTAATAATTTCTGTTCTTTGTTAGGTGCCACACAATAAGAAACCGTTACAAAAGCGTAGCCTTTCGACCTTTTGTGTTTACTAAGATTATTATAATACGCGTCGCGCAAGTCTCAAAATATTAAAATTAAACAGGTTTTTGACTCATTTGTTTGTCCGAGCTTCTGTGTTTTTTCCTTTTCTCTTTTCAATCCACATCTATGTGCATCAGCGATTCTAATATTTCTTTGCCCATCGTCCTGTAGTAACACAAACGAAGGAGTATTCCGTCGGTGCACCTTACTTACCGTCCTTTGCTACCAAAAAAGAAGTGGGATCAGCTGGGCAGCGAATTCAGCTCCCCGTGGCTCCTGCAACCAGTAAGTTGCACCTCTTTCTCTTTTAAATATTGTAATGTGTACATGTTTTTTTTTAGGTTTGGCTTTAGTGATCACTAAAAGTTTTAGGGGATATCTTTTTCACGTTTTAAGAGTCCGACATTTCATCATACCCCGGGACACACCGTTTTTCAGTTTTTAAATTCGCTATTTCATCATTCACAGAACTGTAGCTACAGCTATATTTTGGGAGACCTTTAGAGATTTGGTCTTTTTTAACACCATAAAAAGCACTGACTGCGTATATAAAAAAAAACGACTAACCATAAGCGGAAATCTAAAGTAGTTAACGCACCCCATCAGATGTTTGGATTTATTTTGTGCCAAAAATATTATTAATTCTCGCTCCACATTATTCCTTGTTATTTATGTAATGCTATTACATTTAAAGTCATCAATGTTTATTTAAAATTCACTGCCACGCCCTAAGACAATCCCTTGCCAATCAATATAGCTTTTGTTGGATGGCCGTGTGTTTTTCGCTCACATGCAAATACCCGCCATTTCGCGGCATTACAAGATTCGTTTTAAAAGAAACACATTTTAGATCTTGCCATCCTTTTAAACACTTACGTCACCGGGTCTCCGAGTGTTCGCGTTACACCTTAAAGCAAACCCTAGCGCCGGCCTTTGTTCAGCTTTGGTGACGCACATGGCCCAACCCCAATTAAAACCGCAGCGACGCTAAAGCTCCGTACCTTCCTTTTTTCCAGGCTTCAGCACGTGGAAATCCCGCGCTATGGGCTCCCAACTTCAGCCGGCCGTGACCAACAAGACGAGTCCACCTACTATGCGACCTCAGGCCGTCAACGACCATATCGGCCGGACCGATTGGAAAGCCAAGTGAGTGACCTAAAAATCATTTCTCAACCGCATTGCTCGGCCGTGCACCGAGATTAATCGCAGATTAACTTGATGTGCTTTAGTTGATTCGCGTGTTCCCGTTTGGCACTTGAGTAGCCAATCGTAGTCCAGCTTTAGCACTTTTATGTCGCTAGGTAATGAATTTTTAAGTCGCAGGAAATGAGACCCAATATGCGTCGACTACTCTTTTCGAGTGGCCACGTATACTAACCCATCACAACTTTAAAAAATCGCGCCTGTTTAATACTTATCCTTAATTTTTCATTCGGTTAGGAAAAATGGCAGAACAAAGTAGACCTCAAAATAAAAATTCTACCGAGTACATTCAAAGTATCATACTTTAAGCCATGCTGGCTAAAGTAACACAGTCACTGTTTTTGAATATACGCGAGTGTGCGCTGTTCGTCAAAGGCAAAAAGGGATCAGTGGACCAGTATTTAAAGCAATTACTTTTTAAACCACTTGAGCGCATGTTATAATCGGATCACTTGCGTTGAATGACCTTAATTATTTTCGATTGTCCCATACCAGTGGTATACACTGTAGTATAGTATTTGACCGTTTCTCCATGAGGGTGACATCGTTGTTTTTGTTTGCAAACCACGTAGCCATTGCTGATTAACAATTCGCAATGATGATTTGGACGACATTTAAGTAGAACGTCGAGTTATTGTAATGTGGCGTCACGTTCAAGGCATCATTGTAGTTCGTCGACCTTTTGTCTTATTTGTGAGTTGTGACACACGCGCGCACCACGGTTGTCTGAGTGGCAACCTGGGTTTTGGCCAGCTGGGCACTTAACTAAAGGGCAGACGTCGTCATTTTGAAGTGCCCTTAATTTGCAGTATTCTCCTGTTTGAAATCCCACGCTAATCTTGGTATTTTCATGAAATATATACAATGCTTAAACGTACGCCCTTAAAATAATGCGAGTTTGTGAAATTACATATGTCTGTTGCCAGTGGTTCTTAACCTTTTTAGCTTACGGACCGTAAAACTTTCAAAACAAGTTTTGCGGACCGGTGAACCTTCAAACATCAAGTCGACCCAAAATGTAATTACGACGAAAGTATATGCAACTTAAAAGCAAAAAATGGAAACGTCAATTTAATAAGCAATTTGCTTCTGTCTTTTTAAAATCATACGTGTTTTACATGGTTCATTGAAGTTTTTCACCTACAACTGGTTTTAAAGCTTATGACTTAAACGAGTTGTAGCCTACTACAACACTTGCACCATTGTGACGAACAATAAAGTCCAAAGTAGACCATAACTCTATGTTGCGTCACAATGCAGCAAATTACGGAACTAGCGAAGTTCTACATTTGATGGACAAGGTTTTAACATCTTACAACTAAGATAAAACATTGTAATATATTTGGCGGACCGGCAGGAAAGTTGGTGCGGACCGGCGGTTGGGAACCACTGTGTTATACCATACGTGTACTGTACAACTGTACATATACAATACACTAAAAAGGCTCATCAAATTATCGCGTTGGTGCCTATTGTGCAATTGTGCCGTTTTGCATGTTTTATTTAACAGTCGTTTTGTTTTGATATTTTCAGGTATGGAGGTCCAAGGTAGAATTTGACCTTGGCAACACCTAAAGCACTTGAACGACGCACGAAACACTGTTCCTGTTTTGTTTTTCTGTAACGAATTTTAAACACATTTTCTGCAATTCTGTGTTTGTGTGACGCAGTTGCTGAAGCGTGACCATCGGCTACTGTATTCTTTATTGTATTTTTTCTTCTTTTTCTCATTTTCGCGACATTGTGAAGCGTTTTTTTTAAATGTAGCTGTAGCAAGTTTTTTTGCTTCTATTTTGCGTCGATACACTTTCTTCAGCACAATCCCTTTTACAATCTCTTGTACTGTTTTTTGACGGCGCTGCAAGATTTTTTCTACGGCACCTTTATCTTTTAAAAAAGGTTGCTGGGTTTCGTTCAAAATCCGATTACATTTACCGCAAATAGTATTACATTGCATTTTAAAACCTTTATTTATCGTTACTGGTTCAACCCTGCAATTGGTCTGAAGCTTAAATAAATATAATTAATATTTTTTTATCGCTCGATATCGTTTTGTAATAAAGCAACTTATTAGTCATCTGGTGTTATTTGCAGTGTTCTAAAGAATTATACCAGACAAGTTTATCCTTTTTAACAAATGGCAGGTTGCAGTTCAAGTCATTGCCATATCAGTTCAAATCCAGGTCACATCATTAGCATCAAAAATCTTAAAAAAAAAGTATAAATGCGTTTTATTCCTAACGAGTTTTCGCACAGCAAACACCAAGCCGGATTAAAAGAGAATGTATTTAATCAAAGCACCCTAATAAGTCCTAATAATAAGAGTCATTCAGTAAATAACCTACTCCAAGACAAGTTATGTGTCAAAATGAATTGAATGATTTTTGCCTGTAAGATTTAAGTCGGGGTTGCACAGCCTGCAGCCGTTGATTATAGCTTTTGCGGCCGTAAACGTGTTTTGGGAAAATGCAAATGTTGGCGGCGGTAGTGCCCACTTAATGCGGAAATTGGGATTTTGAAACAGGTTTAAAATTAGGCAGGGTTTTTATGCCAGGCAGAGATCCATTGCTGGTCATCAGGCTAAGAGCTTGTCCCATAAAAACTATATTCTTCACCAACTTATATTATATAAATATTTTTTTCGTGCTTCGCGCAAACTTCTATCTCCCTTTATTTTTTTGGCCGTTTCAAGTAAATCTGATCATTTTAAAGGCGCTATGTATTATGTAGAATGTTGCGCCACCTAACCAACAAAATCTATAGAGTAGAATTTCTGTTAAATCAGAACCTAAACGCCTGTATTTTTAACAATATGAGATCAAAGGCCCATTCCAGATTTCTTTTTTTAAATTAATTGTTTTATGACGTCAAGTTATGACTTAACCTTCATCTACTGGCGGCCGTGAGGAAAATAAAGACTGTCAATATGGTCGTCAACAGCTACAAGGTTGTGCACCCTGACTAAAGTCAAGGAATTTGAAAACGCTGGGCTACTTAAGTCCAATCATTTTTTTTTAGATTAGATTTTAAATTTATTTCGGAACAACGGTACCGGTACATGCATGCAAAATTTGAAATAATAAAGAAGCGTCCCTAGTTCCCAGGGGGCGACGAAAGATTGTTAAGTCATCTGGTGGCTGCCCCCTGGCTGTGATTCAATTCAAGTTCATTATTTTTTCATATAAAAGAAAGAAAATACGAACCAGATAGGCTACATTACAAAAAGACTATTCGTAAATACAAAACCAAATACATTATATTAAACACAATTAGCGTTACATTTGAAAACTTATTAAACATTTTACTGGTACGCAGCGCGCCCACTGTGGAAAGATATAGTTAAATAGATTTGAAACTGTTTCGGCACAACGGTATATAGGCTTACATGCAAAAACTAAAAACTCGTCCGTAGATTTCAGGGGACGGCTAAGCATTTTTACAAGAAAAAAAGAAAACGAAACAAGATACTTTACAAAAAGAACTATTCGTAAGTACATCCAGCTGGCGACCGGTGCGCTCGCAGAAGCCAAAATGCATTCTATTAAACACAATTAGCGTTACGTTTGAAAACCTATTTAAACACTTTACTGGTACGCCGCCGAGCCCACGGCGAATGGATAGATAAATAGATTCATAATTCTTTCGGAACAACGGTATATAGGCCTATATACAAACACAAACAAAGCGTCCGTAGACCCCAGGGGACGGCTAAGCATTTTTACAAGGAAAAAGAAACATTTAACTATTAAGGTCAAGCCTCAATTTTAACGAAACGTCACTGGTTTATAAAGTCTAACCAAAACAATAGTCCACAGTAGTTTGAATTTAAAACAATTTTAAAGATTGCGAAATACTGAATTTTTAGTACAGATTATTGCTCAAAATTTGGTGTTACTGTCTAGAAAAGTAGTTTACGATTGCGGCACGCAAACGTGTGCATAGAAACCACTGTTTTATGGTGTTAAATAAATTGAGTTAAAGCAGTTAATGCACAGGCTCGCAGCTTTTGTATTCGCAAAATTAAAAAATGCGCTGAATAAAAATAGGTTTAAAAGACAGTGTAGCCCAAACCGTATTCAGTGATGACCAAACGTAAAACTTGTATAACCCGAAAGATACTCCAACGTTCCTTGGATCCCTTTTTAATGTTGAAAACATACGCATACGAAAAAGACATGCAAGGCTTTTCCACACTATCCATTAGACATTTGCTTATATTCAATCTACCCACCTCCTCGTCATATAAAACAGATAGTTGTCTATAGTTGTACAACAGCTTTAAACTGCCATTTAGGTCCAGATGAAATGATACAAGTGTATCCTTCAGCTTCATGGATCCCAGGGCTTCCTTACCTACTTTATGAACTTAATGCCCAGCACTTCTTAACCTTTTATGCGTTTCCTATATTAAAGAGCTGCTCACATTTAGTGCCCCCATGATTATAGCTTTTGAAAAAAATGCCTTATGGAGCGTCCCAAGGAAAACCTTTGAAGTCATAATGAAAACCTCGATTTTTAGATAAACTGTCTAATTAATGTATGCTCGTGCGCCAAAGGGGGCGATCTTTGGGTCACCGTTAAGAAACGCTGTATTAACCAGTTTAACTTGGCCACTTGGAATCTTGCGAATAGAATGTTTAATACCGCACATAAACAAATTCGACAAGTTTATAATGAGGTCAGAATAAGCTCAGCAGATCAACCTCCTTACTAAAAACACGCCAAGCAACTTCTAACGAACTCCTTCCCTGTTGCGGTTCGAAAAGCAAGACACAAAAAAGTAAAACGCGATTACAGTGGAAACCTGAGACAAAGGCAGCGAGGAATCAGAAAAACGAAAGTAAATAAAACACGAAACGTGCAATAAAAAGACAAGAAAGGGAATCAGGTCAGGGAGAGCTCTTCCCGGGACTTGAAGAGTAGCGCGGCGTTGTAGATTTTAATGGCGGGACCGAGTTTGATTTTCAGCTGCTTGGTGAGGTCGTCCTGTGTGAGAAGGAGCAGCGCGTCGCCGTCAATCTCGTCGCGGACGAAGGCGTCGATGTTGCCGGCGCTGTCGGTCAGGACGCCCACGAACGTCGCGGTGGTCTTAATGTCCCACTTGGACACGTCGCTGGCGCGTAGCGAATCGACGCCGGGCAGCAGCTGGACCACCTGTTCCCAACACTCTGGCAGCGGGGTCTGGGTGTGGGGGTAAACTGGGGCGGGAAGGGGGGTGTGGTTTACCGGTGCGTGTTCGCTGGACAGCCGCAAAGACTTTTGTCGCGAGATGGACTTGCGCGACGCGGCTGCCATCTTACCATTTCCGTTCGGGAGTGCGCTGATCTTCCGCGGGCGACCCCTCTTTGGTTTGCGGCTGACGCCCGTCAGTTGACCTACGACAGGCGCGCGCGATGAATTGTCCTTGAGGTGGTCCTGGGTCGGAGGCTTTCCCTCGTCGGAGGAGTTGCCGCTGAGGCTGAACCGGTTAAGCGGCAGCTCGCGGGCAAGGTTCTGCGGCGAGTAGGGACAGCCGTGCTCGCTGAAGTGCTTCTTGTGGTAGAAGTGCTCGCGCGACAAGTTAACGTGACCCAGACCGTAGCAGCCCGGTATCGTGCAGCCCTTGCGTAGCGACGAGCCGGTGAAGTCCCGCGCGTCGATGGGCGGTTGCAGCAGGTGCCCAGTTTTTAAACACCAGGTGGGCGGATGCAGGTCCAGGCTGTCGGCGTCCATCCAGTAATCGAAGAGCTCACTCCATCCGTCAAATCGCACCTTGACACGGCACTCATCGGTGTCGACAATGCTTGCCACACGTACAAGAATCGGGTTGCGTAGGTCGACAACCTCCAGCTTCATCCCTGGAGTGAACAGGTCGCTGGGGTGGTAGGCGGACGCGAAGCTCTCAGATCGAGCAGCGCGCGACTTTGTATTAGCCAGGTACTTCGGCCAGGAGAAGGGCCATTGCGTGTCGTAGTTGGGTGGCGACGAGAGCTCCTTGCCGTGCTGCGTACACCAGCCGAGCGGGTGCAGGAAGGGCGAGTTGTCGCGCGCCCAGAAGTCGTACTCGCTCTGCCAGCCGTCAAAGTGAACCAGCACGCACTCGCCGACGGCGTCCACCACAGTAGCCACGCAGGTCAGCTCGCTGTGCTGGCGATCGACCGCCTCCAGCTTGTCGCCGATACGGAAGCGCGTCGCGTTCTCGAAGATGGCGGGCGCGAACATAGCGTCGGGCGTGGCGGCCGGGTGGAAGCGGCGAAACTCATTCGGCGTCAAGGGCGTCTCGTCGTTCCGCGGCGACACGAGCGACAAATGACGGCCGGTGCGCTCGCAGAAACCGCAGGGAAAGAGCAGCGGAGAGTCGGCGTTCACCCACTGGTCGTAGCACGCGTATTCTCCGTCGATGTGCAGGCGAAGGCGGTAGCCTTGGATTTGTGCGATGCGCATGCGGCAAATGTGCGACTGGTGCGCGGCGTCCACCGCTTCCACGAACCAGCCCACCTTGAAAGGGTTGGGGCGCGTCGGGAACGCGGGCCGGCCAGTGGTCTCCTGAAACACGGCGTCCGGAATCGGCGCGGCTCCCTCGCGCTCCAGGTACTGACGCCAGGAGAACTTTTTGCTCGGCGCCGCGATGATGCCTTGAGCGTTGCTATTGTTGTCACTCTGTTGTTGCTGTTGCTGGGCGCCCGTTGTCTTGGTGACGGCGGCGGTCGAGTGCGCATGCGCGTTCGGAAGTCGAATGGTCATCTTCAGGTCGCCGGCAACTGAAAGATCGTATGCAGAAAAATATTATATATACGTCGAGATTTGTAATTGCGATTACGTTTCAGGTAGAAACAGTAAATTTATTTAGTTGTATAAGTGAAGTATATAAACACTGCTAAGACTGTAAATTAAATTATAAACCTTTCAAGTGAATGAAAGATGCACACAGATATGTGTGTTAACAACTGTGATCTAGCCCTTCTGAAGCCGTTTTGACCAACGATTACGGCTTACGTATCATTAGTACATCGAAAGCCATTGCACACTCACCGAATCTGTCGATCAATGATGCAAGCCGAGCAGACTAGAAAAACAACTAGCCTGCAGTAACCGTGGCTCTACCAACTGAGCTACACAGGCTCAGAGAGGAGAGAGTCGAAACAACCATATGCCCTTTCATTGATTGACAGATTCGGTCGATGGCTTTTCGGTGTACCTCTTGAAGTGCTTTTACTTAAAACTAAGTTTTAAAATAGGGCGATGTTGCTGTTACAAAAAAGAGCAATGTCGTTACCAAGTAAGAAGCCTTGGTTCAAAACTTCAAATTAACAAAAACACAAAACATAAAGTACAAATCGCGTGCGCAAACACAACAAACCGACTTTTCATTGCAAGACAAAACAGAATGGCTTACCTGAAACTTCGGGATTGGGCGCGGCTTCGTCGTCGTCGTCCGTGGACTCGCTGCGCGGAGTCGAAAATGCGCAAGTGACCGGCGCACCTGAGAGCCTCCGCTGCTTGGTGGCCGACGTCAAGAGGAGAAGTTTTTCCTCGCCGCCTACGCCACTCCTGAGCGCCCCCTCGTGGCGACGCTTGGCGCCGTTGTGCGCGCTCCGCTCGACGCAAGGGTCGCTGCACCTCGACATTTCGCTGTCGGTGTTTGGTTTGTTAGTCGCGGCGCCTGGTGGGATGTCGTTCGATTTTGCGACGTGGGGTTGCAGCCGATTAGTTTCTGTTTCTGTTTCTTTCGCTGGAGAAGCCGCGCTCGAAAAGGGCTGCTGCACAATGGCGACGGCCACGGTTGAAGCGTCTTTGGCCGGCTGCAAACCGAATTCTTGCGGCACGATGGCAGACGGTTTTGAATCTAATTGTCTGGGCGGCGTTTGCTCAGTTTCAGGCGACGGCTCATTGAAGCCTGGATTTTCACATAACGTTTTTAACAAGTATCTATGAATTGTATAAAAAATATTTTAGAGCAAGGCACAGCGTTATGAATCTTTTGTTGGCGCAGGGTTGCCACACACTTTTATGAAACAAATTAAGCAAATAAATATTATGATTTCAAAGCCTTAAAATTGAATTACTTAACGTATTTTTAATTCAATTCGAAAACAAAAAAACGATTAATGCCATAGTCAACACAATAACAAGTAGTTTGAAAAATAAGGCTTGTTCTTAACATGTAACTTACGATAGACATGAAAAAATTTAATGACTAGCTATTGAAAGACTGTTGAACTTCTTATTCAAGAATTTTCTTCAGGGCAAAAGATATTTTAATTCGCAAATTGATTTAAAAGATAATTAAATACCATTGAAGATTTAAGACTTTGTGGTAACCTTATTGGGCAGCCTCCAATTATCGCAAAAAACCAGCTGGTTTTGAAAGCACCCTGGACTTTGATCTTACCGTTGCAAGTGTCCGCGGTTGTTAAAGAGACGTCTCGCACATTTGTTGTGGGGTCACTTTGTAGATTGTCAGTTGAACGAAATTGCCCTTCATCCTCGAGGATCTTAATTAAAACTTGATTTTTTGTAAATAGTCACCCACAAGGTTGGGGGTTTAGTATTACAAAAAAAGTGTTTTTGTTTCGTTTGACTTTTCCAAGTTGCAAGAAATACGTTTTTTTACACTTAAAATTCAATAAGAAGTACTAAAACTTGCTGTTACAAGTTTGTTACTAAAACTTGCTGTACAGATTGTTATCTCTTGATTATTTTACTGGAAGAGCATCCAATGGAAATTGGGAGGTTTACTTCAGTTGGTTACACCGACGGCTTCTAATATTGATTACGGTGAAATTTAACAACAGATGAGAGTAGTCGCTATTTGGTCTTATAAATGACGTTTAGCCGAAAACACTTCACTTTGGAACTTTATCTGCGACTATTATGCGCTGGTGTCGTGAGCTATTTTAGAAGCCTCGCGCGAGGGTGTGCGCGTATAGATGGCTTCTGCCTAGTCTAGAAATGATAATAGTGAGCAATGCAATGCAATTTGTATGCAAATAAAATCATAATTGATGACAGAGATATTTAAAGCGATGTAAGCCAGTCAGTTAAACGGGTGGGCAAATATGATGCAAACCGAAGGAACGCGTCTGATAGTAAGCACACACCTAACGCACTAAACTAGGGTTACTCAACCGTGGCCCGCGGCCCGACTGGGGGGCACGGAGCGGTTGTTGAAGGGTCGAAGGAATAACTCTCTAGCAAGGTATTGCAAAACCAAAGTGTTATTTAATTTCAAATTTGCCAGTTAACTTAAATTTGAGGTATTTATTATGACTGTAAACCTTTCTTGTAACATTTTATTACACACTAGACCAGTGGTTCTCAAACTTTTTTAAAAAAATTACGCAACGGTCCCCTAGCAATATTTTATTTTGCTCACGGTCCCCTTAAAAATATACACAAAATAACACGTTGTTTTGAATGGTTTCAAATGGGACGGGTGCTATTGCAGTCTTAGATATAGGCTTGTTGATACCGTTTTTAGTATTGTAACGCTAACGAAATCACTTTATTTGAGCGAAGCAATCACGATAAGTTTTAAAACCGTGACACACGGCAGCGCAGCAAGCTGTAAAAAACGTAATTCTTATTAGAACAAAGCAATACTATGGCATCACAATGCACAATTTAACTCAAAGCATGCAATCACGTGAATGGACAACTAATCTTAGATTGCGACGACGCTAACACGTTGGAATTACGTTAGCGTAATGTCACTTTGCGCGTTAAGGTCGAGACAGAGTATGGCGTTCCTTTGTTTTTACCCACAATTAGGCCTATGTACGACATCGATGTATAGCATTGTTATTATTATTGTGTTTGTTAAGCTTGGTTTGGAAAAGTAAGTTGGCTGACAATTATACTTATATCTCGCTTTATAACCAATAATTTAAAAATTACTTGTGGCAATTGAGCATGTAACCGAAAGGTAATGTTGCACGATTGACAAACTGTTTGAAAATTTACAGAGCATCGCACAGCGCGATTAATATTTGTAATCTTGTAACTTTAGCAAAACTGTGACGACGCCCGCTTGAGATACGCTACTTTCTCTCATAGAAAGAGACAATTTTTTTCTGTCTGGGAGGAGTTTCTTTCTATTTTACACTCTCGCCCGGAGTCTTGCTGACGAAGGAGCAGTATGAGCGACGTTGCTCTGTCTGTCTCTTTTTTTTCATGTCAGCGACCGAGCGGCGAACATGTGTGGTCGACCGGCCGACAAACTTTCTCATTTATATAGTAGATTTTTCTGACACGTTCTTTGATTCGTCAGTAGGGGTGTTTAATGTGGAACATTACATCCTTTTTATTAATTTATCGCGGAAAATCGCGAGTGACGCGAAAGTATGTATAGAGAGTTCAAGAACAAGCTGTGTAATGACTAACTAAGCTAATTTAAATTAAAATGACTAATTTCTTAAATTCATAGAAAGTAAGTGTACTTATTAGTTCATTAATGGCTGTATTTGTTACTAACGCGAATAAGTAAAACACGTGAAATCACGTTAAATGCAATGCTAGGTACTACAGCCACGAGGGTTGAGTGCATTTTAAAGGAAGACACAAAACATAAAAGGTTAAAATAAAACCACTGCACTAGACATTATACGTACCTCGTTATTATGGAATATCGGTTCAGACTGATGGGCCTGCTCCTCGCCCGACATCACTTCCAGTTCTCCGCTGGGGTTGAGGCGAAACTGCAAGGAAATGATCGTCAGTTCATTTGTTTTCAACCGACGGTGTCGAATTGCGTCCACACACTGTGGTAGGTGAACACGCGACCAACTCAGAACGCAGTTTGTGGTATTGTAAGTTTCTGTCTGAAGCGCGAACCGAAACAGGACACGAAACGCAAGTGCCTAGTTTGCCATTGTTAAATAATTGCACCAGTATCGCTGGTTGTACAACCCTCCTTTGAAAATTTGTAATAATATTTTATAATTTAATTTTAGTCGGCTTCAACCAATTTGACCTTGTTATCACATAATTACGCAGTTTACCCTGGCAATATTAAAAGTGTTAGAAGGCAACACAACAATGAATGAAATCAGATTAGACTTAGAACATTTGACTTTAACAGGCTACATTGGAAATACTTAAAACTGGGTTTCTTAACCTTTTTCACGCGGAAAAATGTTTAGTTTGCGTGGACCGGTGTCAAGCATGAATTTTTTCAGAGATGACATCATATAATAAGACTTAAGAAACCTGTTGTTTACTGTTAACACATGCAAATATGAAACTCAAGCAAAAATATGAAACAAATATAGTCTATGTACATGCAGGGACCCGATTGCATTCCAGTGCCTTCCTGCCAAATATCTGTAGTGTGGATGCTTTTCCAAACTATGCGAGTAGTATTATTTTGGTGCCAGTGATGTCATTTGGTGTGAAATATACAGCATATTACCATAAAATGCATTTCTGGCATATAATTATTACAAAATTTTAACACACAATTGAGGGCCTAAAAATTATTCGCAAAGATCTTTGGCGGCCACATAAATTTATGGAATGCAGTCAGACCGAGAGAAGGTTAAGCTTTATATTTTTAAATTTAACTCTTTACTTTGGAAAAATTTAGTTCATTATAAATTTTCCACCAATGAATAAATTAGGCCTTTGTGAAACCACAAACAATAGTCCCTGGACCCTATTTTAGGAATCCAAGCTTTTTGCTATTTGCCATATAAAAATTTTCCCCTGATGAACTTGTTATTTTTATATTATTAAATTCCATATGCTATATTACTTCAATAAGCAATTTCTAAACAACATGTAAGTTGTGAAGTGACAAAGTAGTTGTTAAATCTAATTAATTTGTATAATTTAAACAAATGATTAGTATCTTGATTTGCCAGCAATGTAACCAGCCTAAATGTTAACAAACTATAGATAAACATTCCAGGACTGTGTCACATTTATTATATATGCTCCTGCCAAGTTAACATCAAATAAAAATAGATACAAAGATACAATCCTTTATTCAACTTTAAACTACACATTTTGTCTAAAACAATCATAACCTGTAAATCACTGCCTGGAAGACTAGCAATGCCATCTTGCCAAGCAAGACCCAATGCTGTGGAGTCGAGACCTTCCATGTCACGATGTTCAGGGACTGCAGTGCTACTGTGATCGTCAGTTGACAAATTTGTTTCTGGGTAGTTGTACATTGACATGGTGTTCTACAAATGTCATTGGAATAGTTAGGAATCTATACATAATAATTACAGCATACCATAACATCAATTGTAAATTGTGTTGGTGACTAACCACTGAACAACTAAACACAACTCACAATAAGCCGTTAGAAAATTTAATAAAACAAATCATAATAAACAAGCATATATAAGCACACAGTAAGTCTGTGATCGACTAACATGTAGCCACACTCATAGTATAGATCAGGGGTGACGAACATGTGGCCCGCAAAAGAATTTTGTGTGGCCCGCGAAGCATTCGGATGAGGACAAGGCAGTCTTAAAGTTTCTTTGACCAGCTTCTACTCTTTGCGATGCGATATCAAAAGCTGATAGCCGAATTAAATAATCAGCGGTTCTTAACCGGGGGCGCGCCCCCTGGCCAAGCAATTCCTATTCTTTCTTTCAGGTTTCTTCAATTTCAATTATCTTGTGGAGACAATTTCCTCACAACACGTTTTTTAGAATCCGCTCGATGAAAATCAATGTGCCGAGCACAGTCATTTGTTGTGTGCCCATTGCTAAAAGCCTCCTAAATTGCAATTTAGCCAATTCAAGGAAATCAAAACCCAATTTTTTTCGCTTTGCGCGACCAGCAATATGCTTAACTATTTTCAGATTGTCTCAGTGATATTAATCAAAAAATGCCGAATTGCTTTTTGTAAGGGCATAGAAAAATTACAAAAGGGGGGCGTGGCTAAAAAAAGGTTAAGAACCACTGGCGTATATCATGCAGGGATCGTAGAAACTGTTGTGTAAATCCATACAGTAACCATTAATTCAAGATTCAACTGCTTATTCATTGTTGTGTCATAAAGTATACTAATAATAATGAAATTTAACACCATGAGCCTGTTGCTGCTTCAGTACATTGCAGTAGTAACTAGTTGAGTGTAAGCTTAGCTTGCCATTGAACATTTTTTTATGATTTTAACAGGTTTTATAGCATGAGTTAAAAGCTGTGTGGCCCGCTTACTCAGCGGTAACTGACAAAGAGGCCCGCGACAGCAAATAGGTTCGTCACCCCTGGTATAGATTAACTGTCATTGAGTCTGTGTTCCTAAAATACTTCCAGGAATAAAACTTCTATTTTTAACTCAATCCATCGAAACATTCCCGGGTGGAACCCTAATTGAGACACAAAAATCTGAAAAAAATATGGACCATGTAATTCTGTTTAGGACACAATTAAACGTAAGAATTAGTTCATAAATCCAATGCAAATGGGTATTGATGGATTTTACAGCAATGCACTGTAGAATTGCAATGTCACACATTTATCTATCTTTAACTAAAATATGGTTAGCATAAATGTCAATTCAACACACATTTATTAGATATTTAAACCTACCAAACATTCACCATCTTTGTTTTCCAATTCATTTAAAGGGATTGCATCAGGAGATAAGCAAACAACACTGGCCTGATTATCTAGTGACATACTTATAACTGCAGATTTTAACCATTACTCTAGACACAACTATTGGAATAAAATATATCATAGAGTTAGTACTTTTAAGATAGTTCTTTAAAACAGTACAACTATGCACTGTGTAATAACACAATTGGTAAAATAGAACAAGTTAGAGTAAGAAATCCATGTTTGGATAACCTTCATGCGCTAAATTTTATTGAATTTTTAGGTAATTATAAATCAACATAGCTGTTATAATTTAGAGATAGAGCGATATTTCGGTTTACCGATAATATAGGCCGATATTTTGCTTCTACCGATATATTGGTATCAGTAAATTTTGGCCGATATTTTACTATAAAAATATGATATACTTTTTCCTTAAAATCAAATAAATTTCCAAATTTTGTTAGAAGAATTTGTTGGGCAACTATCGTTTTGTTTAGCATCATGCAAAGTTAATATGCAAAATATTATTTTTATACATATATATATTATACATACTAAAATTTTATTTGATTTCCCTAGGCTTTAATTAATTCAAATTTTGACTATATTATAGGTACAAATAATCGGTATCGATATCGGGTATCGGCTGGCAAAAACGTAAAAATCGGGTATCGGTATCGGTCAGAAAAAGTGTTATCGGTCGATCTCGGGTTATAATATGTAGTTAAGAAGGCATATCACGTCAAGCAACAATACTAGAAATCCAATTGTTAACTATAGTCTAACTCTAAAATGACTGAACTTATTGACAACAATTAAGAATTTGCAACACGTTTCATAAACAGTTTGAGACAAAATTCTGCATATATTGCTAAACGCACAAGTTATGACGAAATCATAAATTGTTTCTTTATAAATGAAACGTAACGAACAAAACCGCAATCCCGTCAATCGCACATTTTGCGATGTTACAATTGTTCTTTTCAAGACTTGTCGGACGCCATTTTGTATCTCGAATAAGTTGCGTGTTTCAAAGGATTGCTGTAGCTGGAGTCCAAAATCATTCGTGAGGCGGAGCAAACAAAGATGAACGACCTTGATTTACTTACACACCTGCTGGTCCCACTTCCAAAATTAAGTTCAAGTCAAAAAGCTGCCGTAGAAAAAGTAAGACTGTTTTGTATAACCTATAATTTTTATTTTCAGTTAGGCTAAGTGTTTTGTAAAAGTGTAATGGTAATTCAAGAAGCAGGGCCTGTCTTACAATATTTTAATTTAGGCCAAAAAATATGCTATGGAGCAAAGTATCAAGGACATTTTACTCAAACAAACAATCCAGCACCAACAGCAACAGATGAATTCTTTGCAAGTAATTATAGCATGTTGTTATTATTTCTCCAGAAAAAAAAAAATTATTTCTCCAGAAAAAAAACAACTAATGGCATTCATTTTTCTAGACTTCAGCACAAAAGCAACGTGCTTTGGCAATCATGTGTCGAGTTTATGTTGGTTCCATTTACTATGATGTCAAGGAAGAAATGGTGCGTGATGCATTTGCTCCTTTTGGACCCATTAAAAGCATTGATATGTCATATGACCCCATCACTCATAAACACAAGGTTTGTTATTATTGAGTTACAGTAAAAAGGTTTGGCGCTGGTCTAGAATCCTTCCACAATTATTAAATCAACACACAATATTTGGGTTAGGGTGTGAGTTAGTGTTTGGGTGTGGGTGGGTCAAGTACTATTATATTAATTATTTAATAATAACATTTGACCCACCCTAACCCAAAACGCTAGCCCTAACCAAAATATTGTGGGTTTTGGTAGAATTGTAGACCAGCGCCAAGTTTGATAAAAAAGTTTGATCCAAATTTATAGGTTTTTAGTATATGGAAATACATCTAAATGGCCAAAGATTTTTTTTAAGGGATACTGTTTCATTGATTACGAAATTCCAGAAGCTGCCCATGTGGCAACTGAACATATGCAGACTAGTCAACTTGCAGGTTAGCCAATGCTTTTTTAAATGGTTGCATTTAATATATAAACATATTTGATGTTTGCTATTACAGGTCGTTCAATTAAAGTGGGTCGACCAAGTAACATCGGCCAAGCACAACCAATAATCAATCAGTTAGCTGAAGAATCAAAGCATTATAACAGGTAAATCTTAATAAAGTAAAAAAAGTGCCTTTATTGAGATTGTACAGAAAACTGTGAGCTAACCACTGGGCCACATTTCAGAGTGTATGTGTCATCAATTCATCCAGACTTGGAAGAGGCAGATTTGCGTTCCGTATTTGAAGCGTTTGGTAAAATATCTAATTGTAGACTGGACCGAGATGCGTTGAGCCGCCGACACAGAGGATATGCATTCATTGGTTAGCAGCACAATATTTTAAATGTTTAAAATCCAGGTGAATGTTTTTAAATTTTAATGATTGTCAAATCGCAGAATATGAGAAGCTCCAGTCAGCACTGGATGCTATCTCCAGCATGAACATGTTTGATTTAGGAGGTCAATACTTGCGAGTCGGAAAAGCCATAACACCCCCGAACACCCATTTTGAATTGGTAAATAAGTAAATTTAAAGGAAAATAGTCTGACAAGTTCCTGTTTTAACATTTTGTCTTATTTAAAGCATGCAACACCAAGCAATGCATCCTCGTCAATGCCGGCAGCTGCTGCCGTTGCTGCAGCGGCAGCCACATCAAAAATCTTGGCTCAGGAAGCAGCAAAACCCCTACTACTTTCCCAGCACATTGTTTCAAACACATTGCCAGGCAAGTGCTATATAAACTTACTTAATACGTCAAACTTGTTTTTGTTTATAGATTGTAAATACAAGTTACAGCATCGTTAAATAATTTTTTTGTTGTGCAATATGCGCCATATTTACATCATTTAAATCAATTGTGTTAAAAAGTTTTTAAAAAATCTTAAGCATTTTTTGGTTGTTTATTCAGGTTTCAATAAAGTTGGTCATGCAAATGGAGGTTCAAATTTAATGATGCAACAATCACTTGCTCCTACAGCTGTAATGGCTGCCAATCAAGCTGGGGTGGTAACTGGTATGTTTCTAAACATTTAAATATATGCAAACAACCCTGAACCATATTTACATAGGCGGTAAATCTCAATTGGCAGATTTTATTATTTTCTAATCCAATTCTTCATTTTGTGTTTCTTTACTGTTTGTTTATTGTGTGATCCAAATTCCTGTCCCCTAAATCTCCCACAACTCCAAAACCAACCTGAATTCCACCCAAACCACCCTTAATCCAAATGATTCCACCCCTTCCAGTATCCCTAAAGCACCTCCATTACTTACCTGTTCAAAGTGCAGTCGGCAGCTGAAAACGTCTCTCAGCTAGTAAGTGCCGTCGTGGTGGTAGCCTTTTTATTTTATCTGCATCTTCCAGCACCTAGAGACGCATTCGTTAAACCTATAAACTAACAGGCGTAACCCCAGCAAGCGGGGCCAGCGGTTTTCACAGCACACAGGCTCCTGCCAAAACAACGACTCCACAGGTGGTTCAATGTAATGTACAACTATAATCTGGTGTCAATTTAATTCTTTAAATGGCTATGCAAAATATAAGTACCACATTTCAATAATGAAAATATAAAAAAGTAACGTGTTACGTAAATGAATACGTTTTGGCTAAATTAATGTTGTTATGAACTTCTAATTTCCTTATATAAATTGTATACTTACACTTTATTGTGTGTTGAGTTTTAATCAGTGACCTGCTGTGTCTAACAGTTACTTTAATTTCACTAATACGTCGGTAAATGCGGAAGCGTGGGTTGTCTATTACATTTAGCAATCCAGTTTAAACGGTTGGCAACTTTGCCGTTTCCACAGAGTCGAGTCATGGCGTTGCACAACATGGTTCAAGTTCAAGACATCGATGAGGATCTTGAGGGTGAAGTAACCGAGGAATGTGGAAAATTCGGCGCCGTCGAAAAAGTTATAATATACCAAGAGAAACAGGTAGGGGCCGTTTCTCTGTTAAAACTTATTGCAATTTGCCTCAACTCAAACCTCGCCTGTTGTGACTCAAAAGTCCCAAAGGAAATAGGTAATTTTGTTTCCGCATATACCCTGGTGCCCGTCAATCAATTCTGCCTAATACGAGCTTGCTATCACCTTTAACCTTGAGTTTGTATTTGTCGCTGAAATTAAATGAAATAAATTATCCCTCCCTGTTTGTTGGTTAACAGTGTTTTTTCTCAGGATATGTTCAAATTTCTCGCTAAGAATAAATTATTTCGAACTCCTCTGTTAAAAAAATATAGGTGGATGTTGTTTATTCATGTTCCGTTACGCAGTATGTACCACGCCATTTTCATAAGGAAATGTGGTTCGCGCTAATGTGCCTGTTGGTGCCAGCGTACTTAGATGTTGTACAATTTGCTTATTTGTATTGGAAGTTACGAAATCCGTGATCTTAGATTTCGAAAGACTCTGGTACATCGTATTTTCAAAATCGCAAGGAGAAAATCAAACTTATGTTTCAATAAAAAATGTTATATGATGCTCTTGTGTAGCAATGCTGATCAAGCACGATTTTACAAGCGGTCTAAATTTGAAATTCGTCGCCTTACCACACGAGCACTATTATATATTTTCTTCATTAACGAAAACCTAACGTTTTCTTGTGTAACTATCATCGTCTAACGTTACACAAACCGTCGCACGTGACAACAATGTAGTAAGTTTTGCCCGACCGCGAAAGAAAAACAACCGAAACTGTTGGCAAACCGAAAACCAAAGTGACGCGCTAATGTTCTATTCTTTCGTCACAAGGGCGAAGAGGATGACGCTGAAGTGCTCGTGAAGATCTTCGTCGAGTTTGCGGCCAACGAGGAATGCGACAAGGCGGTGACGGCGCTTAACGGAAGGTGGTTTGGCGGAAATCGCGTCACGGCCATTCACTACCCGCTCCAGCGCTACCTCGCCAACGACCTGAGTGCCTAAACTATGCTGCAAATGTCTGTAAATGTTGTCGTTTTAAAGCTGCTAAAACAATCAACACTCACGTCAAGGGCACGACAAACACATTGTTTTAAAACTAATATGCGAAATTGCGAAGTTTGCGAGACCTGTTACGTTTTGTTGGTAATAAGTATGCACTGGTGCAAAAAAACTACCTGGGATTTTGAAAGTTCGGCGCCTATGAATGCAAGGCATGAGTGTTGATAAAATGTTGCAATTTCGTGTGAGATCCAGTATCTGGACATAATTATACGCTCGATTTTATATGAAAAAAACACAGTTTTGCTGCCGGAATGGTCTGTTGGATTGTCACTGCCAGCCTAGGCCTTATTTTGAAATGTAAATTTTAAAGCCAGTTTTGTAGAAAAAATACTGATCTACATTGACACAGTTGCTCAACGCGGTATTTAAAAAAACTGGGACATTTGGCGGTGTAATGGTCTTAGTTTTACTTTGGTTCAGGGGCGACGATTATGTCAGGTTTTTAAAAGAATACCGTGACTTTTAATTATTTTTTTTATTCAAATAATATACTGTTTTAGGGGCAGGAAAGGACATTGGGTATTTTATTGTTTCAAGTTTTTTCAAATCGCCTTTGCAATCAAAAGTCCTAAAATTCGATTTAAACTTTTTATTGCACGAAGCCGTTACATAGGCTCTCTAGTCTCTACCTACCCATACACTTCAATAGACTGTAAAATCGTGACGATGCCTGATTTCGCGTCAGCTTATTTAATGGAAATTATAATGACATACCAAGGGGCGTTAAGCACCTATTAATGAATCGTTAGTTCTCACAGCATAGCAAGGTCAAGTCATATTTCCTTACAAAAATAAAATGTAGACATTTGTTTCTCCTTGCTGCAAATGTATAACCCTAATTTGTAAAAAAAAACGGCTGTACCTAACAACGGCAAATGTTACACCACCACAATATGAGAACAGTGTACTTAAAAAAGTTATCAATTTAATTTAATACAAACACCAAAATGCAGGTATAAGTCATAAGATAAAAAATTTCCATTCTTGCAATGCTTCTTGTATGAAACCTATGCAGGTAATTATATCCTCATTTTGGGAAATACATTTAAATAAGCCTAAATATTGTATGTAGCTAGTTCAACATATATAAGTTTTAAATTTGTATCATGCCTGATAACAAAAAAACGTAATAGGTCCAACAACAATAATATCGGTTAAACCACCATAAATAACATATGTCAACAAAGAACACTCCTGCAAATAATGAATGCAAAAGTATCTCATTAGGTTTATCATATACCAAAATCTATTCATTTCAGTTAAAGGGGTTTAACACAATAAAAAGTACAGTTATACACAGAACAGCAAAAGAATTGAGTTAAACACAAAGAAAAAATAGAGATAGGGGCCTAGGAGCCAGCGGGTGATCCATTATCTGGTTTGGTAAATAACAACACATGCGACATGCATATTGGTAAGGTGGATGAAAAATTATTAGCAATCTAGAAAGTTGGCAGCCATCAACAACTCCAATGCGATTTCTGGTGTAATGCAGAATTCTGGTATCTCTGTTGAACTGTTGGTGTATCGCACTTTGTAGATAAAATATTGGCAAACCTTTGCAAGTACATGTGACCTACGCAAGAACAAAAATGTATTACATTTAAAAAGATAACCTTAGGCCACAAGACAATTTGAAATAGTTACATCCTAAAAATATTGAACATACCTTCTACAGTGTTGAAAACGAATACCTATACTATGTTGGATACCAAGGTAAAATTGACCTCATTAGTCATTAGTAAAGCACATGAGTACAAAAGTTCTGTCAGACCCTAGTTCCGTGTTTCTCAGCCTTTTATGGCTAGCGGCATCCCTACAAGATTTTTCCGCAGGTAATTCACTATAATGTCACAATAAAGGAACTAGAACAACACACAAACTCTACACAACGTAGGAAGTTATAATTGGATTTATTCCACTCTAATATTTACGTTGTTAGAGTTGAGCAAAAATCAGATTCTCAAATATCTCTGGGCACCCTTGAACATTAGAAATGGCACCCCAGTTGAAAACCACTATTCTAGCTACTTGCAGTCGGCATTGTGGTCCAAAATAACATAGTATAAAGTCTATTGCAAACAATATAACACTATGTGTGTTTTTGACCTCATAGCTCCAATATTTTATTTTGTTTTTGTTGCAAAGTTTTGCTAGTACAAGATTATTAGCATCAACTCAAAACCAGTTATCACTGTGCTCTAAATCAGTGTTACACAAACTTTTGCCACTTGCGGCACACCTCAAAAAATATATCCAAAATGACGATAAATACTTGGCTAACTGTCCAATACAACGGATGGAGGAAAGACTGGGTATGGTTGAATGAGGCAGAGGTGCACACACACAAAAAATATTTCTGGTTTACTATAGAAATGGATCAATATGCAGGCTATTGGAAAAACATATTCCCTGGTAAAAGTTTTGGGTTTGTATCTGTTATCATCTGCCTCACAAAATAATCATAATGATACTAATTCCATAAGAGTTTTAACAGAATCCTTAAAAAAGCTGGTATTCGTATATTACCTATAATTGTAATGTGATTTTAAATAGTTTTAAGTATATATAAATTTAAAGTTTCATTCAGTAAATGAACAAAAAGTGTTCAAATTAATTACAAATTTTAAGTTTATTGGTTTTGAGGAGTGACAATGAAAGTGTTCGACATGTTTATTTTAAAGCTGTATATTAGTAAACGATATTTAAATTTATTAAGTGAATAAATAAACAATACTTTAATTTTAGCTGTGTAGGAATATGATAGTTTTATTTTTGTGTGGAAAATAATTTGTCCTATTTATAATAATTCACCTCCAGGGGTATTGAAAACCTAATCCTAATTTTTTAATGTTTAAAATGCAGTCAAACAACAAGGTTTAATGTTTCCTAATATTGACCAAAACCGTGCATAACTTTTGTAGTTTGTCTAAAAGAACAAAAATATTTGACTGCTAAAAGTCAGATATAAATGCTGTGAGTCGTTGTCTAATGGACCATCAGCAAGCAACAAATTCATTTTGTCTGAATGAAAAGTATAAAAATTCTAAAAGGTCCAGAAAGACTTGTGCACATAGCCATTCAGTTCTTTAAAGGGGTTTTCTATAGCAAATACAAATTACTCTTGGTATATTTAATAGTACTGTTATGGGGCATCAGGAAAACACACTTTAATGATAATTGTTAGAACAGCTTGGCTTTATAAATTATTCAAAAGCCTAGATGATAAATTTAATGACACCTTAAGCATCTGAAGGTGAGTGCTGTATGATGTACACTATTTTAAAGATGGCAGCACTGTAGGTTTGAACAATCTTAACATTAACAGACAAATTAATTTCCTGTACTAACTGATGTAAGTTAATTTTTTCATGGGCTATGTCTAGACTAGATGCCAGAAATGCAAAAAAAAAAAACGAAGTCAAGATTTGTATTAACATATAATTACATGAGCATCACACTTACGGGATTTCCCGAAAAGTAACTTCATTGGTTTCATTTTCTGCAAATTGACCTGGACCGCTCAACATTGATTTGATTGTTCCAGATGTCAGTGCATAATCTCTTTTGACAATAAACTCATGACCATCTGATGAGACCAACCTCACATACATCGAGTCAGCCCCTTCACACCCACCAAACTCCTCATCTAGTAACAAAAACATTAATATAATAGACATAATCCAGGTGAGAAAGTAAGGCCTGATAAATCCCTCACGCAGTTTCTCACTCGGTCGCATTCATAGCCGCATGTTCACATAAAATGCAGTCAGCGGCGAAAAATCACTCAAACGAGCAAAACTTTTGTTGCACTAACAGTTTTTGGTAGAGTACTCAATTTTCAGCCGCGCAAATTTTACAAATAACGTAAGCCGATGTTTTGGATAAACAAATATTAACAAAAATTGATTCCTATATATACTGTGGTTTCAAATCTTTAGATATGGAATATCATTTTCAGATATTCAACTTTGATTATAAAAAAGTAACACAAATATATATATTTCTATGAAAAGTTTAAGCAACAATATTAGGAATATTTATTTGTCTATAAGCACATATTTAACATCCACAAATGTCAGTTACTCCCTCTATGTTTTCAATACTAAACGGAAAACATGCAAAAGAGTTATTTTTAATTACCTTGTTTTTCTTCAGCCATTTCCTAGAATAATATATTTAAATTCCAAGGCAGCAAACCTACGTGTCATCAGCCACCTGAAACAAAATATGTTTGGTTTAACTGTTTGTGGTGACTATAAATTAGACGGATTAAACCAAACATAAAACAACGAAAAACAAGTAAACGTAAATTTTTCAGGAGCTGGTCTTCTGGGTCTAGAATCCTACCACATTTTTCTTAGAGTTAGCGTTTGGGTAGGTCAAATATTATTTAATCCAACATATTTATGCCGCCCTTGCAATTTCAACTTTGACAACTCGTTTCGTTAGTGTTAAAATAAATGTGGTGGGATTCTAGACCAGCGCTGTTATTCTTTATACCTTGACTACTGTATATGTAAGACTGTCGATTGTTAAACACTATTAGGCTCAAAGGTTAATGATATAAGGCAGCAAAACAACCAATCCATAGTGCATGAGATGGAAAGAAAACGCGAACAAATAACTGGCCACAAGTAGTCGTGGTTGCTCAAGTAACGAACTTACAAATCCAGGGCAGTAGAATCTTTTGCAACGACAAATCAATCAAACGGCAACCTGCAATAATTCTATTTTAGGAAATTATCATACTAAATTTTGGGTGCAAAATGATGGATCAGACAGATGGGTTAATGATCTAAAAAATATATAAAAGTCAGATAGAAATTAATTTATCCGCTACAATTTAACGTTTTTAATTTATTTTAGGTTTTCAATTTTTCAAAATATACTTTACTTCAAGTTACGAGTTTACTTTCAGGACAATTCATAATTTCCGGTTTTCATTCTGTTCGACCATAATTGTTTTAAAACAGGCATGCAAAAGTACGGTTTAGGATGGAATTAAAATGTCTTATATTGTAAGCAGAGATCGAGTCGAACGAGTCGGTTCTGGGTCGATTTTTCTCGAAACGTAACCGAAAGTGAACTGTTTTTTGTAAGATTTTAAGGAACCGAAAATTTTGAAAGAACCTGAATTCCTTACCCAAATACGAACCTGTTAAAAAAGCACACTCCAGCATGACGGTACAACATATTTATTTTTATGAGTTAATTTAGGCTACACCTTGTTCAAACTTGGCGCAGTTTGAAAACCATTTCGAAAAACTAATTGTAATTAATAAATGATAAAGAACAGGGTATATAATTACCAGAGACAATGCTGAAAGTATGTTGGCTACTCAGGGGATACAAATTGTATTTCCCGGCAACTGAAAAAAATGTGACATAGTCTACGCCGCAATATTGCGAAATTTGATGAAAAAACAAATGCACATTCATATGAATAAAACGCACCATATTTAAAAAAAATCCTTGAACCTAATCCGAACTTGAACCGGAAAATTTAAACGGTTCGATTTCGTGATTAGGAAGTCATAATAATCAAAGCAAGGCCTACGCAAAAAATATTTAAAAACTGAAATAATTTTTTTCTAAGTTTAGTGATAATTTTTAAAAGACGGAATTCCGAGTGAAGTCTTTGTAAAAATAACTTAATTAGTCCAAACAACTGTGTCGTTGGTCCAATTTGAAAAGTCCCAGTCCAAATCAATCTTAGATAAAGTCCACTACAGACAAGTCATTGACATAAAGTAAACGTTAATTCCTAAAATTGGCAACTCGATCGTCCAATTAATTATGAGCAATAATTCAACCGCAACACACACAAAACAGACTAGGCCTATTTACGTTCATTTTAAAGTCTTTTGTCGTAAAGACTTTAACCATTTCAACTAAGTCAGGTCATTTGTAGATTTCTACTTTGACCTGATGAAACACGGTTGTGAGAATTTTTTTTATATAATTTGTTGTTAAACAGTGCAATTATTTCCAGATTATAAAACAGGTACCCTTCAGAAATATTCTTTGTCTAGTCTGGACCAATCTGCAACTCAAATATATTCGTCATACATTTAAGGACAGCGCCGAATATGTTTCGCATAAGAAAAAGTGTTATTGCATTAAAACTGGCGAACCTTAATATAAACCCAAAGGCTAAAGTGCTGCACAAATACCACATTAAAAGTTTTCACAAAACGCCTCGAAGCACATTACGAGTTTATCTTGTAAAATGGGCATGACCTTTTTAGAGATGACGTCACAATCTCAAGTCACAAAGTTACGTAACAAAGTAACATCTAAACGTGGCGTCATAAAAACTAACCTGAAGAACACCACACAGTTTGTTTATTTTGAAGTTTTTTTGCATTTGCGTAGTTATACAAAATATTCCAAAATACTAAATTTCGGGGTGCATTACCATGCACGTGTCCCCTCCTCTTTCTTGGATCCACCCCTGATAATAGCATATGTTAATATTTGTGATTGGTTTGTTCACTACCGAAGCCCATGTAAATATCCTAAAACAATTCCTAATAATATGCCTTGATTATCCGAGTCACATAAATTAATTATTTGCGATCAAGAAACTCCACTTTTATTCAGGGTGTCGAACCGTATGACTGGTTCGGGTTCAAGGATTTTTTAGAAATACGGCTCAGTTTCGGTTTCGAGCAATTTTATATTTCCGGTTCAGCTCCGGTTCGACCATCGTTATTTCAAAACCGGTACATAACGTTCCGGTTCGGATACAATATAACAGGTGTTCCCAACCGGGGGTACGAGATTGAACATCAAGGGGTACGAAGATCCTTGGACATCAGAGCAGCTTTTTAAGCAGATTTCACAGTACAGTTTTATTTTGGAATTGTAAAGGATATGCTATTACAGGGGTCGACAACCTACGGCCCGCGGGCCGGATCCGGCCCGCCGATGTAATTCATCCGGCCCGCCGCCTCTTTGGCAAATTAGACACGAGTCTATTTCACATACTTTTTGACTATTTTAACTACGTAATTGCGAAAAATTTTCCCGCTTCGCGCGAATGTTAATTCTACGTCAGCTTTGTTTACGTTTTGATGCTGCCTTTTCAGCTAGATCAGCGATTCTTCACTGTTGCGCTGTGGAAGGCTGCCAAGTACGTAGCGTAAAATGGGAAAAAGTTTTAATAAATATTGGATATATATTTTTTAACATTTTTCTATTTTCGGCAATGTAATGAAAACTTGCAAAAAAATTTAAAAGAAATACCGGTATACCAAAAAAATCGCGCTCGCTTCGCTCTCCAGCTGCGCTTTGTCTTCAAACAATTAACAAACACTGGCGAGCTATACATTAACTTTAATGTTATCGCGTTCCCTCAAAGTAGTTTTATTACAGTTTTCATTCTCTTTGCATCAACACTTTACTGCCACTGTAAAATGTAATAATTAAACACGTTTTTAAGGGCAAAAATATCCAAGGCCTGCCTGGTTCACAGTTGTTCTAACGTTTTAATAACACAATTCGTAGTTATCATTTTGTGCGGCCCGCAAAGACCTTTTTAAGTTTGGTTTTGGCCCGCGACTAGAAAAAGGTTGCCGACCCCTGTGCTGTTACAATCGTTGTTTCAAAAAAAGCGACCAACTACAAAAAATGTTGTTATTTAGTACGAAACCTCAATGTCTTAATTTAGCCTATAACAGTGCGTTTTTTTAACTGTGGGTGATTTACGTGTCGTCTTGAGTATAATCGAACCATCGTTTAAGCGAATTTTATCAATGAAGCAGCAAAAACAAATATCTCACTGAGAAACGACAAACAAAACAACCGACATTAAATTTTTTCCGATTTTTGCATTTTTTAGTGAAATACCGGTTTAACTTTCAATTGAGCTATAAAAGCAATGCAGCCTAATTTAACAATATAAATCTGAAAAATTCCATCAGAATTTTTTGGGGGTACGAAGAACGCTCTGACCTGACGAAGGGGTATGAGCAGCAAAAAGGTTGGGAACCCCTGCAATATAAGTTGCGTTAAATTAACGACATATAAAAAGTCTTTGGTTAAATCTAAAAATGTAAAAAAGTGGGTCAATTATTGTGGAGCATAATCTTTGAATTGTAAGTAATTTTATCTAAGTTATGTGACGTATTATAAAACCAGCAACTCATTATTGAAATATACGAAAACTAAAAAATCAACGTTATATTTAATCAATAATAATATTTTTTTCATAAAATTTCGAATGCTGGAGTGAACCGCTTTTTGGTTCGGGTTCTCAGCTTCGGGTTTCGGAAGGTTCAGGTTCTTTCAAAATATGCGGTTCAGTTCCGGTCCGGCTCCTTTAAATCTTACAAAAAACGGTTCAGGTTTGGTTACGGCTCTGAAAAAATTGACCTAAAACCGGTTCATGAAGTTCCGGTTCGGTTTAGGTTCAATTCGCTGCTTTTATGTTTTATTACATTTCTGCTGTTGCCTGGCGACATCAGTTCAAATTGGGTTTTACCCTAAACTACAACCAGACTGCTTGTTTGGAATGCTGATCAAGAATATTTTTAGTTTGTTCACGCCATTTATTTAATTTTTCACATAGCGTTCTAATTGTAGTTTTACTTTAAACGCTAACTGAAATAATTGTACTAATTGTGTGCGCTTAATTTCAATTAACTGCATTTCGAAATGTTTTGGAGGGTTGACATTTGTTTTTGTTTCCAATCGTAAGTAACCAAACGTAAGTTGGCAACCGTGAAAAACGACAACATGAATTACACATTATTAAAAACAATGCAAACAAATACAAAATTAATGCGCAATACTTTTTGTTACATTTTAATTTTATATTTACTTTTTTATTTTTAAAACTAAACAGCAATCGTAAAATCTATGCAAACAATTTAAAATGTTTGGGTCTTCTGGCCCATGGGCTGCGTATGGCTTTAGAGAGATTGAAAAAGATGATGAAGATGATAAACATGCCAGTCCTATTATGGAACTGGGATTTGAAGAAACACAAAACAGGCACAAGTAAATTTAACATGTAAACTTTAGTCAGATTATGATGTTTGCATGTTATGCTGTAAACATCAAATTGTTTGATGAATTTATAAATAAACTGAGCATTTAAATATTAATCAAGTTTCAAGTACATATCTAATAATCACTCTAAACAAACTTTTATTTGTTTATAAACTAATTATATTATTAAGAGGCCACCGTCAGTTGGCGCCAAATCCACGACTGGAAAGGCAAAAAGAAAGAGTTCTTGGGGCAACAGTGAAACGAATGATATCACAGCGGATTCAGCTACAACGTGACCTCCTTCGTGGCCTCAATAAGGACTACGTCAGTTCTGTTTTTCATAAAGATCATTTGCTAGACCCGGAATACCTGGAATTGCAAAGTTTAAATGAAGGTATAATGACAGCTGAATATTGTTTGAAAAATTGTTTTATCTCTCTGTGTTCTGCAGGGACTATTAAAAGTGATCAAGATGATGCCTCTCTTATTAGTTACTCAAGGTTGCCAATGCGAAGCAATAAGGAGCACACAGTTTTAAAGACAAAAACTCATGCAGTAAATAGGTATATACAAATGAAGTTATAGATTAAACCTAACAATATAGAGAGTCTACTGATGCTATGTATCAAATAAATACAATTGTTTGTGAAATACTGTTTAAGTAACAATAAGAGTTAGTAAATAATACCAAGATGCTTGTAAGGGTTCGACCAAGAAGTGCAGTTACCTTCAGTAGGCTCCCAAATCAACCAAGAAGAAATTCACCCAACTTCCGTCGAGCTATTCAATCAACAAAAGGCAAGCAGTTAAATATAAATATAAGTAAATGAGTTAAAAATATGTATATATATATTTGCTTAAAATGGCATAAAACAAGCCCCAAATTTAAACAAAATTTGGGAAAATCAAACATTTTTGCATTTTCATAGAAAAATTTGGGCACAAAAGATAGCATGACCTCAAACCACTCTTAATCCAACTTTGCAGGAAATTTAATAATAATTGCATGGATATCATATTATTTTTAATAAAGCGAACAGAATGACCAATCAAGCCAAACATTTAATATGTTCTTGTTTATATTATATTAGCTTACACAGTTAAGGGGGACTGCTTGTACCTCTGTTTAATGATAACAATACTTAAAAAGCACCTATAACTTTTTTTATAAATTAAGGAGATCCAAGTGCTAGAGTACAAAGTGCCCCTGCAGGAAGAAGAAGAAAGCCATCACCAAAAAGGGCAAATGAAGAAAATGAAGCCTTAAAAGACATGCTAAGGTTCAGTTTTATTTAATACTGGTATTAAATACACCTAACATTTTATGTATCTTCATGAAATATGTGGTCATTAATGTTATTATAGTTAAGTAAAAAGTATTACTAAATATTACATTATTAGTTTGGTATTAGGGAAACTGTCAATAAATAATCATTCTTTTTTTTCAGTTTGCACATCCTCTATTTATAATTTCTTTACATATAGACTTAAAGGCAAAACTAGGCTTGCATATATATTTCTTTCTAAAAACAGTTAAAAATTATTATAATTTTAGACATACTCGCAGTGGATGTGAGTTTTGCCCAGTTGACTGTCGTCAAGTATCTAACAGTGCTTGGAGACCAACATCATCTACTGGCTTACAAGCTGTGTCTGGACCTAACCATTATCAGTATTACAATTATGATCGCTACATCAAATATCAGAGACCAAAATCTGCTATTGGACAGGTCTGATAAATTAGCTTATCTGGTTGAAATTTCTTTATTGACGATTTGTTAACTTTGTCTAATAGCGCCGTGAGTACCTGGAACGTACAGGAAGGTCAAGACAAGTGACACCCAAATTCACCAACATTGTTTCTTCATGTCGATTTCACCCAAAAGAAAGAAAAACGTAGCCTCATACTTTAAGGACCTTTTAAGTTGTCACTGTTTGAATATGTAATCTATTTTACAATGATACCATGCATTGCAGGAGTCCAGACAACAGATCACTTAGATCAGGTTCATCCCCCGAGAGGCCACACACAATAGATGCGTGGACTGAAGACACACAATTGGTAAAAAAGGTTATGGTTTCTGTCCAAGTATGCCATAAAATACACAAAAATACCTAGAATAGTGTTATTAAACAGTTTTTAATGGGGGCCACAAAATAACTTTTAATTTGTGTGGACCAGGGTTAATACGATATTTTAAAAAATGACCTCCTTATGTTTTCGATCCAATTAATCTGAAACTGAAAATACAAAAAGAGTGCACCAAAGTGATTTTTTTAACTCGAAAAAAATACTCCATTTTTCAAATCATACGCTAAGATTTTAATTGGACATTAATGGGAATCCTAAAAAAAATTCCACATACCCCTAAGGGCTAGATCAGTGGTTATTGACCTTTCATTCTTTCAGGGCCCATTTTCATTGCACAAAAATTCTGTGGCTCAATAAATTTTATGAAAGAAAAAACTTTAAAATAGGTTTAGAACTGAAACAACACAACCTATTTCAAAACAGAATATATATACATATATTTTTTTTAATATTTACTTAATAAATTTGCATTTTATATACATTCCTTCTCAATTTCTCCGTAGGAATTATTCCTGTAAAATTAGGTGTAGGTACTCAAATGAAACTAAATTCTTCAATAAATCTTGTTTTGTCAATTTGGTTTGTGGCCCACCTCAAAATATTTTCATGGCACACCAGTAGGTTGAGAACCACTCGGCTAGAAAGACTCCAGTTTAAAACTCTTTGACCTAGAGGAAATCTATCCAGGGCATTTACATAATTACATAAATTTCCTCGACAGGGTTACCATATACTACATACAGAACGTATACTACATGTTGCACTTTTTTACATCCTACTTAATATACGGATATTATTAAGGTATTTTTGCAAACTGATGAATGACATGGTAATTTACACCTTTCAATACTTTCGCAGAATATATACACAGAGAAAGATGGAAAATCAAGTGAAGATGAAAAAAGCCAAGAGGAAGAGGCAGGATTGGACGAGTGGCCAGAAGAAACTTATGGTAAGACAAATAATTTCTTTTCAACGGCTTGTAGAATCAATGTAAAAATCTCAGCAAAGGTTGCTCAGTAAACACATACCTTGTTTATGCAGATGATGAGCATTTCAACACAGACATGCGCATTCAAGCAGAGGCAGCATATGACCAAGCCAAAATTGATGAATTACAACCAAAGCAGCAAGACACAGTCACGAGAGTGCCAGTATGAGAATTGATTAACTCGCTGGTTACACTTTTTAGCAAACTAAATATAAGTTAAAAGTATTTAGGCTACTGCTCAGTACCGATGTATTTTCGTTTGATTAGATCACAAACTACTTTTGTGATGAACGCTGATAGTAAATATATTATACCTTACGCTGTTTCACTGCCTTGTAACGTACTATTACCTGAATTATGATCAACTGAAAGTTAAATAAAAAAGGACCACCATTTGACCTTTTGTCACTTGTGTTTACGACCGACCATGTGGACAAAGCAAATACAACTTTTTCAGAGAATAGTTTAACTTTACTGGTGCCAAACATGTGTGATTGATTCTCACTCCCTTTATAAAGTCTGGGCAAACATGATAGCATTTTGTTTGAAATCACTGTGGTCAACCACTCCTATCTCCACCGTTGTTGAAAAGTGTTATGTAGTTTGAATAAAACTGCTTAATGTTACGGGTCTTCTTCAGAAACTAAATAGGTAGTTAGTGCACTTCACACTCACAGTTCCTGTTCGTTAAGGCTTAGAGCAGAAAAAGAAAGAGTTATTTTTAAAACTGCAACTGTTGTGTTACTTGTAGACACCAACACCCATATCATCAAGATCTCCATCTCCGACTGAAAATAGTAAGTTCTCACAAGTTTAATATAAATGTTTACAATACTGGATGGTGTATAAATTAAGAATGCTGTTTTTGTGTACAGGCGCTGAACTTGGAAAGCTGTTCGAGACTGTTCCCAAAGTTAGTAAATATTGGTACTTTTGTGAAACAGTGTGTAAAATAGTGAATTGGTATACCTACCAAATATTTAAAGTACAGTACGTTTGTTTTTGCCAATATTAAAACTTGTTTATTTTTTATAATATTGAACGTTAAAATGAAATGTTTTATTTTTGTATTTATTTATCCAATTGCACTCTTGAATATCACAATATTCGAGTTAAATTTATTACATTATATTTTGTTGAAATTCCTGATTACAGCAAGCTGTTCACTTTTCTTTTGATCTCACAGCACATCGTTAGTCGCAAAAACATTTTATCCCGTTCTCTACTTGTCAGCACACTGACATGTTGACTGGGAGAGTGACCGGTAGCAACAACGAAGATGCTCTATCCGAACAGCCACCAGATGCAGAGGATTGTTCAATGATTAGGGTCGAAATCAGGACGCCGCCTCCCCTTCCGGTCCGACGAATACCAACACCTGAGGTTCAGACCGTCGATATTGTAGAACCGCGACAAGAACTCGTTATACACGACCCAGAAGATGACTATTATTTTGAAAGGGTAAAATTACCGACATGCAATACAAGCTGATAGTTTTTGCCAGGCATCTTTTATTTGCAAATGTATTTTTCATTTCCTTTTCAGGGGTCAGAAGATGGAGAAGATTCGTTATTGGTTGAAGGTCAGTCAAAGGACATTTTTTTAATTTAAAATCGGACGTTTTTCGTGGATTTCAATCGCCATGTTTAGGTTTAAATTATTTTTTTTCTAACCCAGATGTTGACGACAACGTTGAAGATAAAAATAGGGAGGAATCAGACTTTGAAATTCAATTTAAGTGCCCCCCAGAGGAATTTGACAGGTTGTGCCTTGTTTTACCTTAAAAACATATTTTCAATGTGACCCAAATTCAACTGCCAATCATCCAGATATAAAGTTATGAATTTGTATAGATTGCTCCCGCGGCAATAAGGCCACACGAACGTTCATTTTTTTTTATGATTTACGTATTTTTAAAGATGTGATATTTTTTACTTGATAATTAAACCAACTTGTAATAAAAAATCCTTCAATCAACTTTTAATAAAATTATAATTTACAAATCTAACTTTTTTCAAAATTACAATGTTTACAATAACCGAAACGATCTATTCTAGTACCCTCGAAAATAAAATTAGAATTTACAATTCTATTTTTTGTCAATATTCTGAAACGCAAAATCTGCCAACATATCCTCTTTACCATTACAGTGCCCCAGTTTCCATCTTAAAAACACCATCAATACAAAGAGAACGAAGTCTATCATCCAGAGTAACGTTTCAGTTTCCAGAGAAAGACAAGAAAATACAAAGCGAAGATGAATCGGACGATATTGTGCCAGTTAGTGTAACCGCAAAAAGTGAAGAAATTGAGGGGAACAGTGAAAATAAAGAAGATGAGGTAATGCTTTGCCAAAGTTGTGTAAGTCATATACTTTTCCCTTGTAATAACTAAGGATAGGGTTCTACAATACCCATACGGTTTTACTAAGTCCATGTAAACAATAGAGTTTCCCAATAGTTAAACTAGCGTTTCTCAACCGGTGCGCCATGGAAGGCTGCCAGGTGCGCCGCGAGCAAAAGGAAAAAAATAATGTATAGGACTTATTATATAAAACATATACTTTTTACGTTCCTATTGAGCTTAGCTCATTGATTCCACAAGCCTTTCAAGTAAAACCGCAAAAGGAGCTACAAAGCAACAATATCTAAATCAGATAATTAATCTATAATAGGCTACCATAAGTAGGCTTATTAAGACCACCGACATAATAACGCAATTTCGCATTAATAACCACGACAGAATAAGACCTAAACATGTCGAAATAAGTTCAAAATTAATCGGAATAAGACTTAAATGACAAAATAACGTTTTTAGTCTTAAAGGCTTGAGTCCCTTAAAAAACTGCAGGCAATTTAAGAGAAATACAGGTACACCTCAAAAATTTCGCGTTCGCTTCGGACGCAAAGTGCGCCGCCACGTTTTCATACGTCTCTAGGTAAAAAAGTAAAAAAAAGTAAAAAAGGTTAAGAAACACTGAGTTAAACAGTAATAATCGTCCCGAAAAAACAAACAAAAAAAATCAACTGTAGAAAATCGCATAAAAATTTCTATAAAGGTCTTGTAAATAAAAGCGTGGACCCCTTTACACGCGTAAAAAACGACCATACATTTTTATTTTCAAATAACCAAACGCTTTCCTGCAAAACTGACCAGGTCCCGTTTCTTCCGATTGAAGTCAAAGAGGAGGAACCCGACGTTCCGGCAGAGGAACCGGAGCCGGAGCCCGTTAGGCAGGCCACACCTTCGCCAGAACCAACTCTGCCGAAAGTTACTAACGTCCGACCGCTGATCAGCAAACAACAGACTGTGGTGGGTTTGCGTTGCTGTCGGCGAAAGTTTTCGTCCGCTTATGTGTAAGAGGCTGTCGTCAATTTGGATGACCCTCAAACGCCACTTTCGTGCTCCTGCAGTGGGGTACAGCTGCGTTACTGCGCCCTAAGTGTTGTCACGAGTGCCCACCTAACTTGTAGTACAGTTTCTAACCCAGCGTCGCTGTGCTGAATATTGAAGGTTGGAAACGGTTATTGCCGCGTAGTTTGTTTTGACAAAGAACTTTCATGGGACGTAATACATTTATTTTCAAAGAAAATCATGATAATTTATTTTGTTAAACATAGTGCTTTTTTATGGTAAAATATTGGTTTATAATGTTAGGCTATAAAGCATTGACAACAGAACTTATTTAAAGACTCTAATAGGAGAGGTACATATGTGAGTAAATAATTTACCGCTTTTGGAGTTTACTGACCTTCTGATGTAAGGTACAGGCGAGTGTCCGATGCTACACTATGCTCACTTAGCTGTGTCAACAAAACCGCGTAATCCTACTTCAAATGCAAGAAGGCATAGATCAGTCAGGAACCGAAAGAGGGTGCTCTTCCCTTTAAAATATTCGTAGACATTTTGTCCAGTACAGCTTAGTCAAAAAGGCCACTGAGCGTGTCACTGGCCATTTAAAATGGTAAATGTTAGTATTAGAGTAAGACATTCCTGATGGGCTTGGTGATTTAAAAACGTTAGCATTTTTAATTGTTATGCACTCCTGAGTTTTTGAACTTTTCCATTAGTTACACATTTACTTACGTTCTTTATTTTTGTACGTGTTTTAAGGTTATAGAGACGCCCAAAAAGGTTGAAGTTCAACCTCCAGTCCTTCTTTACGAAGAACCTACTGATGAAGCTATTCGCAAGCTTTTGCAAAATCCTGATTTAGGCGACTTCACCGTTCCAGCAAGCATTACAAAGGCAATTCAATCGGCCGTTCCTAAAAAGAAGAAATCCAAAGGTTCTTTAAAAGGAAAAAAGAAAAAGAAACGTGGAAAGAAAAAGAAGGTTGAGAAAGTAAACAAAAAAGAAGAAGAATCTCTGTTTTCGTATGATCCCAAAGTAAGAATTTTGTTGAAATAACCTAAAAAACTCATTTATTAAGAAAGCGTATTTTCAAAAAAGTGTGCTAGAGCTATTTTACTGCTTTAGATTACATACTTTTTAAATTTAAAAGGGGTTATTTTGTGTTTGGGAGTACGTGTTTTATTCCGATATCCGACATTCCAGGCAAAATGTATAATTCTACAAGTTCCAAAACAAAATACCGTCGTCGCTACAGTCGAAAAACGAAAATTAAACGTACGAAGCTGATGGTTTTAATTCGATAGGTCACGGTTGGTCATAGCATTGTTAAATCTTGTTAATTCCGTTTGTTTACTTGCCATTTTCTGATAAATATATCTTTCAAGGCCAAATACACTGCGTTGAATGGCCAACAATGACAAAAGTTCATATCGATTTATTTCGCTTTCGGGACGGCACTGATACCACTGAAGTATCTGACAAATATCTATAATACAACTTGACAGTGGGTTTTGGCTCCGATATGTTAATGTAGAAAAGCCCAAGTCATATTGCAATAATAACCACCAAATGCGCATTGGATTATAGCTAACACCAGTTTAATATTTATTTTGAGGGTAATTTGGCGGGTATGTTTTCGCATGTTGTATAGACTTATGAGCATATTGGATAAGAAACCTCGTTTTTCATATCGTAGGACAACAAATTCAATGATCTGCGCTGCTTTTACCAATATCGGTTTCGGCAATTGGTTGAATTATGAACGACTGTGCTTTCTTTAGGCACTAGATCCTGTTGAAATGGCACGGCAAAATGCTAGAAGTAGACAAAGGGACAAATCGGACCTGATCGGCGTCATGGCTTCCGTCAAGGAGTTTGAGGAGGTTTGTGTTTCTTTTTTCGTTTCCTTTGACTTTGCCAGCAGGTAAACGGCTTGTGGTCCAGCCAGTGTATTTGACTCGGCACCACCCTGTTTGTTTTGCCTATTGTATGACTGAAATACAAGTGCCACTCGCGAACGTGACATTTTAAGCCTGTTGCGCCTTCATTTTATACTTTTGGCATTTTAGTCTTGTCAATCGTCAAGGTTGTTCGATTTCGCTGGTTTGTTTGACAAACTAACTGACTCATCTAAAACCTTTTATCAGCTCTGCGTTTACCAGGGATAGCCGTGCGTATTGTTATTGTGGCCTATTTGTTTTTCAAAACATTTTCCGTTCAAATATTATTCTATCACTTAGCCGTTGAATGTCTGTTACAAGATGGTTTTGTTGCCCAGACAAAGGACGACAGGGTTTATTGGTTTAGTGGAAGCCCGGCTTTAGGGGCAAATGATAGTTTGGGACTCGGAGACGCTGCCCGATAGGCAGTGAGATTGTGGCGGTTTTAGAGATCGAGCTGTCACAATAGTTCGGTCGCTTATTCGTGTCGGATTACGCTTTTGAGGTATGAAAGATGGCTTCTTGGAAGCTCAGAGAAGAAGTAAGAATATGGTGTAAAATCGAGTAACGGTATAAAGTGCTAAAGTAATATATCGAGAGAAAGTTGAAACACCCTTAGGCAATTTAATTTTAATATTTCTTAAATAAGTTTTGTCATGGGTTCGACATTAATGGAATTCTCGATGTATTTTTGCAATTTTAGTTGTTGAGCCAACCAGCCAGGTTTAAATTTGATATTGATTTTTGAGCTAATCAAATAGGCTCAGTTGTATTTTATTCATATTCAATAACATCAGGATTGTATTTTATTTTTAGAGAATGAAAAACAAGCCATGGCTTTTTGGACGAATGGCTCTTTCCAAGCAAGTGTGCAGATTCTGGCTTCCAATGGATTTACGAGAGCTAGAGGGTTGGTAATTTTGAAACACAAAATGCTGTTTAAAAATTATTTTATTTTGAAATTTTGTAAGTGGCTAAATTATTATTCCATTGAAATAGCTTTTTAACTGTACTGCAGCAAATAATACAATGTATAGTTAATATTTAACTAGTTAACACCATTTAACTAGTTAACATATGTTTTAGATGTTAGTCCTTCCCAATACCTGTCGCAGTATTGCTTCGTTTGCAAGAGAAGAAACAAATTGTACACTAAAGCCTTCGAAAACCAACTGCTAAAACGAAAAAGCAAAGACAATTTAATCGAAAGCAACAAGACGACGTTGGACGTGAAGGTGACTTGCTTAAGTTATGCTGGAACTCTCTGCATTCTTCAATTTTTATTAAGTCTCCCATATCAACATACCGCTTCATTTTAGTCTATCTTTCATAAGAGGGAATAAATTGTTTACTGCAAGTAAAAATGCATATACAAACAAAATAAACATAATTACAAAAGCGAAGCATGTTAGCTTGGGGGGATATAGCATTTCTTTTCAGAGATTACGTCACAAAATTACTTTAAACCGTGACGTCACCATATCACATATTAACGTATCGTCTTAAAAAAGCAACCTTAGGAAAACACAACGTTCGTTTATTTTGTGAAACTTTTGGATTTGAGATTGTTACCTTAAACACAAAAGTTACATTACAAAGATTTTCACGACTCGCGCAAAGCGAAAAAAATGCCATTTTATCGTTGTATTTGCCAAAACCTGCATTTGCGAGGGTGCGATGAGACGCATGACGCCTTTGGACTAAAATCATATGTTCAAAATGGGCAAAGATATATTATAAACCGGATGAATATAAGTGTGCAGAATTCAGCTACCTAAATCAAACGCTGATTTCAGGAAACGGCGAAGGCGCTGCAGCAGGTGCACGCGGGATGCATCAGCGACGAGCAGATCGAATTTCTGCGGGACCTGGTATGCCTGGACACCCGTGAGGACGCCCAGTTCGTGTCCCGGGCAAACTGCAAGCTTTTTGCGGCGCTGTGCGGCTTCAGCGAGCGGCTCTTCTATTCCCATTTCGTGTAAGTTGACTGCCGCACAAAAACGCAACGTTGGGCTTATGCCCAGACTTTTATTATTTTGTTTATTTAAAATAATAATCGTAGCTGAGGAGTGGCCACTTCTGTACTCTTAGACTCAAATTCCTAAAGTATTTTTTTATTAATTCTGCAGTTTTATGGCGTGTGATTAACGCAAACGCAGTAAAGGTAATCGAGCGCAAAAAACGGCAGAGCATCAAACTATCACTTGTCTAACCCTGGTATATTGTCTTAAATTGTCTCCTTATAAATTAGGACACACCTGTTATACTCTAATTTGGTTTAATTTTATTGCACAGATTAACAGAAAGTTCATTGTTATAGTCAAAACTAATTAATTTTTCTACGGAAAATGGACCGTATTTCGCCCGGGTCTAATCTATAGGTCACTCATATAGACCGACTTGGGACTGAAAGTACGCAAATATATGTGGCCCGTGACATGCTTTGGTTGTAGACCCGCGACAATATATTCGTACGAGTAGTTCTATGGCCCATTTAATAAATAAGATATGTTATTCGAACAGTCAATTTGTCGAGCGTTTATAATCCGCATTCATATATTTGGCCCGTGGGTAGGGATATTCAATATGGAACATTAGGTTTCAAATCTAGAATACCGAATAAAAAATATCGAATCCAAGTATATTTTTTTAATAATTATCTAACTTTTATTTTTTGGGGTTTGGGGAATTAATTATAATATACTTCGAAACACGCCATTCGCGTATGTACTACTATAGCCGCAACTAACTGCGGTAAAACAAAGAAATTATATGGGTTTCAATTACCCGATATAAACTGCAAATTGAATACGAATCGAAAACTAGATTGAAGACGAGATTTAAATCGAAGGATTCGATATTCTATTTCGAACAAACCTAGCGGGGGTGACCCGGATACACATATGATGCCCGTCGGTTGAAAAGTTGCCCTTTCCAGGTCTAGTCTAGAATCTATTTTTATATGACCAAACAGCAATCGATTTTAATTGGAATGTGTTTCTTACTGGTAGAATAAAATATTTCTGGTTAACACAGAACGGAGGATACGGAAGAGAGCGAGAACTCTCACCGGAAGCGAATCGAAGCCGCTGATTTCGACGGACTCGACTGGCGCCTTCGTGACGTCAAGGTCAGCCCGGAACTGCGAAGGTTTCTCTTCACGCTGTAGATGCAGTAGTGAACCACGGGAGACTTTCAATAAGTACTAGGCACATTTCATGACAGGCGTAACTCGTGTGCGTTTGGACGAAAGTATCGTAGTCAAAGCTCGCTTTCGCCGCGTTTATTGTTGCTAGTTTGCTGTTCAACAGTCGATGGTGTTCGTCGTATTTTCGCTTGCACACAGTCATGTTAATAGCTGGGATTGCTGGAAGTATGTTGCACAGGTTATGTCAATTACCTTTTATACGTCGTGGCATATAAATACACAAATCGCCTATAAAGTTTTTGATGTCGAAAAATAAATGCATGCTTGTAAAATGGTGCGTACAAATTACGAATGTTATTTTGACCTGCGCAAAGCATTGTGAGCAGTAGCGTCTTTATATTTATAATAATTATAATTTAGGTAATACCTACTAAAGTTTGTGCCTTTTGATAGGCGCGATTCCACTTAAACGGCTCTTACGGGTAGCTTTTAAAGACAGGATTAATATTTTAGATCCAATCGGCGCTTGTTAATTTAACTTGTTAACGTTTAAAAATGTCCGCTATCATCCATCTTGAAATAACCATTACAATTATATCCTTGACAAACAGTTTTAAGGCCACTTTTCAATGTTACAGTGGGATGACAGTTAATTTCACAATAAGCCCAACACACGAGCAATCCGTCACGCCTTTTTAATGGCATCACATTTTATATTATCATTTTTGTACCGTTTTTGTTGCAGAGAGCTGAAATTTACTTTACTTTTTAAGTTGTTATAGTGACAATTGGGTTAATAGAATAACCATTCTATGCACCGCACCGTAAAGATAACAACGCTCTACATTGACGATTTTTCATTTATCATATACTCATTTCGTATGCAGTGTAATGTGATGCCGGTGCTCTAGATTTCATAAGTTAATAAACATTATACATTTCTTTGTTGCATGGGTTTTACTTTTACCACAATGCATTTTTTACAGCGAATGTTAAATGAATTTTTTTTTTTTTTTTTATTAGGTTATTCAGTGTTTCGCAAACAGAGGCATAAATAATAAAGGATCTTTACACACCACGCTTGTGATTATAAAAGCCCGACTCCAAATAGAGTAAAGTCCAGATATTTCGCCAAAAATTACAACCAACCTAAATTATTTCAACTATTTCATTACCAAAAACAAACTTACAAATTTGACATGTCAAGTGTCATAAACTGCGAAGTTTGCTTCGATTCTGATATAATCAGACAGAACCACTTGTGATATTAGGTAAATACGTGCGATTGAGGCAAAAACCTGAAATGACATTGAAATAAGATACTCTTGGGACATTTGTATTTAATTAGTCGATGGCCGCGCACAGCTTAAAAAAAACATCTCCCGAACGAAAAAAAAGTATACACAGCACACCAACAAAGCGAGAGGAATCAACAAAGTCAAAAAACAAACGGGAAAACGCGCCTGGAAAAACTTGCAGCATACTCACAAACTATGTTGACCACTACTATACAGGAGGCTTAAACTCACACAGGCACGAAGTTAGGTGGAACAATTGGAGGTACTGGCAGATTGCAAAGCACAAAGATTGTTTGTCTTTTGGCAGCGCGACGTTCAAGTAAGGGAAAATTTGATATTTGCGGCAGCCGTGCTGGTCAAAATAACAAGAGTGTTGAAATCAGGGCAGCGGTGTCGGATTCGGGACTCGACGGAGTCGGTTTGTTTTGCTGGAGTCGGACTCGAGTAAGACCACGAAAAACTACCAGTCGCATGCGCAGTACCAACTGTTAAAACTGATATTACCGCCAACTGTAATTGTAAAGGCGGAATAGCATTTGATGGATATTTTCCAACCATGTATTGTGAGTGGATAAATTATAAGACTTCCTTAAGAGAAGATTGCTGAAAATTCACCTTGATTTAATTACGTAAAAGGGTGGAATAAAGGCTGTGGGATCGCAGCCGTACTTGGAATTCGACGAAATCGCACATTTGGTCAGAGTCGGACTCGGGGTATTTTTAACCGACTCCGCAGCCCTGGTTAAAATGACATGCAACTAAGATTAGACTAATCAGGTGATTTACCAGTGTAAAGGTGCATTTACACACTAAGTTGGAAAAAACCACGAGTTTGCGCTTATAGTACAACTGCGCTGAGAAAACGCTACATCAAGTTAGGCTGTATTATGGAGGCCCTCTTTTTTGCCTTTTTTTCGCGCATACGCAATTGTCTACAAGTTAGAACAACTCAATACTCCGCTTTGGTAAAACAATACAACAAATTGACTATTTCGTTTGTTGACGTCTGTTGTGTCTTACAAAAGTAGTAACGATGTTGTGTACCTCGAGATTTTTTCGTAGATTAAATAAGTATTTGTAAATTTTGCTAACATTTGCTTCGGTACTGTGACGAGTAGATGAAATGAAAAAATAAATGAATCATACACTAAATTATGTTTTCCTTTTTTTTTAAATTAGTTAAATGCTTGTTATAAAGCACACGACTCAAAGCCGTGCCTCCCAACCAGTGGGTCGCGAGCCGCGAAGCATTTCTAAATTTTACACTTGTTTTATTAGATCATGGAATTACTGCATTACCATTAGGTAACATTTATGCAACAATATCACGATAACGTAACAATTAGATGTTTTGTGTCGCATTAACTATTTCAGTATGTACGCCAGTAGTAAAGATGCAGGTTTTATGTAAATACATTTGTTTGGCCATATCTCTTTGTGGGTCGCACAATAAAACTTGCTTTAAAAGTGGGTCGCAAACTAAAAAAGGTTGGGAAGCACCGACTTAAAGGGTCTTTTCGAGACAGCAAGTAGAAACAGAGCGTTTAACAACCTAGTACAATCTTTGGGTGACGTTGCAACTGATCACTTGTCATAGAAACGATTTTCAATCTCCGACAATGTGACCTGAATATATTACACCTTAAGACAAAAAAAACAATTGCAAAAAAACAAACGCATAAGGTAAACTGATAGAATCTATTACGACGGCACGTTGACGAATTTTGCTTGCTTTTGGTAGCAGTAATTTGCTCGCATTGTCGACAAAGTTGGAAATCACATAACAACTCCAGAATCGCTTCTGTGCACGCCCTTTAAGAACGCGCTAACACTTTCTCCAAGATCCTATATAAAACAAACCGACAGATTAATTCGAAAATCTTACGACAAATAGTTCTTGCATTATACTGCTGTATTCCGCCAGCTGTCGTGACCGTCCCAAAAAAAAAAAAAATATTCACAACAAGTTCTAAAATGGGTTGTGCAAAATTTATAACGACACGCCAAGGCAATAGAAAATACTATACTGACAATTATATCGCTTATCTAAATTACAATGTATATAGTGTGCATTGGAGTCCAACATGCTTGTCTGTATGCCTATTCGTAACACAAACAACCAATGATAAAAATATCTCGTAGCAAACTTATGACGTAGCAGACTATTTAAGAACCCCTGCTGTTATTCAAAACCGCTATACAGTGAAGACGAATTAATTACTTTCCTTACTGAAGAATATACATTTGACATCATTAACTCTAGTAAAAATTACAAAGGCGTCTTTAAAGGTGCCGATGGCCCAAAACTTACTTTAGTAAGTTGAGTCTTGTCGTAGTCGCGCCTGTGCAGATAAACGCATCTTGTCAGAATGGAATGCAACTTCTCAAGTTCAGCTACGCAACAGGAAGATGTAACCTGGAGGAAAAACGGCGTTGTTCGTTTGCTTAATGCAGTATCTCTCGGCCTTTTATGGCTATTTTTTACCCCTCAGAAATAATAAATAGATTGCGGCCGCACGACTTCAAGATTTTTTCGTAAGTAAGTTACTAGAATGATACAATAAACGGAACTGGAACAACACACACCAACTCTACATAACGTAGGAAGTTATACTTGGATTTATTCCAGTCTAATCTTACACAAAAAATTGTAAGACTAAAAAAAATTTATATTCCTAAAAGATTCCCAAATATGTCGCGGCACCCATGAAGTTTTGAAATGGCTACAAAAAGTGCCGCGGCACCCCGGTTGAGAACCACTGGCTAAATGTGTTAAACTGAGGATTTTTTAGTGATCTAGGACAAGGGCCGACCAATATTTGGCAATACGAGTCTCATGACAAAGTGTTATTTATTGATGTTTTCTTTGCAAAATATTATATGCCACGGCCAAATTGCCAATTTAAGCATTTTTTTACAATGTTTTGGCATCAGCCACTTCAAAAGTCTTTCATGCTAAACAACACTATTAAGTTTTAAAACTGGACATAAACTACCCATAATGTATCGAGTGAGAAATTTTCATTATTTACCGCCACTGTGTGTGTGAGCAGTTCTTTTAACTTCTGGTTGTCCACCACGAGGGGGGGTGGCGGGGTGACGACACTAGAGGTTCTTGTCCGAGAGCGCAACGTCATCGGTCGTGAAGTGACGCCATCATCTTTTTCTGCTTTGTTGTTATGATGTTCGTCTGAAATACGATTAATAGACATTGACATTTCGATTAAAGACGACGCAACCATTTGATCTGCGTAGGATTAAACTGAAAGCCTAGAATATCAACTTTTTTGGTAGCAACGTTAAGCTGGCCTTACCTAGAGCGTTTGCCAATATTGCCACTTCGTGTGAACGTTTAGGAATTGACACTATTTAGTTTTAACGACGATGTTAAGCTTTTCTAAGCAATTTTCCCAATAGTTTTCCATGATTTAATTTAATAGGGTTTTCAGTCACAGTTTTGAAAATCCCTCCAATTTTCCTCAATTTATCTAAGAACAACTGTTCACGTTCATGGACTTATTTACCATACGAAAGTGGGCAAAAATACCCGAAGAAACGTACTAATGATAAAAAATAACTTTTTGTCAAATATATGCAGCTCGTGTTTATAATTTTGAGTTAAAAATAGGCAAAACATAAAAAAAACTTGGAAAGCTGCATTTCTAAACCAACCCGCATGCCCATTGCACGTTTCCCAGTTGGTCTCCATTGCGTCCGCGCCGTTCGACGTCGGCTCGGTTTTGGTTATTTCCGGACGACTCGTCTCAAGCTCCTGATCGCCAAGAGCATTCTCTTTAACTGCGTCATCCACATTTTCACCCCCAGGAGCCAAATCTTCTTTTCCATCCGACATCTTCTCCTCTTTAATCTCGCTCACTGTAGGAGCATCCATGCTGTCCTCTTCGGAGAGATCCTTGATCGGTTGATCGACGGACAAACAATCACCGACCTCGTCCGCAGCGGTGCTGCCCTCTGGTGGAGGAACCGTGCTCTCCTCCAGCGAGCTGAACTCCGCATCACCCGTTTCTGCTTCGCTCATCTCGTCGAAGAGTACGTCGCGTTCGGGATCCGGCGTCGTCGCTTCGGGCGTCGCTCCGTCGTTTGTGACGTTGTGGTCGTCGTTTGTGACGTCTGCATCCTCCGAGATCGCATCTTGCTTTGAGTCCTCCGATGTCGTCAGGCCATTGCTAAGCGACTCGGCTTCCTCCTCCTCTTGGTGATTGTCTTTGTTTTCTTCCTGATCCTTGTCGTTCTCCGGTTCCTCCTTGTCCTCCGTTGTGTCAAGCTGAGTTAAAATATTTGTGTTGATAAATATAAAGCAAACTGAACTAAGAGGGTTTGTGGTTGTGGTATATTTGACAGGGGCTGTATAGTATATGTATTTTTGGGGGTTAGTTTTCATGGGTGGTTTGGAAGTGTCGATGGGCTGTTGTAAATAGTGTTGTTTACCAGGGTTACTTTAAAATACCATTCATTTTACTGTGGCATGTGGTTCAGTATATACGTTGCATGATTCATAACGTCCTAACTGTACTTGTTTCTGCAAGTAAAAACGGATATGGACCGAAAATTTCACGCATCAACTTATGGCTTAGATGCGAAAGGGATACTCGCAATGTTTCCCTCCATTCTACGATGGGTGTAGTAACTGCATCTTTATTTATTACCGCGACATTAAATTAAATAAAGACGAGGTAATTGTGGGAATGTTCTAAATATGAATTTGATAAATAGATTTTATGTAAATAATACGTTTTTACTGTGTCGTATTAGATATATGTATAGCTTTTTACTTATTTATGTTTCTTCCACCCTTATTAATTTCTGTTAAAAAGCCATGCCAAGCAGTACGGTGTTGGTACGTGCATGCCAAATAGCACCAATGGCGCAAAACTGGAAAGTGTCTCTATTTAAATTTTTACCTGAATCTTTCTCTTTTTGGTTCTGACAAATCCAAGCGCCCATCTCGAGCACTTCTTGCGCTTTCTTGACGAACGCCGCGCGCTAAATTCACCGTGCGGACGCCGATTTGAGTTAGATTTGCCTGTAAATTGAGGTTGACAACATTTGTAACCTCAGGGTGTTCACGGTATTCAATTGCAAAACTTGGTGTTTGATACCCTGATGAAGCGCTACAGTGCCAGGTGTTACGAGTGTACAGCGAACTTGTTTTGGCAAATTTATAACCCTTTTCTTTAACATTTTGACGTTGTTTCGTAAATTTCAAATACTTTTGAGTAAAGTCCATTGAAAAGCAATAAAATCAAATATTTTTAAACAAATCTGATTATTGCAACGCTTCCAGCCTAAAGTGGTAAAATTTGTGTTTTCTTGAAAAAAAAGAAGTTTTGGTCCATATTCTAAACAATTCTCAGCAAGACATGCTACTGACCAGACTTGGACAACTAGATTTATTTTAGCTTTTTAAAATAGATTAGAATTAGAATGAGATAATTTTAGTTTTCTCAAATTAATAATTTCTGTTTTGTGAAATTAGATTAGAATTAGAACTACCAAATACTTCAAAACAGAAATTATGACTAGAATTTGAACTAGAATTACAATTTTAATTATGTACAATCAATTTAATTTAATCGCAATTTATTCTTATAAGAAGAATGTGAATGGTAATTTTTTGTGTGCTATTTTTTACATGTTTTAGCATGGTATATGCTTTTTAGGTTGTAAAAATCACCTAGCAGTCGTTCTGACCAAAGGGTATTAATTTCGTGGACAAAGTAGCATTTTCGGTAAAATCTGAATTATATTATAACTAGAGTTAGAGCACACCAGCAAGTGACAAACTAGATTAGAATAAGAATTAACCTGATTTTGCTGTAATTCATTGAAACGAAAAACTAGAATTATTAAGTCTGCTACTGGCAATGACATACACACATACGAATACACACACAAGCTACCTGCGCTACCAGGGTCTTCCTGGGCAATGCCGGTCTTCTTGGGCGCGGGCAGAACCCGGTAAAAGCTTGGGGCGTACTTGGCCGGGTCGGCCTTGCGCCGTTTGCGCGCCTCCGTCACTTCGTTGCAGACCTTCTCGAAGTTCGGATCGAGGTCTTCCTCGATGATTGCGTGCGACATGTCCTTGAGGAGACAGGCCCGGTGCCGGATCGCCTTGTCTGGAATACGCGAAGGAAGCTGTGTTTTTTAAGCCATGACTAGGAGGTAGAATTCATTACAAAAAAATATGACATTTCGTGATGTTTTTTAAACAGAGGCTTTATAGCAAATAAAGTGGTTGCATTTTGAAACCTTTAAACTGCCACTTTGGGGTAAAAAATGTTTAGAAGGCACCGGACGTCACAGCCTACTATCAATAAAGCTGGCAGCACTAGTTCTAGTTTCTATATTATGTGTTCAGGACGGGCCTGATGGTCAAACAACAGCCAGCCTACCAAGCAATTTAATTTTGGGCTGCGGCTGATTTCACAGAACAATTTTCTAATCAAATATAAGCCTTTTAGTTTTCTGGCTTTTAATCAACAAATTAGATTTGTTAGGCACCCTCACCTATTCCCATTTTCACAAGCTTGTAAAAAAGACGTTTAACGCTTTCTTTTTTAAAAAATCATGCTTGATTTATGTGTATTTCAGAAACCCATTTTGACCCGACCTTCCAATACGATTTTCTTTCTCATTTGGCCCCTGACAAATATAATTGCCCGCCCCTGCTTTACACCTTTTAGTGTTCAACTCTGCCGATGACAGAGCACAGTGATAAATGTCCTACCTTCGGCGCAATGGTCCGGGTTGTACTCGAGTGCGTTGCTGCAGATGAGGTCTATGTCCTGCTGGAATTCCTTAACGTTATGGTACTTGTGCTGGTCGATTTTGGTCACCATGGTCGAGAGGTCCATCGGATTGGAGATCACGTCGGCATAGTCTGGCACCTCGTCAGGGTCGACAGGTTTTAAGAAAGCCTGCAATGAAAATATGGCCGCTTTGCGTTACGATTTCGAAAGGCGCCGCCTTAGTATCTTGTATTTTATCCCTGAATGCGTTAAATTTACTTGAGTTTTGCCTTGAATATATAGTGTTGCTACCAGGCATAGTAATATTAATAAAAACAACAGTTCTTCTGGCAATTGTTAGTCTTTACTAACGTTTCGGCATTCTATGCAAGTCGCCCTTGTCAAGGTGAATGACACCGAACGCTCGTACAATTTATGGAAAACACACAAAGGAAAAAATGCAAGAAAAACCTCGAATATTGACAATAGGCCTATTTGTATATAATTGTGTGGGAATTCACACATGTAGGTATAAAATGTAAATAGACCCGTTTTAACAAGCAGTTAGAAAAGCGTCATGTTACCTGTATAAACAAGGTTGTATATGAATTTTTATCTTTGCTAGAAGCGTCCTTTTCGAACAGTTATTCTTCTTATTCAATCTTATTTTTTCAAACATGTTATGGCAAAGTAAAATAGGAGTCGGTTGCTTTGTCATTGACTTGGCGATTTGCGGGACAGTGCTTTTGAAATGAATTACTAGCGCATCCCGTACAATTACTAATTATCCTTGTTACCTTAAACTGTCGAACGTCGAACGCGTAACTGATTAAAGTATATTTGCAAATCCCGGATTTGACCCAAATGTAAAAATGAATAAACACGGTTTAGCACCTACTTCGTCGTGTGACTTTTGACGTCCGTGTTTTGACTGTGTTTAAATAGTCCAGTAGAGGCGCGTCACTTACATCGCATAAACTACTGTTCTAAATTAATGTTGTTGTCTTTTCTTCTAACTCTCAAGCAACGATCAATTTACAAATATTCGGTTAAGCAGGCCGTTAAAAAATGATCCATTGGCCCTAACTGCAACTAAACGCTGTTGGATAAATACCTTGAAGCGTCGATCTTGCGCCAAACGCGTAAGCACGTCTCGGAGAAAGAGGCGCAAGCTTCTCATGGTGGATTCCTCCTGCTCTTCGATGCGCTTCAGTTCCTCTTTAGTGAGTTTGGTGGGAGCAGGCGGAGGAGCCTTCTCCAGGGCTTCCAGCTCTGCCACTGCGAATAAACGAATGAAGGTAATTAGACGTGCTATGGCAAAGACTTATACCTGACTTGCTATTTTATGAAAATGACTTTTTTATTTTATTAAACACTGCTTCTATAGTGGCGCGCTTTGCCCCGAACAGAAACGTGCCTCCTTTGTTGCTCATTTCAGACGCGACTTTGTTGTTGGTAAAACCTATTTTTGGTGCGGTTTAAGTCTCGTTATATATTTATTTTGTGATGATCATAGCATTTGATTCTATGTGAATAAGATATGAATCCACTTGTGTAAGCATTTGTGCTAGTAATAAATTTATGTACACTGATTACGACTTTGAGTTTCGGATCGAACTCATTACTTTTCATTGGTATTTAAAAATGACTGGCTTATAGCACTGATGGGTGTGAGTGATTTTCGTGTGTCGCTATGTTGCTTGCTGCTAACGCCACAAGTTAGTTTGGTGAAATTCCTCGTTACAGGTAGCTTGATTTTTTACGAAAAAGTTATTTAAGGCAAAACAGAAATACCAAGAGGTTGTAGCATTCACATCTAATCTATTAAGTCAATCAAGGCAAGTGTAAAGATCATTGCTAGTAAGCTTTATTTAATGTTTTATGAAAAAATGATAAGTGCTATTTTATTCAATTTATTTTGACAATTTTAGCAAGTTGCATTTTTTGCCCTTTTTTACTTAGACGACGGCTTTTTTTCAGCTAAACCCCAAATTGCTTCATATCAAATTAGAATGATTCGTCTATCTGGTCGTATTTCTATCTGGTCGTATATTTTTTTTAGCAATCTATCTGGTCATATTTTGTTAAATGTAAATCAAAGCAAAACAGAAATACAAAGAGGTTGTAACTTTCACATCTAGTCTATCAAATCAATTACGGAAAGTGCAAAAAACATAGAAAAATCACTGCTAGTAAGCTATATGTAATTGTTATGATAAAAATGATTAAGTGCTATTTTCAAAATTCATTTTGGCAATTTTAGCAAGTTGCATTTTTACAGTTTTTATTCTTCAGACGGCTGTTTTTCAGCTATATCCCAAAATGCTCAACATAAAATTAGAATTATTTGTCAGCAATCAACCTGGTTGTCTTTTGATGGCCGGCGGCCTGATCGCGTATTCCAAGAAAACAGGGGCGAAGAAGGCGTTCCTTTCATCCGCGCTCGGTCGCCTCGTCTCGTACAACTCAGTCCTGCTGTCGAAGAAGGCGGAAAAGGAAGACGGAACTTGATCGAACCGCTGGTCGACAGTTGCTGTGAAAATCCCAAGTAGGTTAAACCAGTGGCTACACAAGGGGAACCGGACCAGGGAGAAATGTGCTTTTAGCAACAAAACAAAACAGTCAACAAAATTTAAACTTCAGGACGACCAGGCTGTTATCTGACTTAAGCCTAACATAAGATGAACATTGTTGTATTCTGTAATATCTCTTGAAAGTAAACAGGATAGCGATCAGAAATTTTTACATATTACTCGAGGCAATCTAACTTAGGCAGCAATCAAAGTTTTATCAAAAAAAAATTATTTAAATATTAATATTTATGAAAAGCAAAAAAACAAAAAAGTTCAACAAAATTTAAACTTTCAGAATGACCAAGCCTAACATAAGATGAATACTGTTGTATTTCTGTAATATCTTTGGAAGTAAACAAGATATCGATCAAAGCAACCTAACTAAGTCAGCAATCAGACTTTTATCATAAAATGGTTTAAACAAAAGTGGGTACACAACACAAGGGAAATCGGAGTTGTCAGGGGGAAAAGTGCTTTTAGCAAAAAACAAAAGGGCCAACAAAATTTGAACTTTTAGAACGGCCAGACAGTTTGCTGACTGAAAAAGCTAACATACGAAATATGTTGTTTTATTTTTTAAGTCTTACGGATTTTAATAAAAATACCAAAGCCGTAATAAAAGTTCAAGTCAAGGTAAAACGCTTGCATTTTTACACTTTTGCCTTTATCTTGATAATGGAATGAGGTATTGCTGATACGGTTTTAAACAGCGAAATGTAGATTTTATTGAATCTTATAACTTATGAATTTTTATTGAAATTAATGAGAAAAAAAGTTTATGTGTTCCAAAGTTTTTAAAATTGTTACAAGATACTATCAAGCATATTTCACTTTGTCTATTTTAAAATTATCGTGGATGGACATGAGAAAACTTGTGATTCACAAACCTAGTAAATTTTTTTAAAAGAGCAATGATATATGCAGCTTTATAACGCACTAGAACGCCAAACTACTCATCTTGTTTTAGGTCCAAAAGTACACAATATGTTTTAGGTCCGCAATTAAATATTTTAAAATAGTGCGAGTATAACATGTTTTTTAAAGCACAGGGTGGTTAATTGTTCTGCTAGTCAGCTTATATGAAAGTCTGTCTCTTTTGCAGTCCCTCGAAAACCACAATGTACTTTATCACATTCAACCGTCCAAAGATCCGGAAACGGACCGCGGTCCGCCAGTAGAGAAGCACTGGCCCAAACTATCGGACTAGAAAACGAAATAGAAACCAGCTAACCGATGAGCAGCACAGGGGTGGAGGGCGGTAGGCTGTTGAGCAGGGAGTAGAATGTGCAGCGGACCGTTTCGCTGGCGGTGTTCCACCAGAGGGCAGCTCGCGGCAGGTAAACAATGCTGGGCGAGGTACGGAGGGCTTCGCGGAAAAGCTGCGTGAATAAAAAGCATTGGCTGGTGGTCTAACTCGCTTCGGAAATGTTTAATAAAGATTTGTAAAAGTCAGCACGGCTCGATGGGTGTTTGTCATACTAAATAGAAACTCTTCAGTTACCTATTTATTTTATCTGTCGTTTTTGGGACTGCGCATTACCTGATGAAGTCATCCTGTATAGGTCGACCAAACGTCGGCAAAAATAATTAAAGGTATCAATAGCATATTTAACAGCTAGTAATGAGTAGTTATTTTTCGGTTCATATAATGTAAAAATAACATTTCATAGAAACTCAGTTACTAATTCATTTTAGAAAATTGCTGTTAAATTTAAAACGGGGTGACTTAAAACCCTATTTAACTTTTTCGGTTATTGACATTCTTTTCCGTTCTTTATGCATAAACGGCGCATACTGCGGTGACACAGCGCTCGACACACTTCGGAGGCCCGCAAAATTACCGATGAACAACCCGATAAAACGTTTACAAAACATGGCCGAGGACACGACCTGTGTGTTTGCGACGCGAAAATCGGCCGAATGTAAATAGCAACAGTAGATCACCTGGGAGCACGCTTCCTCGGGCGACTGAGCCTGTAGCCCGTACATGGATGGAATGTCGAGCAAGTGAACGGTGACGCCCTCCAGGTCGTGAAGCAGCGCCGAGGCGAGGTGCTGGGTCTGGCCTTCGCCGGGACCGCCGCAAACCAGCAGCCGGGGACGGTGGACGGTCATCTCCCTGTCCAAGACATCATCACATAAAGCAAAAAGACCAAAATAAATTTAATTTATCTTCTTGAAAAACTTTTGCCTACAGCTCATAATTTTTTACCAGGTTGTTCTAAATGCACAGAGTGGAAATGCAGCTCTACTGCATTAAGCTTAAATTTACAATTGAAAAAACAAAAAATAGATATAAAAATAAAACAAAGCCACCATTAAACTTTAAGAACAAAGCCACTGTTTAAAGTTCACTTCAATTTAACCGTCTTCCCAAAGACAAAAAAAGCTATATTTAGTTATACGATAAAAGTATAGCTGGGGAGGAAAACTTAAGGTGACGCACAATCGGGTGCATATAAAAAAAAATAGCTCGCCAGGTTTTTCAATGGTAAACCCGTAAGCCCAGTTTCGTTTCGACAGACGTTCTTTTTTCACATTTATTTTTTTACTCATGACTCATGAGGTTTGTAAATTTTAAATCGGATTAAGGTAGGCTATCACCGAAAAAATGCATTATGTTGATTGGCAGTTGCTAGTCACCAACTCAGGTTAAAATAGAACATACAAATTTTCTTTGGAGAATCATTCTGTGAAGAACCCAATGTTAACAACTAAAGGGTTAAGACGTTACTTGGGCAATGCGCCTACATTTGGCGGTAAGAATGATAAAATAAAACAAGCCACATACCGTTAGACATTTTTATAGACAAAGGGCAATCCGAAACAGCAACAAAGCATATAAGTTACCTGTACGAGGCGAAAAACGACGGCACATTGGTTAGCGAGGAGGTAGAAAAGTTAAGGCCGTTTGTGCGAGGGGAAGACACCGGATGGGGGATCCCCATATCGGCGTCACTGTCCGAGTCTTCTTCAAGTAACGAAGCGTGGTCGGTGTTATCGCGACCGGAGTCAACTTCGGGTAAAGGACGGCGCTCGTGCTTTAAAAGCTTGGACATCCCTGGAAGAAAAGCGGACAAAAAAAATGGAGTCGCATTCTGCGTTCTTAAATACAAAAGTGTTTTTTATCAATCGTTCCGTTCCGTAAGATAGCAAGGGTTTACGCCGGTGGTTGTCAAACATTTTCCTCGTGACGCGCTTGTAAAAAATTGTTCATCTTGCGACGCGCCCACCAGCGATAGACATTTTAATAACTTTTATTTGTTTATTTGTGTATAAAACACGCATAAGATGCATAATTGCATATACTAAAATCAGAGCAAGGAATTCAATAACATAACTTCTCTGGCTTTTTTTTTAATTTTTTTTAATTGAGAAATGTTAAATTATGATCAACTAGTACACTTTGGTGTTAATAAGATATGTATACGCCAGGGAAGGATAGTTATCTGCAAGAATTTAATTACTGTAGTTGAGTTTCGATACGGAATCATTAAGTGACGCCCTTGAAAGATTAAAACGAAGAACCAGGGCGTCGTGAGTCGTGACGCACTGTTTGAAAACCTCTAGTCTTTAGGCAAAAAGCGCATTACAATGTTTCATTCAGTTTAGCTAAATTCAATTAGCTTCATTCTAAAAAGAGCAGCGCTACGCTTTACCACCTAAATCAATACGACAAGCACGGCTAATTCACGCATAAAGCCTACTTTTTGCCGGGGGGAATATAGAGGTGAGCTGTCTGACGAGCGCAAGCAAGCTGTTGATGAGAAGTGGGTGCAAAGATCTACTCAAGGCACGGGCGGGATTGTTGGTCGACCGCTGGGCTGTTGGCACGATGCTCTGCAAATCGCATGCAGAATCATATTCATTATTCTCTGTAGAAACGGTGGATTTAAAAGATTATGAATTTATGGTATAAAACTGAGTCGCTTGACGATTTAAAAAAAAAATAGTACAAATACCATTGGCGGCATATTCTAAACAAACAACTTAAGCTCTAGGCATAAAATAAACTCACAATAACTTTTTTGAAAGACTTTTCAATACACAAATCAATTCAACGACTTTTGGCCACACTAATAGCTAAAATGAGAATTAAATATAAAAATGTTTTATTACCATTTAAAACTTAGCTGAACTGCAAAACCGTTCGATATTATTTTTCAAATTTTACAAACAGCCTATTACAATTTTTTTTCGGCACCTTCATGGACTTGTAAAAGTCGACGGCAGTGATGTCGATGGAAGACACGTCGAGCTTCAGTTTGTCTTTCGAGAGATAGATCTGCGGATAACGGCGACGAAGTGCGACGATGGCTGCTTCCGTGCAAGCGGACTGAACGAAACATGATAATTGATTACGTTGCCAAAAGTCATAATATCGGGTGAAACATAAAATATTCAACTTTTTTATAATGTTACAGCAACCGTGGCTTAAAACATTACTACCATTCCTTCGCTTTATATGATTAATCTAAAGTGGGAAACTTTAACTAAAAAACTGGCAACAGTTACAGTAATTTTGGCAATGTCAACATGCACATAGTCCTTTAAAAGCGATACTTTTGTGCAGTAAGTAAGTTTACACTGGCTGTGTTTTTTTGCAAATAACAAAATGGGTGTCTTTTCGGTCAGCAGAGTGGTGTTAAAAGTCGTAAATAGTTACCTTAATGTCGGCCCCACAATATCCCACAGATTTCTCGGCCAGTTCATCAAGGAGACATGAAGAAAGTGGCGGAACCCATTTGCTCGTGTGGATGTTGAAAATAGTTCGTCGTGCCTAAAATTTTGAGATTATACCGACTTTCTTATACCAATTTTTTTTCTTTTTAGACCGGTTTTGAAAATTTACTTATTGTTTTGCGATTATGATATAATGATTAAACATTTTTTTAAAGTTTAGGGATTTTTGCCGACCTTCTGATCAGGAAGTGGAAACAAAAATTCACGATCAAATCTTCCTGGTCTTCGCAGAGCTGGATCAATTGAATCGATGCGGTTTGTAGCTCCTTTGTAAATTCATTAAAATACTGGTTATTGAAGGAAAAGAAATAGATTTTATTTGGTAATTATAATTTATAATTATTATATAAACAAATATCTTAAACCACTTTTCTGTAAAATTAAAACTAAGATGAAAGATGTTTTCGCAGATATGGAAAGCCAACAATAAATTGGAAACACACGAGAAAAGTTAAAAATGAACATAATAGAATAGAGCCAATTTAATAACCATCTACCGATAACAATGATTTCTCCTCTGCTGTCCAATCCGTCCATGAGAGCAAGGAGGGTGGACACAATGGAAGAATGGATCTGGTCTTGGCGTGACGATCGCACTGGAGCAAGCCCGTCGATCTCGTCAAAGAAGATTATGGCAGGTCGCATTTGGTATGCCTGATAACGCAATATCAACGAATATTCAGGGATAACATGTAGTTATAGTCTTAAAAACATGACCTTCTGGTATTACCTGGTCAAAAAGCAAGCGCAGTTGTCTTTCGGATTCTCCCACCCATTTGCTCAAGCAGTCCGCTCCCTTGCGCATAAAGAAAGCCACTTTTCGGCCTTCGATCGAACATTCATTAGCAAGTGCCCTTGCCATCAATGTTTTGCCAGTACCAGGTGGGCCGTAGAACAAGCAACCCCTGCATTAAGTCAACGGCTTTGTGGTGACAAAAAATACAAAATTAAACAGCACAACAGTTAGTCAAGAGAGTACTTACTATGAAGGTATGGATTCTTACCTTGGAGGGGAAATGTGAAACTTCTCAAAAACTTCAGGGTAGAGAAGTGGAAAAACAACCATCTCCTTAAGAGCTCTTATGTGCTTTTTGTGGCCACCGACAGAAGCGAACATTACCTTAAGAAAACATAAAAATAAATTAAGGCAAAAAACAAGAACTAAGTGAAATGTGGCACATGGATATCTTACAGATTTGTCAACCGCCATGGGATCAACATCAGCAAGTGAAGATCCGATCTTTCCTCTTTCTTTAGAGAAGCCGTGTTTTGCCAGGTCATTTTGTGAAAGGTTCATTGGCATGCATCTAAATTAAACATATTCATACACAATTCGGGTAGCGTTATTTAGTATTGACATAGATGAATTTAAATAATTTTTTTTTTAAATATGACATAATGAGAATTCTACACGTCTTCTAAGGCAGTGCTTCCCAACCTTTTTCAGTTCGCGACCCACTTTTAATGCAAGTTTTATTGTGCGACCCACAAGGAGATATGACCAAACAATTATAGTTACATAAAACCTGCATCTTTATTACTGGTGCACGTACTGAAATAGTTAATGTGACACAACACATCTAATTGTTACGTATTTGTGATATTAATGCAAAAATGTTACGTAAAGGTAATGCAATAATTTCCCGATCCAATAGGAAACTATAACATTGAGAAATGCTTCGCGACCCACCTGAAATGGCTTTGCGAACCACAAGCACTGTTTTTAGGGCGCTGAACATACATTTGAGTTTTACACATTTTTTTGAAGTACATACCTGCTTCTAGCCTTCATCATGCTCCGTTTTTTGCGCTTTTCAAACTTTGTCTCGTCATCAGAAGAAGATGTACTTCCACTGCTAGCACCCTTAAATATGCATTTATATGAAAATGTAACAGATCAGGAAGTTACATGGCCGTACATTAATTTTCAAAGGCTAATCTAAAAATACTGAATTTGTAAATTTAGTTAGCAGTGGAGCATAATGGTCGGAGATTTTAGTTAGACGTAGTAGGACTACCAAGCCCCATATAGAAGCGTACGAAAATGTTACCTATTTTTATGTTGGTTTTGACATTCTTACTGCGTCTAACTATTATTTTCCTTCATATTTACAAATAAGAATTACGACTCAAAAACCCACCACATATTGCACTATGTACAACTGTTCTTTGTACATTGACAAACGCACAGACAAACTTTTGACAGAAAAGGCAGCAAACGTAATTTTAAACGAACATAGAAATACCTGGGAGTTTGTCCTTCGACTGCTACGCCGTTGAAATGGACTGGCGGGGTGGTTTCGACGTGTGGTAATTGCTTTCCGCCGGACAGGAGACCTCGGGAGATGATCAAATAAACCAGGAGCTTGTCTACGTGGTTCACGTTGAAGTTCTGCCATGACCGTTCACAAACAAGGTTATAAGTACAAGTATGATTGTACAAGATATAAAAATGGACGAGTTTGACATTTGTCCTTTAAAGGTGACAGTTATTGTGCACAATTTTAGTATTACAGCCGTTGTATGCTTTTGTGATGAAAAAGAAGCTTTAAGAAGGTTATTGAAAGTCGTTAAGGCTCTTAGTTGTCTTGTTGTGACTAACATGACATAATTACATTGTAGTATGCAATAAGACAAATAAACTGGGTTTAGTTTCTTGCTAAAAAAATTGACATTGTTAAAGAATAACAGACATACATCCTATGATATCACAGCAGCAACACTTTTTTTCTGCGAGGAAAATTTTGACTTGTTCACAATCAATAATACAAAACACTTGCTGTTGAAAAAAGTTGCATTTGATTAACACAATTTCTACTTCAAAACTAAATAAAAAAATTGCAAATTTCACCTTGCACACATAATGTAAAACTTCTCATTTACTATGGAAAAGCTACTGATTAAATAAATTTACAGATAATTCTAATCAACAGCTCATACCGTATATTAATCTAAGAGGTTGCGCTCTATTTGTACGAAGTGAATATCTTCGGTCCATTTCTTCATCTTCATGATCATCATCTCCATCTGATTCAAAATTGCCAATAATTTATTTAACAAAAATGTTAATATTTACAGAAATAATAAGACAAAATATTTCAACCGGACAATAACAAGGTTTTTCAGGTAAGGTGAGACTTTGTGCCATAATTTGTTGACCAAAATAATAGCTAATAGCTGTTTTAACGCACAACTTATTTTATTTAATGTGATTTTTGGTTGGATCTTTTGCGCAATATTTCTGTCAAAGATTTTCATGTTTAGTGTTTTTTTTGTGCTTATGAATTCTAAGCAAGAGTGGGCCACTTGTGATGTAATTAGACTGTGACAAAAAACTGGTTGATAAGCAATGATTTGCAACTGTTCACTAACAAGTTGATGGCATGAATACAATAATAGACATGGAAAAGTTAAATATTAAACAAGTGAATTTAATATGAACAGAGAAATTATGACAAAATAGAAACTTAGCGACATGATATTATCTACCAATTGTGTATGTAGTTAATCCTATGTAACCTATAACCCAATTGTCTATGAGCATTAATTGTATAAGAATACAAGTCATTCCTGCCGTAAATACATGAGCCTAATACAAAGCCCCTTAGTTTGACTGAGTTTATTTTATAAAATTAGTATACAAAATTAACTTTATTACTGAAAGCAACTAGCACAAATAACCAAATACTAGCTTCTAATTACTAAAAATACAAACAGAGAGTGAACAAAAACAAAGCAAGAGCAAATCCTTATTAGCCCATGAAACGAACTAAACCACTTGATAGCAAGGAAAAAACAATTAGGGCTGAGCAAAGTAAACAATTAATAACATTTATTACAAAAACATTTTGTCTCTTACTTTCATCATCTTCTTCTTCTTCGTCCTCCTCTTGCTCCTCATCTTCCTGACAAACACTTGCATCTGGATCATCAACATCTTCCTCCTCAGTAGTGGTAACCTTCTTGTTTGTTGCCAATTCAAAGTCGTCGAAGAATCTCCGTGGTCGGCGCTTTCTATGACGCGCCTTGATGGTGGTGTAAATATCCGGCTGTTCTAGGTTCTGTAATAACATACAGAGAAAAATGGTTGAAAAAAACAACCTTAAGCCAAAAAAAGTTAAATTGGTCCAGAAATATACAAATGTCCCAAGGCAAACAGTAGTCGGTTTCCAAGCTGAAAAGAAAAAACCTATGACATTTAGCGGCTATTTTGTGATTCTGATTTTGAGAGATAAGTAATAAGTTGATTGAGAACCCGGTTGGTTGGCACTGGTTTCACCTTCACATATTTAAACTGAAAAGGATACAAAGTGTCTGATACTGACACCAGAGCTCTTGCCCAGTGAGATATCTCATTAGAATATTTTATTTAAATTATATCAATATTTTTTTAAAAACATAGCAAAGCAACACAATATTCAAAAATAAAGTTGTGTATAATTAAAAAAAATGTATCATTCTAAAGGTGAACGTAGTACCTCAGAATCATCAGGATCTTTTCCTTGACCAACCAATAAATCCCGTAATTCAGGATTTATTTTTCCTTTGGATTTGTGGCTTTCCTCATTGTAACTGGACCTAAACAAGATTCGATTGTCAAAAAAGTTTTAATATAACAAATAGGCTCTATTAGCTGAGAGTTGTAACGTCCATTTCAAATTTACTTTTTAACTTACATTAAATTTACAAATAAAGTCATAATTTTGGTTTGATTTTTTGATATGTATGTGCTAGTTATTTTTGTTGCATGTTAGTTGATGCGTCTACTCAAGTACGGAAATGTGTGATAACTGCTGCAGTGTACTTATAAGCAATAACGAGTTTCACTAAATTCAGTATAATTAATATAGATGGTTGTGTTATATTGTCAAATTATTAATTATTACACTACATTAGTATTGGTACTGAAAAATACTACTGTCTACGATACACAAAAGTAAGACATTGCTAGATCATAAATGTTTCTTTGATAGCAGTGGAGATTAAATTTACAACTATCTACATTAGTAGAAAATATCGATGAAGGGTTGCCTACTCAAAAATTTTGTGCTCTAGTTCCCCTTCAATACCACTCATGCTCAACTTTTCAAACACCGTCTTGCGATTACGACTGCTCCGGCGTGGTGATAATTTTGAGACTCGACCTGACAAAGATGATATGAGAGAGTTAAACAAAAAGCAGTACAAACCACACAATTATAAAGACACCAACTTCTTGATGATGATGCTGAAATAGTAGCAATTGCATCTTCTTCAGAACTTAATTCTTCATCAAGGCCTATTGATCTTAGGGACCTAGAGAGATCAGATTGGCTTAATATAAGGATATCATGTGAAGGTAACAGAAATAGGAAAATAAAAACATGTATACCATTGCTAAGATTATACATATAACATGCAAGAATATTGTGTTGTATTCCACTAAGTAAAGTTTGACAATCATGTGTCAGTTAAATATAATGTAATAGGCAACTTTATTAAAACATGTGCTTTTCTGCTTGTTTTTTCTCAAAATTTTAACCCTAATTACTAGTGGTATAAAAAGTAATAAAGCCCTCAATATGTGAGTTTTTTGTTGGTACTATGTGTATGTCGTTTGTAAAGATAAACGGATATTTGAATAAACAACTTTTAAGTATAACTTGGTCATGCATTGATTAATAATATATAAGTGCTAATTATATTAGCAGTCACCTTGTGTGATCATCTCTCTCTTTAGATTGTCTTGAATGTCTCAACTGTCTACAACACAAATTAAAAAAAAACTTTTGTAAATCGCTTATATATACATATATATGTATTAATTTATTTAATGTACCAAAAAGTAAGAATAAAACAAAAGTTACTTAAAGTAATTTTTTTAATGAAACATATGCAAAGTATTGTACTTTTTTGCCCAAAAAGGGGCAATAAAGTAAAAAAAAACACTCTCAAACCTTTTCTCAAGAGCTGAGCCATTAGAATAATGATCTTTGCTTCTATGCCTTTGTCTTGAGCTGCGTAACGTGTGATGGTAGTTGTAATCATTTTCATGCTGTAAACAAGTTACAAACAGAACAAGCATCAGGTTTTTAGGTCAATTTTTTAATTTGAGGATGTTCAGATTCAAATTTGGTTTCTGGCTCATTTTCCATTATGTTTTGCCTAAAACACAGTTCAATAAATTTAATGGAGTGAAAAAAATAAAAATCACTAATTTAAAAAAAGTCCCCTCTCAATAGTTGCCTTTGGTCCTAAAACTAAGTTTAAAAATGTTTTTTGGAAGTTGCCTTGAATACTCGGGTGACAACCCTGACACAAAGGTCATGTAGGGGTCAAATCCCATAAAAATGCCATAACTCTTTAACCTGTGGTGCTAGAGAGTTAGTTTTGATGCCAAAAGAAGCAGAATGTGCACTTTCCTATCTGTCCTAAAAGAACTATTTGTCCTAATTTCATTAGATATATGGTTATTTTCATAAAATGTCATTTTTGGTTCAAATATGAATAGGACATAGGATTATGCACAGTTTTACATCACAATAACATAATCACAACACAATAAATCAGCATAATGAGTATAAAATATCTCTAACCAATGAAACATACATTTGAGAGGTTTTAGATGAAGCACCAGCACAGGATGGTAACAGCAAACAAATACAAAATTGGGTTTCATAATATTAAATTAGCGTAGACGTTCTGCCAGTTTTATGCAGGGAGAAAATGGCATCAGCATGAGGACCTAAGATTGGAATTGATTTTTGGTATTGTATCCAGGGCTGGGGAGCCACCGTAAAATAGCATTAGCTCCCGCTCCAGCTCCGGAGCCATCAGGCACTTATTAAATGGCTCCGGCTCCAGCTCCGGAGTAGTAAAACTCATATCCTTTGGCTCCAGCTCCGGCTCCATATCCGGTGCCACCAGTCACTTATTCAATGACAAGTTTTAAAAATTGCTTTTGGCTAACTAACGTTGGAGATGGAACAAAATATAATTTCTTAGCTTTAGCACCACAAATTGAAAAATGGCTCCAGCTCCATAAAAATAATAAAAAGGGCTCCGGGTCCAGCTCCAGCTCCACAAAAATAATAAAAATGGCTCCCGCTCCAGTTCAACAAAAGTAATAAAAATGGCTCTGGCTCCAGAGAAAATGCTTAGCTCCGTGCTCCAGCTCCGGCTCCCCAGCCCTGATTGTATCGCTTCATCAGTTTTCGTGACCGAATCTTTAGCCTGGTCAGGCCGTCACGTCTTTCGAAGCAAGCTATTGCTGATTAAGATTCGGTTACAAGTTTCAAAACTTTTTCATGCTAAATCTTACTACAAACTTGTGGACTTAAATTCTGACCAAACCAATGAACCACCAGCAATTCGACACCTGACCAACCTTGATGTTGAAAAAATCAGAGAAGAAAGGCTCATTATGTGCCACCCATGCCACAATCAAGCTGTGGAGCGCCACATAAAGCTTGTTACCGAAGCTTCATCAGCAGTAGCGAGCTTCGACAGACGTGACGGCCTGACCAGGCTAAAGATTCGTTCACGAAAACTGATGAAGCGATAAAATACCAAAAATCAATTCCAATCTTAGGTCCTCATGCTGATGCCATTTTCTCCCTGCATAAAACTGGCAGAACGTCTACGCCGGTCATGTTCAAATGGCGGATCGCGATCCGGTTCCGGATCTTTTCAGCGTTTTGTGCGGATCTTCTAATGTAGTCTTAAAAAACAAACTTTCCACAGTGTTTTTATGTGAACCAATTGTCAGTGTTAATGAATTTTGCAAAAAATCAGCATAGAAAGAAACTCCCAAATGCTAATCTTTGTAAGCGTTTGAGGATATCAGTCAGCAACAGAAAATCCAAATTCGATGCTATTGTAAGACATAAAATGTCTGAAACAGGGGTTGGCAACCTACGACCAGCGGGCCGGATGCGCCCCGCCAATTGAATTCATTCGACCCGCCGCCTCTTTGACAAACTAGATACGATTCCATTTCAAATACTTTTTGACTATTTTAACTACGTAAGTGCGAAAAAATTTCCAGCTTCGTGCGAATCATACGCCCGGTTTGTTTTCGTTTTGATGCGGTCTTTTGAACTAGATCAGCGCTTTGTTACCGTTAATGGAAAACTTATTCAAAAATATTGGACATATGTATTTTTTAACATTTTGTATTTCTGGCAATGCAATAAAAACTTGAAAGAAATTTAAAAGAAATGCAGGTATACCTAAAAAAAATCGCGGTCGCTCCGCTCGCCCTGACTTAGAAAGGTTAACAAACACTAAACGAGATTAAGTATTAAAGTTATCGCGTTTACATAAATAAAGCACCATAAAAATTAAAGCGTGTCCAATATGTTTACTATTCCTATTTGGTGGATCATCATGTTGTCAGGTTTGGCTGTGTTGGATCATGGCAGAAATCATTTCAAAACCCCTGGTCTACGCTATTTTAATATTATGAAACCCAATTTTATATTTGTTTGCTGTTATCATCCTGTGCTGGTGCTTCATCTAAAACCTCTCAAATGTGTGTTTAATTGGTTAGAGATATTTTATACTCATTATGCTGATTTATTGTGTTGTGAATATGTTATTGTGATGTAAAACGGTGCATAATCCAATGTCTTATTCATATTTGAACCAAAAATGACATTTTATGAAAATAACCATATATCTAATGAAATTAGGACAAATAGTTCTTTTAGGACAGATAGGAAAGTGCACATTCTGCTTCTTTTGGCATCAAAACTAACTCTCTAGCACCACAGGTTAAAGAGTTATGGCATTTTTCTGGGATTTGACCCCTGCATGACCTTTGCGTCAGGGTTGTCACCTGAGTATTCGAGGCAACTTCCCAAAAATATTTTTAAACTTAGTTTTGGGACCAAAGGCAACTATTGAGAGGGGACTTTTTTTGAATTGGTGATTTTTATTTTTTTCACTCCACCCTACTCTGCAGACACACCAAATTTACCCTGCTAACTTTGCTAAAATCTGGACAGGCCCCGGAAACCTTGTGATGTTTGTGGGTAATAAAGCATCAGTCATCTATTTTACTTTTTCATGTTACTTGATTTTCTTAAAACCCCTACTCTACGCCATTTGAGGGATGGGATTTTGTCACACATCTACTATATAAATGGAAAAGTTTGTCGGCCGGTTGCCGGTCACCCGTCCACACATGTTTGCTTGTGTTTTAGGAAGACAGACAGAGCAACATTGTTTCATATTGCTCTTAAGCGAGTCGCCGGGCAAGTGGGTAAAATAGAAAGAAAGTCATGTGCTCCCAGACAGAAAAATGTTTGTTTCTTTCTACAAGAGAAAGTCACGCATCTCAAGCGAGCGCTGTCGCAAACCGGTCATGGGTAATTAATTTTTATTTTCAAGGCGTTTGATAATAGTTCTGGATTGATAAAGGTCGCTACATATCTTGTTGCAGTGTATAAAAAACTGTGTGAAAAGACTAATTTAATTTTAATGCATATAAGTGAGGGGACGGCCAGCGCTTGGGGGGTTTAAGAATAGGCTAAAAAACATAAAAAAAAAAAACATAACATGTAAATTTATTCGTACCGAACGTGTGCAACGTTCCAAAGAAAGACTTTAGAAGTTTAAAACATCTAGCACAGCGGTTCTCAACCAGTGGGCCATGGCTCACTGGTGGGCCATAACACATTAGAGGTGTACTACAGACCAATATAAAAAAGCTAGATTTAGTTTAATTTTTTCATTTGTGTCACTATATTTAATTTTACAAGAATAATGGCTTGGGGAGGAATAAAAAGAAATGTAAATTTATTGTTCAGCCGCAAGTATCTCACTAATGCACAGTTGAATAAATAATCTGTTTTGAAATAAGTTCTGCTGTGTGTTGTTGTTCTAAACCTATTTTACAGTTTTTTCTTTCATAAAATTATGTTTAACCACGCAAATTTAGGCAGAGTTTGAAAAATATCGCGTTTGTTGTAGCAGTTTGAACTAAATGATGGGTTTTCTTTCGTTGGACGTCGAACAAATACTGCTACCACATGGGACGTATACTTAACATACTTTGATTAAACATCACAAAACCTGTACGGATATCGTACAACAAGCTTTTCCAGCAATATTGTGATAGTGATTGAGGCAATACTGACACAGTTCGCAAAATATTGCGTTTATTGCAGCAGTTTAATAGTAAGCATTTGTTTTTTCAATCAGGATATTTCTCATGTTTAATGAAGTTTACAACCGGGAATACAAATTTTCTTAAATATCACGCTATTAACAAGTCTAAGTTTTACAATGAGATTAACAAGTCTAAGTTTTACAATGTTTTTATCAATTGAGACAAAATTCAGGTTAGTACAAATTATCGTGGTTATTGACTGTAGAAGTAGGTGTAATTAATTGTTTAACAGTTAGAATTAGAATAACTGGGAAATATTAAATTTAACCTACACAACGTCGGGCATTTCGTCTAGTATCCACTGATTTTTTTTTTTAAACAAATTGTTTGTTATGAAAACAAAAGTATTTCCTTTAACAGAGGAGAAAAGTATTTTTTTACAAAAATAAGAGTGTCCTTGCCTTTGATCTTCTACAGCCTACAGCAAGCTTGCCATTTGCCGAGAAAGTTAATATAATAGCGTAATCAGAGCTTAATTTTTATTCAACTGTGACATTGTTACAGCTTAGTTGTAAGCAAGACGCCTTAGGAGAGGCTTACCAAATTTCTAGTTGTATTACATCTTTCTCCACTGTTTATAAAAAATACTATGCTTTTCGTAATAAACAATTTGCTAAAAAATACTTTAGTGTATATATGTGATGCAGTAACTTACATCCCTCAAAATGGGGTAGAGTAGGGGTTCTAGGAATGCAATTTAAGATACATAAAACAGGAAGATATATGATGTTTTTATCAACTTTGTTTAGCATTTTTTAACAAAAAGTATCACGTTAGGAAAAATCCCTAATTTTAGCACAGGTTAATATCACCTTTAATAAGATGTCTGTGGTGGCCCTTAATGAGATACAATGTTTCCAAAAACTTATGAAACTAATTTTTATGGGACATATTATGGGAAGTCGAAAACCATAAATTTTCTAAAAAAAAATTCAAACATCTATAAAAAAAGCATGATATTATCTACAAAGCACAAAATATAGAGAATTTCTAAAAAAAAAAAAAACATTGATTTCCTAGATTGGAATGGTTGATATTAAGCGGCTTACAATTGTGCAGCTGTAATAAAGTTACTTTTAAAATACCTGAGCCTGTAAACTAATTACGCAACAACTAGGTATCAAACTTTTAAGTTTAAAGATTGATTAACTTAAGCCCAATACAGTCAACTAATTGATAAATCAATGGGGTACACATTCTATTAGTTAGGGTGCGGATAAGGATTTGGGTGGGTTATGTATTACAAGGCTAAATCCAATTTGCACTTTTCTCATAATTCAAATGAAAGTGGAAATGCACAGGACGAAACTTTTTTATCCAGGTGGTTTTGTCCCAGTCTGGAAAGTATGGCAGATCTCGATGAGATCTTGCGGGTGCACAGCCGAAAAAATCCGGGTGACCTGGTGCAATAAAGTGCACATCTGGTCTGTTTTCAAATTTCCGGATGGCACTTAATGAATTTCTCATGCACTGTGTATTGCATACATTGCACTGTAAACGTTTATATTTTTACATGTTTGGGGTGCAGTTCAAATTTTTTTCGTGGTAAACTTTTGAAAGGTTGAAAAAACTTGCGGGTGCACTTCCATACTTTCCAAGGTGGGTTTTATCATACCTGTGGTGCTGATGGTGATAGCAGTGGCCCCACACTTCTAGTAGGCCGACTTCTACTTTGCCTCAGGGACAAAAAGTCACTGTCATCATCGTCCTCATCACGAAAGCTGTTTTCGTGATTAGCCTTGGTGTCACTTTGCACCCCGCCAATAGAACTGCCACCTGTTCTTCGCCGAGTCAAAACCATCTTTTTTGAAACATCACAAAATTTTTAAGAAACATTTCAAAAACTTAGCTGTTTAATTGCAGATGGTAGTTGTTAATCGGCTATATTTATTTTTCTAATTTTTCACAATTTTGCGGCGCTTTTAACAAATTTTAAGTCAACCACACATGGCAAGTCGCCCCTCTTATGAACGCCATCACAGCCAGATAAAATAGCAGTAACCATATCGACTATAAGATTAGAAAGAAATAACTCGAAGGGTAACCAATAATTTTACAGCTATATCAGTGCTTTACAATTTAAATTTTTTTTAAGACAAAAATGTGTAAATACAAACAAACACAATCTTTACAGAAGAAATTCGTTCTGCCGCCTAACGAATTCGTTATAGCAAAACGAAAACTAATCATGAGAACAGTGTTTTTAAAAAAAGGTTTCAAGAAAAGGCTCTGTTGGTTTATCTAAAAAAAAAATTGTTTATAGAACAAAGTGCTATTATCAATCTGCTATATATTTCTCACCCGTTATTCAATACTTCAAATTAAACGTTAAATGTAATTAAATAATCGCATTTTCAAAGAAAATTTTAATTTACCGAAACTTAAAATATCAGAACATTATTTCTCAAAATCATTTTATAATAACCCAGTAGCATTTGTTAACTTTAAAAAAACTTTCTAACTTTGAAATTTATCCTATAACGGGAAATGGGCAAACATTGAAAAACATTGGCTTCAAGTGAATGTTGGGTAAAATTCCTCCAGAAGAAAACAAGTGATTTTGTCAAACAACATTGCATGTTTTATGTTCGGTTAAAAGGTGATTAACACCAGGGCCGGATTTACCAATAGGCTAGATAGGCTGAAGCCTAAGGCCTCAACGTCCCGCAAGGGCCTCGAAATTCGGTTTCGAAGTCGACAAAACTTGAGAAGTTTAAACCCTACCGTACCTAAAGTATATATATTTATTCAAGAGTAGAAAAGTCTATACACAACTGGTTTCAACCACGTTGTAAACCAGGGGTCGGCAAACTACGGCCGACGGGCTCTTTGACAAACTTAGCAAGTCCATTTCACATACTTTTTGACTATTTTTACTACTTAATTCGCGCTTCGCGCCAATGTTCGTTCTACGTCCGCTTTGTTTAGTGTTGATGCTGCGTTTTCAACTAGATCAGCGCTTTGCGCCGTGGAAGTGTACAAAGTGCAACGCGAAAAATCGGAAAACGTATTAAAATATTAGACATATATTTTTTAACTTTTTTATTTTTTTATTTTCGGCATTAATAAAAACTTGCAAGAAATTTAAAAGAAATACCAGTATACCAAAAAAATTGCGCTCGCTTCGCTCGCCAGGTGCATGCGCCTTAACTTGAAACAGTTAAGAAACACTGAGCTGATTAACTTTAAATGTCATCGCGTTCCCTCAAAGTAGTTTTATTTCACTTTTCATTCGTAGTATGGATGACGACGTGTGAACTTGAATTTTAAACTAAACAAACGCTTTTTGTCGCGCTTTGCGCAACACTTTACTGCCTCTGTTAAGTGCAAAAAATATCCAAGGGCCGCCTGATTCACAGTTGTTCTAACATTTCAAAAACATAATTCTTAGTTAACATTTTGTGCGGCCCGCACAGACCTTTCTGATTTTGGTTTTCGCCCGCGACTAGGAAAAGGTGTCCGACCCCTGTTGTAAACATTCATTATTACGTCGTTTGCATCTTAATAAGGAGGGCGCAATGCTAGGTCGTTTTCATAGGGTTATCAAAGTTCTTCAGAAATCTGAACCGTTATTAAGTACTTGTGCCGAATTGTACAATTCACTTGAAGGGATTTCTAAGGGAAATTCGAGATGGGTTTGAGTTTTGATCAGGAAGCAAAAGCAACCTTTCCGAACATTAACTGCAGAGATGTCACTACAGGAGACAAAGAAATGCACCTGACGCTTTAAGTGAACTTTCTGCAAAGGAAATGTTTAAAATAAATTCCGTTGTCCCTATGCTCGACGCACTTGAAGCCAATTTACGAAGAAGAGCTAATGTGTACAGTGACATTGCACACATGTTCCTCTTTCTTGCTAATCTGAAAGCAACTATGGTAGAAATTGTACGAGGCGTAGAACTTTTAAAGGAAGCGTGTCCGTAAGATGTTGACCTGAAACTTACTGATGAGCTTCTACAATTTCATTTGTACGTGCGACAAACACAAAACCAAGGGCTTACCAGTACAGAAGAGCAATCTATTTCTTTGTCTCATGGAAACGAGGAAAAAAATAAACACTGACTTTCCTAATGTGGAAGCAAAATTAAGTCTGTTTCTAAGATTAATGGTCACTATCTGCTCAGGAGAGAGATTTTTCTCAAGGTTCAAAAGCATCAAAAATAAACTGAAATCGACAATGTCTCAAGAAAGGTTGTCCGCACTGAGCATTTTGTGCATTGAGAGTGACAAACTTAAACAGACAAATTTTGATGAACTTTTGTATGATTTTGCTTTGACGAAAGCTAGAAAAAATTGTAGCCTATAGTCCTACTCTATTTGATGGCTGTAAAGCCTGTAACTATTTCTCATTGATCCTCATAAATAAACTTTACAAATATTGTAACGGTTGTTTGATCAAAGAAATTAAAATTAAAAGCAAAACAGCCTTAACTAAATTTGTATTATTTTATTTAAACATTTGCACCCATGAGTGTGGAAAATTAAAAGAACAAAGAGTTTAATCAGGTCATATTTTTAACATTAATCAATGACATGTGATGTTGTTTAGAGATAAATTCTGAGCTCAAAAATAGGGAGGGGCCTCACAAATGGAATAGCCCAGGGCCTCTCATGGTCTTAATCCAGTCCTGATTAACACATATTATGCTTTAGCAATGATTCTATAAATTTATATGAAGTAAAAATAACTTTTAGTTATATCATATTAGTTTCGTATGAACGCCTTTAGGTATGCTACATCTCCCGAAACTCATTATTAGAAACATGGCTGTACTTTGGTCAGTTTACCAGTACAATTGAAACTCCCCACTAGGTCTAAACATGTGTTTCCATACGCTTATACATTACCGGCGATCGTTAGATTAACGTTTTTGGAACGTGTAAATTACTCTTTTTTCTTTAAAACATGAATTTGTTTCACGTCTAACGTAGAATTACACCATTTTCGAACGGCAATGCATACAAAGGTCGTGCAGTTTCATACTGCGTTGTACGAAATTATAATTTAATGACGTAGGCTAGTCGCGATGCACACAAAACAATGCTAACGTCATTTCCGAAATCATTGATAACAACCCGAAAACGTTTACCCCTGCCAACATGTTTTGTGTATACGTGTTAACGTTTTGTATACGGAAATAAGCATCCGTATACCAATTTTACTGCTCACAATAGCAAAACAATAAGTGATGGTAAACCTAATAAAACCACCTAAGAACACATTCGCCAGAAAACTATATACATGGCCTAGTGATCGATGTTACAGCAAAAGCGTGTTTTTACAATTTAAGGTGGTACTCATTCTCGGGGCCAATGACATAAAACAAATTTAGCAGAATTATCTGTATTATTGTTGCATTAGGACCAACAATGTGCCTTTTGTGTAGGCCTACTGTAAACCGTGCGTAGTATGGTTAACAAAAATAGACTTAAGTCCCAGAGGCGTAGCGAGGGTATTTTGCGCCCGGGGACAAACTATAACTTTGGCGCCCTCTCCTCCATGTTTCATCTTATTTTCTATTAAATTAACGTAATATACTCTACTTCAGAAGGAAAACAATTCAAATTTTAGTAGAACAATGTAGGTATTTAAAGAAAAAGCGTTATACAAACTACATCATATGACTCACTCAGTCACTGTCAAACATGAAATCATTTACATAGTCTACAATAGATTTATTGTTCTTGATTTCACTGTCGCAATTAAACTGGTCAATCACGTCATCGAAATCTGTTGTTTCCAATATTTCTCTTTCAACGCTAAGAATAGCAAGATCACTGAGAAAATCTTGCCCCATTAATGCACGCAGATACGACGAAATAAGTTTTAATTTGCTGAACGACCGCTCACAACTTGCAATTGAAACTGCTATTGTTAACAGAATTTGTTGTGAAATTCGCAGATTGGGATATCCGTCATCCCCATAAAACACAATAAAACCAATAAACTCTAAAGGACTCCAAAAGGAGTTTCTGGTAGAATTTCAGTTCGATTACTAGCATTCGGCAATCACCAATTTCAATGAAAAGTTCGTTGCTATTGATGTTCGTGTCGTAGAAATTTGCAAAATCTGCACCATTTCGACGCATACTGCATCCTCGTCTGTGTCAGATAGAAGAGTCATCCAAATTTATTGTTTAGGTCTTTCAGTCGTGAAAAACGTGTTAACATCTCATGTTGAAGCCGATCAAATAGATTCTTTAAAACGCGCACAATTTCTTCTTCTGATAAAAGTCCTACATCTTTTGCTTTTTCTCCAGGCATTTTCTTATGTCGCCTGTCTCTTCTGTTTAGATGAATACACCAGATCAAGCATTCTGTTTGGGTCTGTTTTACAGCAGCTCGACTCAAACAATCACGAAACGAGTCTTGGGTTTTGGCGCAGATGTGTCTATTGCAGTTTTACGTATTTTTATTAATCTTGTCGACTATTTTCCATCTAATAGGTTTGTTTTTTGTCAGCGAAGTGCATCGAAGTAACAAACAAAAAGATATAATATTTGTGTTTTCCTATGGTGAAGAATTGACAGTGTTTGTGCTCATAAGGGTGCCAAGCAATTCTTAAGGGGGCGCGAGCTCTAATTCGATGTTTACCTTTATGTAGTGATTTGAATGGTTTAGTTTGGTGTTCATTCTGTTTTTTTATGATATACTGTACAATAAAATTACACGTGTAGATGACTGAAGACATTGTTCGTGGATTTGCGATTTGCGAGCTTTGCTACTAAATAATTTTTAGTAGTTTTTCAGTTGCTGGACTATGATTGCTACATTTTACGACCAATTACGACTATGTTTTGTCGGAACAATGGTATAGTTGTAATTGTTGTGCAATTGAGTTGGGCACCACTATACGCCTGTACAAACTCTGTTTTTGCCCAACTTTACGATTAAAACTTAAAAAAGGTCTCGTTTATTTACTTGTTTTGTTGACAATTGTTTTTAGCACAAAGTCTATGTGAGTACCATTGCATGTTTTGCGAAGATATAACGTGCATAGACGATATAACGGTCCTATACAAATTATAGTTTGGCTAACTTATTGATAAACGATAAATGTTATGCCCCTTTCCAACTATTTTATGTATGATAACAGGCTAAAAACATGCACGGAGACACGAACCTGTTTTTAGCTAATTCAACCAAAATGAAACTGAATATTTTTTCGCTACGCGCGACCAACGATACACTTTACTATTTTTTATGTTGTCTAACTAATATGCAATTCAAACATACCCAATTGGTTGTTGTAGGGGGGCGCAAAGCGCAGACAATTACCAAGGGGCGCGGTAATAAAGGTTAAAAAACACTGAGTTAGACGAAATTACCACCTGCACGCAGAATCAGTAGGCCTATCTTGGCTGCTGTGAATGGCTGACAACAGCATCAGTAAGGGTGGCGTATCAGATGACATCTGCCACAGCCGTTGGAGCGATCTTGCTTATGATCGTTTTTTGCTTGTCGTGAAAATTTTGTAAGCCTCATTTTGGCGCCCCTGTACCTTGGCGCCCGGGGACATATGTCCCCCCCCCGCACCCCCCTAGCTACGCCTCTGTTAAGTCCCAGCCAAGAGTCAAGTCAATGTCATGAGCTGCCCAAGTCATGTTTTTTTTTTGTCATTATCAGATAAAGTCGCCTCCAAATTAAATCATATATAAAAATTAAACAAATAACTAAAACTTTGGACTTACATTTTTGTAAAACGAATGAGCTATTTTGTTCACTGATTTTTGCAAGTATATATATTATGTATAATGATGCTAACGCTGTGGCCTGAATTTGACTTGATATTTGTTAAAAATGACTTGAGATGAGTCTCAATGTTGTTTTGCAATTGACTGGACTTGGTATGAAGTCATTCTAACATGATTTGTCTGCAACACTCGAATATAAAGTCAAACGGCAAACACCATACGCTAACGTCAGTATTAATCATTAATTTGAATTAGTATCACTATAATATAAGGGGCACGGTTGGTTGAATAAAAGTACAACGCAGATTAGTTGTGTTCATCGGTTAACGTTACAATAACAAAGTTTTAAGTTTCCAGCGACGCAGGGGTCGAGCATTCGACAACATTCCACTGTGGGCGTGTCGTGACGTAGGCTACTCTCTACGGCACTAGCAACATAGGTTTGTCGCCACTGAGTATTGTTTACGTTGAAAGCAATTCGAACAGTGCGTGTGGTGTGTAATGTGCGTTCGTGGTACAGCAACCTATTGCGGAAATGTCGTGCTAATAACTAATGGCAATGTGGCGTACTCTGTCGTAGGGTTCGGCGATTACCAATTTTATTTTGACGTAGTTTGTATTACATAGGCGGCTGGTAAACTGTTGACAAAAGACCTGTCAATGCAGCGTTTTATTGCTAAAACCTTTGTTCAAAGGGCACACAGGTTCTTTGCGCAGACGATCGTCCTGCCTATTATAAGGATAAGAAAGGAGAATTATTAGGTTACATAAATATAAGTTGCTGTTTTACTCGAGGTATTTTTTTTGAATTGCGTGGCCTACCTTTGTCAACCTGTACCTTAATCCTTGTCGAGCAATACTTTGTAGTAATAATACAATTAGCTTTTATTATATGTGTAAAAGCTTTTAGCGATTTGAAGCTTAACCTAGCTACTACAATCCTATATCACTTGTGTAAGCCTCATGTATGATGAAAGGCTTTATAATAAGAAAATGAAAAACTGTTAACCCGAGTGGAATACTTGGGCTGTGTGGATTTAATGTAATGTTTTTTGTAGGTAGGTTATTTCACATTATTTTTTACTTACCTTTGCATAAATAGGTGTAAGAAGATGAATTGCCTTGCTAATACATTATGAATAATCAAGGCACTATTGGCTTATTGCAAAATCTTCCTGGAAAAGTGTATATACAAAGATTTGTAGAAGTGATTTACAACATTACTGTGCTTTCATGTATTGCCAGACAAAGAAATCATTTACCAAACAAAAATAAAGGTAACTTTTTAAAACATGGTCTGCTAGTGACTTTTTTAAGTTATTTTAACTAGGCATTTAAATTCGAATACCTAGATATTCTTGTAGTACGATTTTGGCATAAAAACATTAAATCAGAAATAAAAATCCATGTAAGATTTTGCCCTGTGTTATTATTATATACATTTTGATGTGAAAGCAACAATTAAGTACAACACATATTTGATATCATGCATAACTATATATAAAAAAATCTGTTGATTCAAAAGTTCTAACTAAAATCCCTAAACTTTAAAACACATATATAAAATGAAGCAGCATGGATGTTAACTGTTTTTGAATCCTAAATGCTTTTCTACAACTAGAACTCATTGTTTGTTTGAAACCACAGTTCAATATTAATTTAGGCAAAGGGTGCCATAATATCATAATTCGCAAAAATATTACTTTAAACATATTTTTCCAAGTAAATGCAAACACAATTTTTCTAAAAACTTTTAAAATCAACAATTGTGAATTCAATACTTTGCATTCCTTATTTAGTTCAATTATCTCTAATAATAAAAACCTCCTTTAACTAGATTAGAACAGATTACTTTAGTGAGTTTTCCAAATGTAGATAATGATTGCAACAACAACAATTTCTTGGCTTCTTCTTTTGGCTCATCCTTGACTGAAAGGTTCACCTCATTTTTGCAAAATATCAATGCTCCAGTAAACCAATTAGAAACAATTATTTCAACATCAACGTCAAAATCTCCTCCTGATCATCAAAATGCTTGCCAACGTCTTGACCCAGATGACTTCTTTCATGCATGTAAGAATCAACAAGAGAATACGATTTCTTGTTGTGTGGAACCATACATTGAAAAAGGCTACATGCTTAACAACATGTCACTCCGGTATTTTTCGTTGTTTTATTTGCAAAATATTTGAAATATCTTTGCGGCTGTTAGTTATTTAAAAGCTGAATAATGTTTGTTAATATTTTTTGCTTTGTTTCATGTTAAGTATATTTTATTCCAGTTACTATTTGAAAGTGCTTTGGATGCCCAACAATGAAATGTTTAATGTGTGGACACATCTTATTCCATGTTTATACTTCATGTGGATGTTGCATGACTTCAATCAAGTAAGCAAATATAAAAATGCCCTAAATTATTTTTAAAATGTTTGTATTGACTTTAAATTATTATTTTTATTTTTTATTTATTAAATTTATTTTAGACAGTTGATTTGGTGAAGGCTTGGCCACTTCTTTTGGTCACAGTTTCTGCCATTTTTCTCACTGGTCTTAGTTCTCTTGCTCACATGTTTCATTCTAGGTATGGGCACTACAGTTTTCAGGAATGTTTATGGTCTCACACAATAAAGTAATTTGTTCCTGTTGGTTTTATTTCAGAACATGTTTTCATCACCGATGGTGGTTTCTAATTGATTATTTTGGAATCAGTAGTTTTGCATTTGGATCAACTGTGTCACATTTTTTTGCATGTTCAGAGGTTGCCTATTATCAAAAGTAAGCTATAAATATATAATATATTAGGGCCTAGGCCAACAGCTTTACGAGATTTTCAGGTAATAAAGTTAGATTTTATTGTCTAGTTTGTTATAAAAAAATATGTTAAACCTTTTATGTGCACATATACTGTACCATTAAAGAAAGAAAGTATTGACTTAAAAGGACATTAAGCTGTTTGGCAAATATTTGGTGCACTGGTAACCTGTTGTAACACATTTCTCCCAGGATTGGCTGTTACAACATTGTGGTATTTACAGCTATATGTTGGGCTGGCTATTTCTGCTGCACCATCTCAAAAGTCGGATTTGGCTCCAAGTCAGTAAAGATGGCTCGTAACCTAAAAGTTTGGTCCAATGCTGCTGGGTATTTTCATGGTTTGCTTCCTATTATGTACAGGTTTGTAAATTCAATCAATAAAAAAGTACTTCCATGAACAATCAATATATCAAACAAAAATTTTACTTACAACAGCAGTTGTTATAGGTTTACAAAAATATCAATACTGCTAATTGTTTTATAACTAAAACAATATAATATAGCTGTTTGATGCTTGAATAAAACCCTTAATTTTCAAAATTTTAGTCGTTACTTTCATTAGTTATTTGTACATTGTTCAGCATGAAATCCAGTCGTAATTTTTGACAAGTATTTAATCTATAAACTATTGGTTTCTGTACATATTCATTTTGTTGTGAGTCTGTCAGAAACGTCCAAGGTTGTTTTACAACCAATATGTGATTAACAGCAATTGATGGGAAGTCACAGCATTAAGTGATTTGTTGACTTTGATTTTTTTGACATTTAGAAAAGTTGTGAAGGCTTGAAGGCTTGCATACTATACATCAGTGGTTTTCAACCAGGGTTTCGCGGAACCTCAGGATTCCACTAGTACAGTCCAAGGGTTCCGCAATTTTTAAATTGTTTAGCTAATTGAGGTGTGTTTATTACACTGGGGTTCCTCGAGCCAGTGGAATGTTTCCATAGGGTTCCACTCCAGCAAAACGGTTGAAAAGCACTGCTATACATGCCACTAAACAAACAAAAATTTATTTTTACTATTAATGTTTTTTTAAGGTTTTCATCAGGGGAAGACCCAGCAATGTTCTACCACAAGTTGCAAGTTTTATTTATGACTCTTGCTCCGATATGGTATGCCTCTGATGTTCCACAAAAGTATTGGCCAGGAAAATTTGACATAATTGGTATGAATTTTTTGTCATTTAACAAACTGTAGGACTATTAAGAAAATTGACAGTACAGTGATTTTTTTAAGTTTAGCTGATTAGAAAACTTGGGCTTTCTTATTATTGAATTATTTCCATTTACACAATTTATGTATTTTTGCCAAACCCTATTAATTCTGTAAACTTTAAAATAAACTTTATTACACGCTGTACAAATAATATTGAATGTATTGTTTTGCATACAACACTTTTAATGTTTGTGGTAATTTTACTATACAATACTTTTGAGCCGCACAATTAGTAGACTATTATGATTTGTTTTCAAGTAACTAATAGGATGTTGCATGTATGTTTCCTGTTACCATACTGCCAAAAAGTTTGTGTTAATCATTTTGTTGTGCTTCATAGGTCATTCTCATCAAATATTTCACATATTTGGCGCATTGGCTTGCTATTTTAACATACAGGCTGTTTATATGGAAGTGACACATCCTTATGGACACTTTAGTGCTTTAAGTTTACAGGTAAATTAAATTATGTGCAACTATCTTCTGTTGTTATGCTATTAAGGTGTTTTAGTTTTGTGTGGCACAGTAAATATTCTGTTAAGTAGAATGAAGGGTATTTATGATTTAACATAAAACATTTTTCCATGGTAACAGAATTCACATGGTTTTACTTCATGATATTGCCTGAAAAAAATAAATTTCTTTAAAAATTCAATAAAACATAGGAATCCAAATTTTATGAACAACAACTAACCTTAAATTTTTAAGTTTGGTTGTAAATTTTAACAGTTTAACTTAACACACAGAAAACTATTATCCAGGAACAACATATATATAATTATATATATCATAAACACAATTTCCTCTCCATGTGACACTAATTGTATTATTATTAGGCATTTCTTGACATTTGATATTGCGTTTCTGTGCGGTAGGTTGAAAGCATACACTAGAATTCAAACCATTGTGAGTTGTGACTTACCCTTTCATTTGTAGGAAGATTACCCGACCCTGCAAACAATATGTTTCTTTGTGGTACTGCTAACTGCAACCTGCCTCACTTTGGTCACTTACTTGTCCAAGTATATTCCACCCTTTGAGGCATGTGCCGGGTCACAGCATTGCATCTGCTCCAGTTTCTGTTCATTCAGTGTTTTTGAGTTGTTGAGCGACAGAGCAGGGTATCGCTGTGGCAAAGAAAAGTGTCATTAAAGCAAACATCAAAGCTGACAGAAGGTTTGCTCCTAAAAGTTCTAGGTGACAGTGTAGCTTTATGAGCCGGTTAAAACTACTGTATTAACAACATACACTTGTTTTACAATTATATAATACTGCCAGTGATAGGCCTTTCCGTTTTAACATTTTATATTTTTATACCGAAAAATATTGTTTATTTTCAACAAACTATTGCTTTTAGCTGTCATTGCGTATTCCGTATAGGTTTACTGAACAAGTTTTATTTGTTTTAACAATTTTTATTTGTTTTGATAATTTTGGATTGTCGTATTAGGTTTTATATGCACTGCTGTGTGACAGGATGCATATACTACTATTTGATCATGCCTTAATTAAATAGATTATGCCTTTATTATGAGTTTTAAAATGTTGCCAAGATGTATATATAAGTGCCTAACTTTATGCTGTGGTACAAAATTTTTCGTTGAAGCTTCATGTTTTGTTATTGCGTCCATAAAACAAATTTCAAACAGAACAATTAGTGCAACGCCACTTAGTGTCTTTCGTATTTGACAATGCAATCTTACACATTTTGTATGCTTCCATAGGTATTATAGCGCAGACTATATTGTGTTATGCACGCTTTTTTATATGTACCTTTTATGCCTGTTTCAACTTTTGCTTTTTTGACAACAAACGTTACTCTCAAACCATGCTATGCAGCGACCCAAGCCCCCTTTAACTTCAAATAATATCACTCTTAGGCTTAATGATCATATATGTTATCAAAATTTCATATGACTGTACATCTTAGGTATGTGAATATGGTATTGGTTGAAAATCAAATTTCATATTTTTTCCTGTGTTAACTCACAATATTGACATTAATATAAGTGCCACTTAAAATTTGCAATTTATTTAACTAATCTATTATATAATTAATGCAGCCTTTTTGTTATTTAACTATATTAACACCTTGTCAATAAATAAAATTATTTGTTCGCCAAACGTTAAGGAACTATCATTTTAAGGAACTTAAATATTGGAAACAAATCATTACCAACAGTAAACTGTCCATATTTTTTCGTATGGTTTTGTTAATACCCTCAGGTTTACTATTTGCTTTATGAGTACTTCAAGTTTTTTGTTATTGATAATTCTATGTAGAGATTATTGTCATTTGTATTTTTCATTTGTTTCCTTTTGGACCCACCTTTTTACCACAATTATTTCTATTAAAGATTTCTCTTGTCTCCTGACAGACTGTACATCAGAAATTGTTAAGTTACCAGTAACCTAGTTTGTGTTTAACTTTTTTAAGTAACTTCTTTCCTGGTTAAGTAACTTGTTAAGAAATAAACTTTTGAAAGATAAATGCTCAAATATGTTCTGACTGGCACTGTACTTAAATTAATGTATTTTTTGCAGGTATATATAAATTAAACTATACGCGATTTTTATTTAATATTATATTAACAACACCTAACTTCGTTTTTCATTAAATGTACTTTTGAAAATGTTTTCCTTTTGTGCATTGTACTCCACAACAGATGTATTCTATAAAAATATATATGAAAAAGTTGTGCATGTTTTTTTTAATATAAAGCATTTAGCGATTAGAATGTGTAGGTGGTACGGGTTAGTATAGGCGCTGGCTCGAGCCGACGGTTGCCTAAGTCTTTTCGTTATTACACATGGAGTCAAAGGGCAGGCCGCAAAAATACCTGGAGAGTCACTGTACTCAGTTGATATTGCTCGTTGAATATATATTCACAAATCTCATTACACACGATGACGTTACGGTGATTCAAGAATCAAGCCGCTATAGTATAAAAGCAGTATCAAGTAGAATAAATCGCGAAACGCCAATAACGCTCGGTTCGGGTGCTGGTCACGTGCATTGTGAAGTCAGATAAGATAGAAAACTACTCCCCATCGCTACAGTGCACTCCAACCAATAAACAATCCAGACGTAGAAAGGGTTGATCATGAAAAAAAGATATCTGTAGAACCGATATCTGATCCCTTGCTGGTGCGTAAAAATGTGAAACACAAAAGAAAAAATTGTATGCAAAAAGTGACGAGCGAAATATATAGCGTATTATAAAAAAAATTATTTAGAACTCAACAGGGCAACGTTGTAAGGGTATTTTTATAATTTTTTGGGGTGGGAGAGATCGTTAAAAGATTTTTCTCTGCGATGAATGTATATAGAAACGATTTAAAATGCAATACATAAAGAAATAAATTTTCGGCTGTGGCTTCTATGACTTCAGCAACTCAAATGGGCAGCCAAAGGCTGTCTGTTTTGTAAACAAGAAGTAAGTTAATCGAACCCCTTTAGACACGAATAAAGTTCAGATGTTTGGGTTCGATTTTTCAGTAAAACGAAGTGAATTTATAATAGTAATCTAGATCCCAACTGGTGTAGATCTGAAGTATAGGAAACTCCGTGAAAATAGGTATACAAAGCTTGGGATGTTCTTATCGGGGACGTACATCTGGTCGAAAGGCTACGTATCGAATACCTTATCGCCAGCGATAAGATATTTCACTCGACATGTCATCCAAAGTCTAGGGCTCAGCGAAAGTGGTTCCTTAAATTAGGAAGAATTTCAGTGAAGGGTTGACGCTTAAAAACGCTGGTGTTGCAAAAAATGCAAAACTACACTCAGCTGCATTAAGCTGAGCTAGATTTTGACTTTGACCTAAAGGGTATTGGCTCTCGTCCTACAGGGGAATGTCGATGCAGCGTGAGATTTGAATCTCCAGCGGAGATTGATGTTTTCGTTGAAAATGAACGCAAACAAATGACGTTGCTTTATATTAGACGCAGGGATTCGGAATCTTGATGACGTATAAGCTTGCGAAAAGTGTGCCTTTTCACAAAGGTGTAATTTGTTTGTTTTTCAGGGGTTTGCTAAAGGCAAAAAATTTAAATAAATTGAAGAGCACAAACGAGAAAAATTGGTCAGAAAAATCGTAATCTGATTTCATGTGACGTTAATCACGACTTTTGGCCGGGTAGCGAACGTTGCGTCCCTTAATGTGGTCTGTTCCATCTATGGTGGTGAGTTGCTTACCCAGTGACATCTGTGAAAACGTAATAGTTATACGAGAGCTGTCTATAAACAGTTAGCGTAGGCGGTTTGTCAATGGATTACGTTGTCAGGTTTTCCATTTTTGCGCTTTGCAATCAATTCGTTCGTTTTGGTTTGATTCCTGGGTGGGTCACGGAGTGTATAGGATCTGATAAACGTGATGTCGAAACCCTTGCGGAATGTAAATCCCTGACACGGAGCGTGACGTGTTGCACCACAACTCCGTGTTCATGGATGGTGGCGTGCATTTGTGTCACGTGCGTTTGTGTAACAATTAACGGTGTTCAACCTGCGGCCGTATAATCATGTTTAGGTGGCTGTGCCCGTGCTGACATGAGTTAATGGGTAATATACTAAATGCAGATTAGAATTTTTTACGACTTTAGGGAGTGCAGTTAAATCAGTAAGCTAAGCTCTTTCGCTACATTCTCAGTGAGCAGATTTCTCATGTGCGCTACATAAGGTGATTTCATTGATTGGTTGATGCCTAAAGAAAACATTGCAGAAGATGAGTAGGCTAACAATCCGAATGGCGGTCATTTTTTGTTGCTAACGTCCAGACAGACATTAGCCTCCAATTGCTGGTCATCAGATTGGCTAAGACTCTAAGAGCATTGTGAGTAGGGGCGGATCACCTGGCCATGCCCTTCAAAAAAACTACATATTTCGCCATCTATTTTTACGTAAATGCAATTTTTTCGCGCTTCGAGCGACCTTCTTTAGTATGTTCAAGTAAATCCGTTCATATTTAAGGCGCTATATATTTATATTATAGCATGTTGCGCCGCGTTAGTAACCAGTCTGTCAAGTCCAATATCTGTTAAATTAGAACATAAATCCCTGCTTTTGATTTGCAAATCCCATTTCTTTCAAATTGAACGCTTTGGCAATTGCACAACGCATTGTTGTGCGCTTCTTGAGATTCAGTTGCATATTTACGCACGAGTTCGTTAGGGAACAACTTGTCTTTTTGAGATAAATGGTTTTATGATGTCACGGTGTGACTTTCTAGCGTCATTCCAAAGAAATTTTACTGGCAGCCGTGAGAAAAATAAAGACTAACAATGCGCCCGTGAACAGTCGAAAGGTTGTGCACCCCTGGTGTGTAGACATTTGCCAGTGCTCTTTTTCCAGTAGGGCTTTTAGTTCTGGGTCCGATTTTTGCGCTTCCCCGATGGATTTTCCAAGTCAATCGATTGTGTGTTGTGTTGAATATGATTTAGCGCGTTTCTAGGTAAGTGCTTGGCTACGAAGTTGTTCTTTCCCGCAATGTTCCATTGATTTGGCGAATTCCCGCGATGTAGAATTATCCGGTCCGCGTTTGACGTGAAGGCGTGGACAAGAGCAAGACGGTCAGTATAGACCAGGGATTCTTAAACTTTTTTTACCGCGGACCCCTAAAATATTTTTCTGCCTCGCACGGACCACAGGAGGCAAAAAAAATTCAAAATGACGTCACAGTCAAATATAGACTTCATAAATCTGCTGATTTCGGTCAAATGGATTCAAAATACATACAGTGCAAAACCGTTTTATTTTTGATCAAACTGTTTTCTATAAAAAAATGTTGACTTCCAAAAAAATATACACTAATATTCAAGTAGGTCTTCATGGACCCCCTTAACTAGTTCGCGGACCCCAGTTTAAGAACCCACGGTATAGACTATAGGATAGACAGTGGTCTCACTCTCTCCGGTGTAATATATAGCGTGTTTCACCGCTAGGTATATGCCAAGCAATTTGGGTCCAAACGCGGAGTACTTTTATTAAGTTTTGTTAAAGGCTTTGGAGAAAAATGCCAGAGGTTCCCATGGTTGATCCACGAATTGTTGTAGAACTGCGGCAAATCCTTGATTAGAAGCGTTGCTTGTTATCGGTTCGTCCAGCAGCGGATGACACAGTGAAACGGCGTCTGTTTTCGTCTTTGGAAGCTGTAAACGCATGCTTGTGTTCTTCGGTCCATAGGTTAGGACCTGTTTGTTCCTTTTCGTTTTAGCATTGCATTGCGCAGTTAGAGAGGAAACGGTTGAAGTATTGTTGGCTTTCCAACTGTTGTCGGAGTTGCCTTTCGTTTTAGGTTAACCGAGCATTCCTTTATATAGGATGGTTTTGTTTACATGCACAGGGCGCTTTCGCAACCCATTTGAACAAATAACGGGAGTTGTTTTATAATAGGCGTCTTGTGGTCTGTGATTGAGTCCAATTGCCGTCGCTTCTCGTTTGATTTTAAAAGTTTCTGTTCAATTCCTATATTCTCGGGTTCCAGTTGTTGTCTCCAGGGAGGTGTCTAATCTTTTGCTTGTCAGATTCTGGGACTTGTAGTTTGCTCTTCTTTCATTCTTGATATTTCTAACTGAAATTGGGAGTGCTTCTCCATGGTATTTCCTTCTGATTCATCATTGCTTTCGTTGCAGTTTTCGCTAATTTGACTGGTCCACATGAGCAATTCCTTGTGAAGCTGGTCCGACTTCTTTGCTCTTTCTGTAAGATCGTTCGTGTCTAGGCCGAATATTACTGCCCATTGACACTTTGCGAGTTCTTCTATAAATTTCCAGTTGACTTATTGTCTGATTTTCTCGGTCTTTAATTCATCTTCTTCTCATTTGATGCTGATGAGTCTTTGAGCGAAGTGTGTAAGTTCTTTCTACCTTTGCTTTGTTTTGTCCAATCTGTTCATTCCTGATTCATCCTCGAGGCCATAAGCTTCTAATGTTGCTTGTTTTAGTGTTTTGTACTTGTCAGTTCGTTGCCTTCCCACTTTCTTTATTTGTTGTGTAAGTGCCCAACATGAATCGAGGCATGGCTTTTTACAGTTTTTAGTATCGCTTTGTGTCGGTCAAAGATGACGCCCACACTGTCGAACCAATATTTTACTTATACTTTGCTCATGTCGGACACTTAATTAAAGTTATGTTTGCGTTTTCTCTTGCGCTAGAACGGATTCTCGTTGGCCTAAGACTTCCTTGACTTAATTCTTTCTTTAGATGACGATGAGGTGTAGTCACTCTCGTCACATGAGGTGTCTGCTTTTGGGAGGTCTGTTTCTCAGGCCTCAAATGATCTGGTTGACTGACTCCTTCTTTTAACAGTGAGCATTCAAAAAGTTGGGATGTTCTTAGTCGATTCTTCTGGTTTCCACATGGCCTGGTTACCTGTTTTTTTTTTAACTTTGTAGCCGCTCTAGTACAAACAGACTTGTGCTTGCACCTTCTTAATTTTCTTATCGCTCTGTATATTGGAGATTCTTTTCAAAAAACTGTTTTTTTGTCTACGAAGCCGCCTCCTTTCCGTTAATTAGATGACTGAGCGTTTGTTTTTGACATAGTGTGTGTGCGTGACAGTGTTGTAAACAAGTCATTTTGAAATAACTCAAGTCCAAGTCAACTCTTGCAAAAATAACAAGTCAAGTCCCAGACCAAGTCATCGGTTGCCCAAATCAAGTCATTATGAGAGCAAGTCAATTTCAAGTCATGTCATTGACATAAAAGTAAATTATTAAACTCTTAAGATAGATAAACTCGTCTGATTATAAGCAACAATTTAACTAAATAAAACACAAACGCAATTAAAGTGTTTAATGTGCAAAACTTGAGATAAATTTTAATGAAAAACACTTAATTTACTCCCAAGTTATTTGCCAAAATGACTTAAGTCCAAGTCAAGTCATCTGGCCAAAAGACTTCAGTCAAGTCAAGTCATTTTGGTCAAAGGACTTAAGTCAAGTCATTTGAAAACAGTGACTTAAGTCATTACAACACTGGTGTGTGACGCGTGTGTAAGGTGGGTAGTGGGGTAAATTGCAAAAAGTTTAGTTTAATTTGGTTCAGAGTTTGATTTCTGACAATCAACGGAGGGCTTGGTTAGCTGTAGTGTTTTTTTAGCCCGTTTCAATCTTACTAGTTTGTTGTCTAGTCGCGAAGAAATCGAACGTAATTCATGTTCTTTTCCTGGAGATGTGAGATCGTACGATGTCGGTTTAGTCGTTCTTAGTCCAAGTTATTCGTTGACGAAAGTCTTCGGGTCGCGCACTGCCTGTACACGGAAAAGCTAAAGAACGCTGGGGGCTACGCATGCTCCGTGGCTGTTTCGTATTCATCCTGGGGCTGTTGGAAGGGTGATGTATCTTCTTCCGGGTAAAAATGATTGACTCTCGCCCCTCTGGTACATCTTGGGTCAGATTACCCAATGAACCGTATGCTTCCCTGAGGTTTGCTTGTTTTTAGGTGCAGTTTTCAGTTCTCCGATACTTTCTTGAAAAAAGAAGAGGTCATCAGTTTAGCCAGTAGAAGGTAGTTTAGCCAGTAGAAGGTGTAGTTGCTATGGGTTAGTATAAACTGGTTCTGAAGGCTGCCTAAGTCTCTTACACGGCCTTATACACAGGCCTCCAAAGGGCAGCGCCGCTAGAACAACTTTTCCTTTTTTTACCTTCTTTAACTCCAGACAAAGTCACTTTACTCAGTGGATATTGCTCGTTGAGAATATATTCGCAATTCTCAGTACACACGTTTAAGCCGCCAGTATAAAAGCCGTAACATGTAAAATGAATCGCGAAACGCCGATAAAGCTCGGTTAAGTTGCTGTTCACGTACATTGTGGCGTCAAGTTGGGCAACGCAGTTTGGTAAGATTGAAAACTACTCCCCATCGCTCCATAACATGTGAGCACACTACGACATAGTATTGAGGGTATGCTGCCAGAAAGGAAAAAAGTAGTCCATCCGCATTGCTGGGAAATCGCTAGGTAGTGGTAGATGTTAAAAGTATTTATCCATGAAATGCAAACAGTATATAATATTTAACATATGGAATTTGTAATAAAGTAACATTTAGATTTACACGCAGAACATTAAAGCTTTATAATTCGCCCCCTGATCTACTTGACCCACACAGCGGGAGATTTTAACAGTTTTTGTCATCTACCATGCCTTGATTTATCAAGAGCTAATTTGTTTGCTCTTCCCCCCCAAACTGAGCCTATTGCATCAATTTCACTTTTGTAAGAATCGGTCAAACTAGATGCACTTGCAGTGTTTTTTATACTTTGTTTTATTGCTTGCAATACAGTACTCTCTGTATTCTCCAGCTCAAAGTTTAGTTGCAGCCAATTCAGTGCAGGGGTGGCTTCGCCAAAAGCACAATTCAGTGGAGATTGGTCTTTTGTTGATACACAATGAGAAATGACTGTATCATCGGCCAAACCAATTTTAACTGCTTGGTCAGATGATATCGCTTCAGCTGAGAACAGAATTTTCATTGTGTTCTGTTTTCCTATTATTGGCAGCAACCTGCTAACAGCACCCCAGCCAGGCACAAGCCCAATCTTCTTTTGAACAAACTGTGTGATGCTGCCTTTCTCCAACAACCTATGAAAACAGGTAAAATTAGCTAAATATACATTGGCTTTCATTTGAAACAATTTTATATAAATATAGTCTAAAAAAAATAGATCAAAATAAATAGAGTAATGATGGTGCTACTGGTTATGGGGTATAAAAAACAATAGTTGCAGGGTTAAGATTTGTAACTTGCTCGCTTGCCAATGTAAGTGGAATAAGCTCTGGGTGAGTGACGATTGATACTGATTCTTTTACCAAGTGTAATTTTGGCTGGCAAATACTGAGTAATACACAATCGCTTGTCTACCGGGTAAAAATTTCAATCAATATAAACCTAGGTATCCTTCATTTTTTAACCTAAAATCACAGGCAGTCATCAGCTCTGCTCCACCACCAAAAGCTTTTCCCTCCACCATTGCCACAGTTATTTGTGGAACTTGCGTAAGCATGTGCAATGTATTATGCATATACATACATAACTTTTGACCATCCTGAAAAAGTAAAATATTTTTTGGGATGGTAAAGAATTTTTAAATATCGACTTTGGTTAAGTTTTTTTTTGCTTAGTTTTTTTTAAAAAAAGTTTATAAATAAAACTTCTATAGGGAGCTGAAAAAATGATTGCTCTAAATTTAAAAACCTCCTAGTTTGAACAGGTTCTTATAAGTTTCGATCCACAGCATTCTGCTGTTCTTTTAACTCTTTTTCAATCTAAACATCAATTTTTGTCAGGAATACTTGCCTCAGGTTTCGAAAAAGCACGGATTGCAGCTATATCAGACCCGGAACAAAACATGTGCTCAGCTCCCAATACAACAACAGCTTTACCACTTTTCCAATGTTGCAATTGTTCAACAGCTTTTCTTAGCTGTATGACCATGTTACCTAAACATAGCCGCATTTATTCTTGGTAGTACTAAACATTCAACATAAACAAATAGTTTGCTGGGCAATATAGCACTAACATAGATAGTGGACCATTTACCTATTAAACCAATATTTTGGCGATATCAAATAAATATAATTAGAAAATGTTCGCGTTCTAAGTAGGCTTGAATGGAGATTTTGGTTTTGATCTCTTTACAGTAAGTATGTTGAAAAATTATGTGTTGATAAACATGCAAAATGTAAAATACATTTCATTAAATTACAAATGGAAGCACTACCATATACAAAATCACCAACAATTTTGATGTAGTAGCAATTGTAGCAAACACTAGACTTTATAGAATATCAATGTAGGGTTATTAGAAAAATTGTTAGGATACACAGATACCTGTAAATGCATTTCTTTTAGGAATGTTTTCTATACGAAGAACAGCAAGTCCATTAGGTTTTGTGTAAAGAACAACATCACCACCTGTAAAATGTATCAAGTTGTAGAAAACAAATAAGCAAAAGCAATCACAAAAGTTAAATATACCTTGTAATTTTGAAAGGGTGCTTTCAATAGTACTGTTGTTGTATCCATTTTCTCCATTATTGTGCACCCAACTTTTATTGGTATAACTTGCAGTACAGAATTGAGTTGTAGCAGATGTAGTTGGTTTTAAAATTGAAGTGAAGTACCGGATCATAATTTGAAAACAGGAAAGTCTGAAATATTGCAACACTAATGGAGCAATCTACCTAATAACATCTTTAAGGTATATGGTAAGTAAATCAAGTAATGCGATCAAATTCAACTTTTAAAACTATGCATTTAAGCATTTTTCGGAGCTCTTTCACTTATGTACGTGAAAATTAATAAAAAAAAACTTTCTTCAAATGCCGCTTACCACAACGCATATTGT